>NC_052141.2:2491532-3091532 GCF_016086655.4 Lepeophtheirus salmonis | reverse complement strand
TATATCCATATGTCACCAAAATAAAATGTTGCACAATTGGATTGTCATATATGCTGGAAAAATATGGAAATCTGAAGCGCAAAATTTTGTAGTGACATATAGTAAAATTGACTCAAACATGTCTGTGAAATATTGGACTGTATTTACTCGTATATATGAAGAAAAATAAATAAATGAGGATGTTCTAATTTTTCTTGATTTACCTTCAATATTGTCTTAATGTTGACGCAGCACAGATGAAATAAATACACAAATCTACATGCCAATTTTTTTCCTTTTTTTAGTGACAGATATAAGGTATGAATTGAGCATGATTGCCTTTTGTTTCTTTATTAAGAATGAAAAAGACTCTCTGAATATCATATATCTCACACCGTGCTTCACACCATTGTCTTTATAAAATAAAATATTTCTTAGTTTATTTTTGGACTCCCCCCACCTCCCCCCCCCCAAAAAAAAGAAGCCTAAAAGAGAAAAAAACTCATATGTAAAAGATAGCATCACATTGGAACACTATGAATATATTTGTAGATTTCTTTCACCTAATTAAAAAGATAGTTGAAGAAAATATCAGACTGTCAAGTTCTTGGCTTGAGACTTGATTCTTTTGTTTTTGGGGGATTTTTTTTTAAAGAAAAGATAATCAATTCAGTTGTTTAAGGCTGAAATTTATGAGTAGAAGAATATGTAGGTTTGTATGTATTTGTAGTAGTAGATAATGGGAAACCTGCCATTGAGTGTGAAATTATTTCTAAAAGATTTTTTTCCGTGATTGAAAAAAATACCATCTGCCTAGAGTGTGTATCAGTCTTTGTATGTGAGCTGACTGTGTCCGAGGTTACACAAAATAGCTCGAGTCTGATTCAAGACTCAAACAATACATCTCTAAGTTGATAAAATATTAAGCACATAAATGTATTATTTCATACAATGATGTACTAATTTTGAATGCAATCCATGTAGTTATATACAGGAACGGATATACAAATAATTAGTATTGTGACGTTCCTTATTAAGGACTAAAGACTTTTGTCCTGTACAGCTCAGTACTGAATATCAGTCCTTACAATTATAAAGTTCGGTCCATGATGATAACTCTGAACTTTATTTCTTCTTTTAAATCAAGTGTATGTAGTACTGAACGTCCAAAGTACCGTCTGTTTTAAGGATTGGTCCCAAGGACTGATAACACCGGTCCTAAGACTGCATTGGACCGAATAACTATTTTATACTTAACTATTCATATGTGTTTCATTTTGAAAATATGTAAAAAATGTTTTTTTAGCCTTTTAATAGCCACTATGTAAATAGTCAGAACTAAGAAAATTCGTATCACACATCCCTTAAAAGTTAGTCAAGTATAATTTGCAGGAAAATTGCTTAGTCGAGATTGAAATGTCTAGCTAGCACGCTGCACGCACCATATCTTTAGGAAGTTTGTAGAAGTTTCGGTAAATTTTCGGAGTGCTAGATGACATTGGGAGTCCACTTTTGGCTAGATGACATTGGGAGTCCACTTTTTGGCTTGTCATCAATATTTTCAGCCTCTCAAATCTTGTTGAATCTATATTTTACAGTACTGAGACTAATTAAATGTCTTCCAATCCAAAATATTTGTTGCGGTGATTTACCAGTACGATAGAAAAGATGTTTTTGTAGTTTCAAAATTAGTTACATACGTTCCTGGAGTTTCTCGTCTAGTCCACGGTTCAGTTTTTCTTATCTTGTTGCTGTACTGGGTGCGAATCAAATTTGCTATACTTTGCCTTTTGGCCTCCATCTCGACAATAAATGAACCATTTTAGTTAATGGTAACTCATTTGAACGCTTATATTCACTTAACTATTGTGTTAAAAAATCTTGAACCCAGTTTTCAAATTAGGCCTCCCCTGACACTATCAAAGTGGAAGTTGCAATTTGCTGCGGTAGAGTGTATATGGTACTATCTTATGATTCGCACACGGAACGGAAGGGAAATAATGGTTAAATGATGAACACTGAAAGAAGAAAAGTTTATGCACGATGTCATCGCAGAGGATCGCGAATGATTGCAACAGCAAAATAGAAGAATGCTTACAAGCCTTCTATCATGACGTATAATTTAGCTAGAATTAGCTATTAACCTTTTTCTGCTTGATTTTTTTTTTTTTTTTTTTTTCAAAATTGGAAAAAAATTAAATGTTTGTTTAATAAAGTTATATATATATAATTTTTTTTTTGCCCCATATTTTATTTATTTATTATTATTTATGAAAAACCATGATTAGAGCAATTTGGCAATCGTAACGTTGTCATTCTATTGTTCCACTGGATATTACGTACTCCATAAAGTATACCTATCCTATAATTGAGGACTCGATGAAAATATTCAAGAATTTGGGTTTGATTTGACATGGGATTGCTGTATAAGAACATTTTCCCATCTCTGCAAAGTCAGATCAAATTATCATACTTCGAGTCCACAAAAGAAGACTCAAGACTCTACTCAAGTACAACTACACCTAAAATGGATTTTTATAAATCAATCTTTTGCTACCTAAGACTGCATAGAGTTATATCATAGTTCATAATTACCTATTAAAGATTTGAGAAGTGTGAATTTAAATTCTTTTTATGTACTTCAATAAATAAATAAAGAAACTGCACATGAGTGCGTCAACATAACCATACTCTTGAATAAATATCAAGAAAAAAAAGAAAATCCCAATGTATTTTTTACTTCGTATAACCATCCCGCCAATATTTTATTAACATAATTTTGTCAATTATTAAGGTTATTATTCAAATTTCTGGAATAATTTTATATACCCAAAAGTTTTATCTATAGTTTAGACCTTATATTTCATTTAAATGACCTTTAGTTACTCCGAAATGACCCCTTTCTAACATAAAACATTAGGTTAAGTAAAAAGTTTCGAGCGTTTATTGCTAGATGTCTTTAGTGAGCTATCTCTCACAATTAATCCATTGCATTGGAAGAAACTTTCAATTATCCTCGAAGGTTAAGTGTATACTTTAATAATAAGTTCATTGCCAGTTTTGTGTTACAGTGTTGCAAAATGGAAGTAAAAATGAGAAAATTTCGATACATTCTTCCGTATCACTACGACCATGGTTAAATGCAGTTTATGGACCAAATACAATATATCGATTGCAACAGCAAATCGGTGGATCCAACGATTCTTCTGGTAATATGGACGTCGAAAATCTCGATGAAATAATGGAAACTGTTGAGTTGGACAGGCATATGAACACTTTTTACTTCATCCAATATGTCCTTTTCTCATTTTTTTTATTGGCACGATTAATTTTGACTAAATTCAGTGCAACTTCTGACATGCCGGATGAGTTAATAAGAGGAATTGGTTGATTGAAATTGACAAATATTCGTATAAGAATACTAACGCAAACAACTTCCCATTTTCAAAAAATAAATAAAATAAGAGTCTAGCTTGTTTTTATGTTGACAGGACGATCTTTTGAGTAAACTAAGCTTACTATTCAAAACTTTTAGAGCAAATGGAGATACAAGATAACTTAATCAATAGTTAAGGCCTTTGGTTTGATTTAAAAGCCTTATATTGCCTCTGATTTGGTCTATCAATTTACCATAGTTTTATTGCCACAATCAGGTTTTTTTTACTTTAAGCGGTATTTACAGCAGACCCAAAGAGTTAATAAAAATAATCGGTTGATTGAAATTGAGGAATATTCTTATATGGATACAAAAGTAATCCACACTCCATTCTGAGAAAAACAAATCATTTTATGATGACAGGGCGCATAGGTCAACATTTATGCATGTCTTCTACGTAGAGTCTATTCTAATAATCATCTTTCACTTTGGTCAATATAAAAAGAAAGTATGTTAACTAACCCTCTTTATGTACTTTAGGATGTAAGTATATTTATTTACTCCTAATTATCCTCGACAGCAGTACTCCTATAGCAGATGAATTTCATGCATTTACATACATGTATACATTTGTAGAGAGTGTACACCCTTCCCCTTCATAAATCTTTTTGTTCTTCTTCTTTATTTTGAAAAAATGGGGGTTAAGAGAGACCAAGTATGTACATGTATATTGTATATACATGTATTTAAAAGTATGAAGAGAGATAAAGCTTAAAGCAAAGAGATACTCAACCTTTTATGAAATCCCTTGCAATCCCTTTTATCAATTGTGATAAAAATATTTAGAATATATATTAATAGAGAATATCTTGTACTTCAATCATGACAAGGACGTGTCTAAAAGTGTTCTATCTAAGTCTGCAACAACTTAAGCAGTCTTGTCTTAGATTACGAGCAATATCCATATAGGAGAAGTGTAGTTTTTTGTAAACGAACTCATTTGTGGCTTTTGTAATTGATATAAATAATTGGGAGAAAACGGCACATTCTTTAGTGTAGCGATGTACAACCTTTGGCAAGTGGACTGCATTGTGGCCCACTACTTATTCTCACTTTAAGTACTATTTTTTAGCAAAATGATCATATTACAAAAAATTTATAAATAAAAGGAATTTTTGAAGAAATTATCGTTCTTGGGTGAAACTTTTTTATTAGAAAACTGAAGAAAAGAAAAATATATATATGTATATATAGACGCCTCTGCACAATGTTGCAAGATTAGCATTTTTTTAAAGCAGTTTGCCCTTGAAAAGTAAGCTTTGCTCTTATTTATATTTGCCTTAAATTTGAAATAATTATGTATTTAATATTTTTATTTGATGATAGTATTTTTCATAAAATTTATTTTAATGGCGTCTATGACCCATTAAAAAAACTTCAAGCAGCAATGCGGCCATTATATTATCCCTACTCTAGAGTGTCAACCTGTTAATCCTTCTGCGGATGAGCACAAGCTATCAGCCGTTCCGAGGAGAAACCAGTAGATTCTCCAGATTGTGAACCATCATCCAACGGAAGATCACGAGCTTACATCACTTAACCAGGTTTTTTTTTTCTATAACAAACAATATATATTTTAAATAAACTAATACCAAGATATTGACGAAACATATTGAAACCTAACATTCTCTCACAAATTTATTAAATATATAATACAATATTATAAATCTAATCATTGATATCCAGGGATGGAAATGAATGAAAAAAATAAGGTGCTAATTGACGAATTATAAGATTGTATGGAATTCTTTATTTTATTTCGTGATTCTTGGATGTTGAAAATCTTAGTGTTTCGTTTTCTGAGAAGTTTCTTAAAATATTTAGCTCTCATTCAGCAACTTTTTCTATATGTATTGGAATCGGAATCTGGCAACATCTGACAGAGTAAACTATTTCTTCAATTTTGCGTAGCATCGTTCTACACTAAACCATTTGAAAAATTAGAAGTTCCTATCACACAGTCAATTTATATTATCCTTTATTTTCCTTTACTTTTAGACTACATAGTTGTTTTACTGGCTTTATTTTAGAACAACTAAACAATCAGTATTCCAAACGTTCCATACAGTTTTGAACATCCCTCAACTTTACAAATTCACAAGACAATGGGGTGAACGGAAGATTTGGGACTTGGGTGAACAAAAAGTCTTGTGGATCAAAAATACCCCCAATGAAGATGATCCCTCAACCAAATACACACCTCGACAAGAACATCAGGTCCATGGCGTCCTATACGAGGCCTAAAACTAGGCTCAAACTATAATGCTCTATCTTTCGAAGACGGAGTAAGATTCTCCCTGTCGACAAAAAGGACGCCCCATATCCAGTGGGGCTAGCCTCGCCGATGATCCTACTGGAGGGACTCCATTCTGGACAGTTAACATTGGCGTACCTTTGTATTGTTGGTCTGTTAAATTTAACGTTGGGGTTCCGGACAATTTGAGGTATGTGTTAAAGGAGAGCAGCTTAGTTGACATGATGCTTTATTAGATCAGCTGCAAGCAGGCGTAATAGAAAGGATGTATACACAAATCCCACTACCGTATATATATACAAAGAAATATAAAAATAAAAAATCCGATCTCGATCCTCCATTTTACTGCAAGTCAACAAGGACTTGTATCTCCGGAGGAAACCCTCATTGTTGTTCTTCTTCTTTCACGAGCAAATGCACAACTCATTACTTAGATGTTCCCTCTTCAAGAATTATATTATGTTGAAAACAGCTTTGGACAATATGTTGTACAAATTACCGGCTAGGATAAGACCTCCTGCATTCCAGGGGTTATCAATAACATTTGCATAGTAAATTGTACAAAATCTGAAATATTACAACAAGTATATAAAACCCCCCGTTTGTTGATCAAAATATGAGTAAAAGTGATGAATTGAATAAATGCATATGTGTTCTTTTATAAACACTTCAAAATCACCCCCCTCTAAACACATACTTTTGTTAGGGAAAGTTTCCGTATCAAGTAACTAAAATACAAAGTAACTTTTATATTTAGGATTAAAAATTGCATTTGCAAATTTTTTTTTCTAACATATGGGATTCATACAGGGTTGCAATACGTTTATTGTGCTCTAAAAATGATAGATTGAACTTTAAATAAATATATGGTTGGGGAAAAAGGGATTTTGTATTTCCTGACTTCTTTTTTGAGTAAGTATATCTGGTTCATTATTGGTTATATCGGATCATACAATAAAGTGTTGTAAAGGTGTGAATGTATACTAAAAACACTTTTATATCGGTATTGCTTTTGTCCGGCCCTGTCGCGAATTATCGTGCTTCGAGTATGGAGCTCTCAAGAGGCAGAAATTCGGAATATTTTTTATCTTTACAACCTGAAAGGGAATTACTCGTCGAAAGCGACCAGTAAAAGTTGCGAATTTGCTTCTACGAGAAGGGCATTCTGATGTTGGACTATCGTTGGCAACAAGTTATCAAACAGAAATAGGTATAGTTGGCTTAAATCGGATAATTGCAACACTTCTTATAGAGCATTGAAATACAGCGAAAAATACGAAATTACTTTTTCCCCAATTACATAAGATACAAAGTCAATTTTTTTTAAATAGGTAAGATTTTTGATTTACTCCGTAAATAAATCTTTCCGGTCCTAAAGAAAGAAGAAGAGGATAAGGGCTCCAGGTAAGTTGATTTTAATGTAAAAAGTTATTTTAACTAGAAGCAGCTTTTGAGATGCTTACATCCGTCAAGACAATTCAACGAATAAATAACTATTTTGTATCAGTATTCTTGTGGTCTAGTATGCCTTGATATTTAAATCACATAATTCAAAACGTCATACATATATATAGTACAAAACACACCTAATGCAAATGTCTCGCAATATGAAGTATGAAGACATTTCCTAGGCCTGGAGCCAAAATCTAAAAACTACAATATTATTGCAATAAGATATCGAGGATTAAAGCTGTCAAAATCGAGATATTTATGACCATGTCAGTTTTTTGCAAGGAAGATTTTACAATATGCAGACAAATACTAATATTTCCTTACCTAATTTGTCAAAACTGGGTAATTTTGTATTAATACCTATTATAAAATATCAATACTAGAAGATGAAAAAATAGTTATAGATCCCTCTCAAAGATTTGAGGTCTAGGCCGGTCTTGTCCAAAATTTTAAGAATGTGTCGGAATTGGATATAAATCATAGATATGAGTCATCATCAATCCATCGTGGAAATTATGTTGATAATAATATTCGTAAATCCTTAACTGGGCCTAAATGAAGAAAAATGAAAAAAGAAGATACTTGATTCAATTGATAAAATGAGGAGGTTTTGAGCCAGTTGTGTCGATCTGTTCGGTCCAGTCCAATCCAGTCTTAAGAGCGGGCCTATCAGTCCTTGGGACTGTCAGTATTAGAACTAATTAAAAACAGTAGAAATAAAGTTGAGTGACGTCAGGAAGTACCGAACTTTATAAGTTTAAGGACTATAAGCAGGACTTATCTGGATCGGACCAATACTGAACTAGACGGGACTAAATTCTTCGGTCCTAAATAAAGAGCAACACAACACTAAACTGTTTCTGTTTAATATAATACTAGCAGTAGCTGCCACGAGTTATTAGGCGTCGTTGAACAGACAGGCCTTGCCCAAAAATATAGAAGGTAACGACTCAATCAATCATCAGTCTTATTCATCGTTTTTTAGATGCCCACTATCACAAAATTACTCAATACCTAAATGTTATCTCCTCAAGAATGGAAAAAATAGCTGCTTGAGTACTTTAGTCTCTAATGCGCTGCACACACTCGATCCTACATGCAAAACCCTTGCAGGATTGTACTAATACGTCTTCATTGTTATTTCTTAGATCAAGAATATGTACGTCATCAATAAAGTAAATCCGTCGGGTTTTTCTTAGCTGGCCCGTTAATTTATAATTGGTAATATGAAGTAGGAATTTTCTTGTCCTTAGCAGTTGACATTATTATTTAATTCTTGATTAATGTACCAGACATAGTGCATCTTGTATACACACTCAATGCTACATGTAAAACACCTGGGAAATTTGTATGAAAATGACTACATTGATATTTCTTAAATAAAAAATATGTATATTAAATATTTGCAAACATCCATACATTATTATATAATTGGGATCAATCACTTTATTTTATTCCTATCTAATGTGCAATATCTCATAAATACATTTGAGTAAACTATAGCCATCTTGCTCAAATTTGTGGGAGGCGTTGAGATACCCCAAAAAAATTTATCTATAGTTTGGAAACTTTATTTGGCTTATGAGACTAATACTGGCCCTGATATAGGCCCATTTAAAAATACGATTGATGAATTCCTCATTATTTTATTGTGAAGATCTAATTTCTCTACTTTAAGTGCAATTTGAGGCTTAATATTCAAATTACTAGGTGGATGAGTTAAGATAATTAACAATTCTAACTATAGTTCATTTACTTTTAGTTAATTTAATTTTGAGTGGTATTTGCTACACACTTAAAGGATTGACAATAATAATTTGTAGTTAAAATGGGACTAAAACCAGACTCAATTTTGAGGCTATCCACAAACTTTGTTTTATTAATATTCATATATAGGGAAACAATGTATATTTGAGTCAACTAATGGGATATTATTTAAATACTGGGATGAGTTAAGATAGACAATATTTTTAATTATTGTTAATAATCTTTATTTGTTCGTTGAGACCTATATTGGCCCCGATATGCACCTTTGAAATACAAACTAATAATTAGGCTTTCTTTTATTGTGAAAATCAATTTTGGTTACTTTAAGTTGATTTGCGAGACATTCAATGTGTTTATTAGACTAATTTGCCAATATAAACAGACGAAACTTCATTAAAAATCCTTCTTTCGTGCTTTTGTGTAGACAAGCAACACATTAGCTCATAATCCATGAACTATTGTGTTATTTTATACATGTATAATATCATACAATTAATTGTCCTTTTCATTTTTTTATAAGGGATTATATTTTTAAATTATAATAAATATGTAACGAATACTTTTCCCTCCGTTAGCCCCATTTGTCCTAATTAGCTCTCTATCCCTTCCTTATCTTTTTTACCCCCCCTTCACCTCCATCATTCCTTTGAGGCAATAAAAAAATCTTCCTGACTAACTAAATACATAATACATAGTCCGCCCCCAGGAGCAAAGATTTACAACTGTTCCTCCTTTCAAAAAATCTTTCACAGTAAGACACAAATGTTTCGTATTATTCAGTAGAAGATAAAAAATAAAAATAAAAACTTGGCTACTGGACTCACGTCAAATATCTTTGATCTTTTATGATATTTTATTTCTTGAAAATGCCGTGAGTAATAAGTTGTATTAGTAGTCTATTTTATGCTACGTTATATGTTGTTATATAGTAAGAGTGGGTATTAGTACAAGGCTGTCTGTAGTTAAAAATATAGGGAGGACCCAGTTAAAACATATTGGGGTTTTCGTCAAAAATGCTTGCATATATGCGACCCATCAATACAAAAGCAAGCAAGCTACAATGATTTATCTCAAAACTTGCATTTTTCAACTACGTCTTATCCTGAATTTAATTCAACAAGGTACTTTTATTAACTTGTGCTGCAAATAGAACTTAAAGGAGCCAAAATTGAACATCACAATAAAATAAAGATACATTGAAGAAGGCCCTACTGAGGCCAAAATGTGTATGTGAAATTAAATACAGGAATTATCGGCAACAATATAAGCCTCTTAAATTGACTAAAGATTTTAAAATATAGCTGCAATTTTAGAATATCTTAACCTATCCCGCAAGTTTGAATAATCAGCCCATAATAGACTCAAATATGACTTTGAAATATTGGGCTGTAGGTCCATATGAAGTAAAAAAACAAAAACAATTGGGATTTCTTGATTTTTCTACAAGATTTTTTATGTTAAACTTGAGTAAGATTACTTTTGTATTCTTGGACAAACTATTCTCAACTTCTATCAACAGAGTATTCTTATTGACCATTTCAGTCTGCCGCAAATGACACTTAAAGACGCCAAAATTGATCGTCTAATAAAATATTGAGAAGTTGATATATATATATTTTTTAACCCATATCGGTAGCAATATAAGTATCTTAAACCAAATAAAGATGATAAACTCTTGGTAAAATTCTTGGCTATCTTAACTCATCTCAGTAATTTGAATAATGAGCCTATAGTCGACTCAAACCAGGTATATGAAATATTGGCCTTCATGTATATCTAAATTAATGAAGCAAGGGATGTATGGATATTTGCGATTACCTCACGATTAAGTTTGTTGCGATTAAATATGAATTACTCAATGAATAACTATCGTCAACTTCTATCACCAAGTTATTATTTAAAACCCTTTGAGTGTGCCGTATTTTGGCACATAAAGACAACCAAAATGGATTGATTCTATTTAAAAATAAGAAATTGGTAGAGTTGATTTAAAAAAGCCATTTTGGGACTAGATTAAGTATCTTAACTAAAATAAAGATTCTAAACTATAGTAAACATTCTTAGGTATCTTAACTCATCTCATTAAATTGAATACAATGCCTATTACTGACTCAAATATGTGCTGAAATATAGGGATGTATGTATATCTATGTTAATTAAGCAAAGTTTGTCTGAATGTTTGTGGGTACCTCAACATTAAGTGTGAGCAGTTTACATATCTGTTCTTCGATATGTAATAATCGTCAATTTCTTTCAACCAATTATTCTTATTAAACTTTTGGGTGGGCCACAAATTCTCCTTAAATAACGAAAAAATCATCTTCACAATGAAAGAATCAGGAAAGAATGAATTTATTTGAAAGACCATATCGGGGACTATATAAGTCTCTTTGATCAAATAAAAGCTCTAAACTATACTTAAAATTCTTGGGTATCTTAACTCCTCCCGCAAATTTGAATGATAAGCATAATCTTTTCAGCTTTTGTGCTATGCTTTTAAAAGACTGTTCAGTGCCAATCATCTCCTGCACTTTGCTGATCACTTCCATGGTACGGGCGATCCTCTAGCTGTGTTCGAGTATCTCCAGCCTTGTGATCAATCCCCTTAGGTCCTTGGTTTTTACCAGGTCCTTTCTCAAGTCTGCAACTCTTCTCCTGTTGATCCCTGTCATATATGAGACCTTTTATCATTGCTAATATTCAGATCGTTCTTCTCCAAAATCATCGCAACAGCACACCTGTATTCTGCTTCTGAAAATATAATAGGTTTAAAATCTTTTGCTGTTTACTCGAACGCATTGTTTTAGCTCCTAAGTGAAGTGTTTATTTTACCACACAAAACAAAAAGCATTGTGCAATTTTGTCATCATATATGCCGGAAAATCCGAAAGTCTGAAGTGCAAGATTCCCATCTTACACCCTGTATAATTAACTCTATATATATATGTCTATAAATGATTGGCCTGTATGTATATATGAAGTAAAAAAAATAAGGATTTTCTAATTTTTGGTGATTTTTTTTCAAAATTATTTTTATGTTGACATGCCTCAGACTATGTACTTGAAGATAGCAAATATGAAAATCATTTGACAATTTGTTCTATGTTTCATTATGTAATAAAGATTCTACATAATTAAAAAGCCTCATCAGAAAGTGACATGCTTGGTTACTTAATTAATAATAATAATTAAAAACAGAAAGAATGAAGAAAAAAATAGTACATTTCTTTAGTCAAAAGAAAAAACCCTATTTCCCAAGATTCTTTTTTTATTAATTTATATTGTGTTATTCATTTAATTATATTTTATTTCTTTCGTGAAAATTCTTTTTTCATTATATGAGCGTCATTATTTATAAACAGGGCATTCTCACTATACAAACCACCAATTCCACATTCATTCAAAGAGTCACTTCCGAAGAAAATTGAGTATATTTTATAGTACCCATATTGTGTGTGGAGGATTGTGCAGGGAAAAACTGCTCTCTGGAATATTGCCATCGTAATATTGATCTTAGGAAAGTTGCCATATGTGAAAAATTGCCTACAATTATAGTGAATCATCTACCAAGTTTGTCCAAACTACAGATCTAAGGTTTCGTTGATAGTTATTCCATCTGCAGATGGACCACAATAAAATAAGCCTCCTCGTCTACTAAATTACACGTCAGGCACATATGGTTATTATAGAATCAGTGTGACATCGCAGCTTATAAAAAAACTTATATAATCGTGTATGCTCCAGATAAATGTGTATGGCACTATAATCCTAGGACCTCGAGACAGGTTAATAACCAACGTTGACATTTCCAATGATCCCCTATAGAAGAGTCTTTGCTCCAAGTCAATGGTTTTTACACTATAGTCCTGGGATCTCAAGATATATGTAAAAAACAACATTGTCACTTCAAAGAATCCCTATGGAATCACCGTAACTCAAGTATAAACATGGGGCATCTAGGTGGATTAAAAGCTACTACCGGCTATTCAAGACCATAAACGATTCCTCCTAATTTCCCAATAATATTTTATAATGGCAAATATTCAACAGTGTTTTTTTTTATATCTACGGATCGTTAGAAAGGTGAGTCCAATCTATATATGGGACAGATCGTTAAATTAATCATAATATACTTGCAACAAACAATTTTCCACAATTTCTGAAATTGCACCCCAGGCACAAGGGGTTTGTGTAGGGTATTCTTGGGACTTTAAGACAGGTTATAAGCCACATCCGCCACTTCAAAGAAACCCCTATAGAATTGCGCATGTTCTATGTCAACAGGTAGTACAGTATACACTTAGGGGCTCGGCACAGATTAAAAAACCCCACGCCCTCTTCATGAATCATAAAGGACCTTTACTATTTCCCAATACTTTTTTTTAAAAATGGCGCCTTCAACGACCAATATCTATATTTAGCGGGGTTTTTACAGATGGGAAAATTATCCACGGGTCGTCAGATGGCCCAGTTGTATCTGTAAATGAGAGGGATTTGTAAATAAATTTTCCAGAGTGTAATAATCCTAGAATTGATATATATCTATATATTTGTGTTTCTAAAATACAAATGATTCATAATGTGAGTCTCCCCTGTATACAGTTACATCTTCTATTTTTTTTTGAAAATATGTATGTAGGTGTGTTGACAAAAATAATAATATTCTTTGGGTTAAGATATAATCTATTTGTAGTAGATACACAGACGTATGTACATACATAGAATCCGTCTCATTCTAAGTACGTATTAATTAATTAACAACATTTTAAATACTTTAAAATACTCAATTTTTTTTTATAATAATCAAGTGTCATAGATTTGGCGATATTTTTGTATATAATATAGTTGTAAATATGTATATATATATATATATGTATAGTGTCATAAATTTGATAGCCTATTAGAACAAATAAGCCATGTTATTTATGTTGGTAGAGTGGGAAAGGAGAGGGAGGAATATGTTTTAGGGCGCCAAATGTTAGATGGTCGCGAAATTAGGAAACATTTAAAATAAATTATAGAAATTTTAATGAGAAAAAAGGAAAATTTTGTTTTTTAATAGAAGGAAATAAAAATATAATTAACCTTTTCTTTAAAAAAGGTCATTTAAAAAAGTAAAGTAAATTCTGAAAATAAGTCATATTTAAACATACTTACTTGCACTAGGAAAATTGCCTTCAAGAATATAACCATCGGAAAATTGTCATTAGCCGAAAATTCCATCATTGGAAAATTGTCAATAATTATATTATATATGTAATGATTATTTTAAATAATGGGACCCGACCCATGTAAGGATTCGTAGATAGTTTTTCCATCTAAAAAAAAAACCTACAACATTAATATAGCCGTGGAAGCTGCCATTTAAAAAAAAGTATTTAGGAATTCGGAAAGGTCCCTTAAGAGGAGGTGGTGGTTTTTAATCTGCCTTGAGGTACTGAGCTTATACTGTAGAACATATTTACCTGGGCATAAGTGGTTCTATATGGGATTCTTTTTAATAAAAGCCAAAGAAAATGGTCTTTTAAAACAAAGTGAATGAATATTTCATTCTAAAAATACGTCATTCGAATATGCATTTCGGTGCTAGGAAGATTGCCCACCACACAATTTACATAAGTTGGAAATTGCACACAATTACACATACTATATATGTAATGATTCATTTACCGATAGGACCCGGCCCATCTAAAGATTCGTAGATAGGTTTTCCATCTGCAGAAAAACCATTCAACATAGATAGTGGTGGTCGAAACAGTCGTTATAAAAGAAATTAGTAGAGGTTATTTATGGTTTTTGAAGCAGCATTTGTGTTTTTTTAATTAACCTAGAAGTCCTAAGTTTAACCTACACATTGCTTTGACCTGAACTATTGACAATTCTATAGGAGGTTATTTAAATTAACGGCTGTATTTTTTAACCTATATTGAGAATTTGTCGTTGTTGTACAAAAATGTATTCCTCGGGGCAATTAGGTAAGTTAGAAGGGTCATTTTGTTGTCGCCCATAAGTAGATGGGAAAACTATCAACAGATCCTTCGATGAGTCTCTGTCATTTGTAGATGGCAGAGATCGGAATATGGCCATAAGCCGAAAACTGCCAACAATTATACTATGTATGAAGTGATTCAGTTCAGTTTTATCTATCGATGGTACTGACCTATATAAGGATTTGTAGATCGTTTTTCCATCTGCAGAAAAACTGTTGAAAATATACTGGTAAGAAAAAGTTTAGAAAAAAAAAATGGAATTTGACTTATTTTTTAACTACCTTTGACTTTATCATCAGATAATACAGTCATCAGAATATAAAAATTAAAGTACAATATGGGTATAAACATTTATTTTAAAAAAATCAAAGTATTTTTATTTAAACTTTAGCTTGATCAAAAATCCTCTCATAACTGTTATAACTGGAGTACAGACTTTTGCCATTCTTGCTGTTAATTTTTCCAGATAGGAAGGGTTAGTATCATTCCAAGCATTCTTCAAAACTTTCCACTTACTTGTGGATAACTTGTCCAGAACTTTTCTGTCTAGTTGTTCCCACAATTGCTCTATTGGGTTCAAATGAGGAGATTGAGCTGGCCATTGCATAAAATATAAGATTTGAAAGGCTAAATTATTTTCCAAAAAGTTTATGCAGAGCTTGGATGTATGTTTTGGGTCGTTGTCTTGTTGACAAACAAACTTCCTTCCAACTAATCGCTGTCCAGAAGGAATGGCTTGCGTCTTCATGATAGAATGATTACCATTCTTAAGGAATTCATAACCAATCTTTCGTATTTATGGGAGAGAAAAATTATATATGAAATTAAGCCTGTCCAAAACAGCTCTATTTTTACGAGAAAATAATTTAATTATAATTAATAGATCTATTTTTTTCATAATAATTTTTATCATGTAAAATTATAAATATTGATAAAGTCATAAACATTGACGAAAATGACGAAAAAATATTTTGTTCCAAACTTTTTCTTGCCAGTTTAGATATCAACTGTCGAAGCTGCCATTGTAAAAAAGTATTGGGAAATTAGGAAAGGTTCTTGAAGTGATGGTTGTGGTTTTTAATCTGCTTTGAGTCCTTAAGTTTATACGGCGCAATACTGGACCATAAGGGAGTCCATAGTGAGTTCTTTGAAGTGTTGGCAGTAGTTCTTAACTTATATGGAAGCCCCACGGTTATCGTATACAAATCAGGTGTGTCTGTTGTACAATTTGGGAAACTATGAGGGTTATTTTATTCTCATTCATCAGCAGATGGGAAAAAATTAAAGGATATTTCAATGGGACAGACCCATTTATTAAAAAAGGTCGTTTTGGAAACTATTTATCTTTTTTTTGAAAAAAGGTCATGAATGTCAAAAATAACAAATAGGAAAAGTCACAAAATATTGCAAAGCGAAAAAATATCTGAAATTTACATACGGCCGCCCCAGAAAAAATCATGCATAATTTGATTCCCAAAATTTGGAATAAGCAATGATTATTTAATAGGGTTTTTTTTTTAAATAAAAATTATAATTGGGGTTTTAACAAATTATAATGCATTATTATGCATTCCTTTTTGGGTACTTGGTGGCTCTCCAGGGAGTACTAAATATTTTAAAGAATATTTCACACGTGATACATAAATCAAGGGCGTCCGTAGGTTGCGGGTTGGGGTGTCTGTACCCTCCCCCCTCAAATTAAGGTATTTGTGTTTTGTTAGAAAATTTTATAATAACATTTTTTTAACACAATGATTTAATATTTGGAACTTTATTTAATTTTCTGCGATTAGCTATGGATTTTTAATTTTTCTTTCAAAAAATTTTATAATTCAAATTTTTATCTAAAAAATTTTAATTTTGTGAATAGCTGTGGATTTTGAATTTTTTTCAAAAAATTAATTTTTGGAGAATACATATGGATTTTTGAAATCTGTTTCTAAAAAATTAATTGTTTGTGAACACCTTAGGTTTTTGAATTTTTTTGCAAAAAAAATTTAATTTTTTAAGATTAACTGTGGAAAATTTTGAAAATTTTTGCCAAAAATTTAATATTTTGAAATTTTTATTGGAAAAATTTAATTTTTTAAATTTTCTGCTAATTTATTTTGATTTTTTGATTTCTTAATAAATATAAATATATCCCCCCCCCCTGCCCAAATATAATTACTTGGAGGCTTCTATCACTGAAGCTAAAAATACTTTGTAGTAATACATCAATAGAAAAAGGTAAAAATCCCTGATCTAAATGACGTAATTAATATAATCATTCAAGTGTGTTTTATATCTAAGTTAATGTGTTTTTATTTTGAGTTTCTTTCGTACACAGTTCACTAACCGCGCTATGAGAAAATGGTCGCTAAGGGAGGGTTAAAAAAAACAATGATAAGATTTTTTTTATAAATCTTTATCAAATACCCTTTTTTTAAATGTATACAAATTTTTCGAGCTGGAATAATAGAGCCTATATCTAGGACTTCTATTGTTATTATTTTGCAGAATTTTTTGCAAGGGTAGATTGCCATTATGATCATTATTGTTCTTGTGATTATTCCTACGAATGAAAGTACATATTTTGCAATCCCTGAAAAAATAATCTGATTATATTTTTACAGCTATTATGTATCAAGTATTTATAGCCAATGTGCATTTATAATAAATATTATTTATTATTTTTCTTCTTCCTGCTGCCAACGACTGCAAAAACGACAAGAAACCTTTACAATGGGATTAATCTGTTGATATTGAAAGTCAAAGTATTTTAATAGAAATAAATTGTTCTTGGAGTTATAATTTTATTTATATACATGCATAAAACTTGGGGTAAATTCGGGGTTATACCACTTAAAAGGACATTTAATCATTACAATTCCCCTTACATGCTGAACATTAAAAACGGCATTGCTTGGAGTTATTAGGCATCAACCAACATACAAATTTTTGTATTTATATTACAGGGTGTAACATCAAAATACAAGGCTTTTAATCTACTAGGTGGTACATTGAAATCTGAACACTTACTAATTCAATAATTATGAAGTTGAGTTATTGAAGTAAATTCATATTGTGATATATTAAAGCATACGCATTTAGTTATTGAACTAAAAAAATCTGAGCTCTTTAGCAAACTTTTCATTCTAGAAAATTACACTTGAACTTGATTTGAACGAATTTCCATTAGCCCATTTCGAGCAGTTAGGCGTCTTCAGGACCACTGTCAACAAGTCCAAAACGTTGGAGAGGAAGAAGGGCTCTGTCAAAAAGAGTACACTTAGTATACTGGGTTTTACACATGACAGTCCCGAGAGCTATCAATAAAGTTGGTGTAAAGAACCTTGTAAGAGTGGAGAGGCCACTTTTGACACTAACAAAAAAGAAACCTCTCTCTTGCGTTGCAAAACTCTTTTGAATTTCTTTTTGATACTTCTGGCATCCCTAACAGGCCTTACCCTATCCCCTCAACAACACCTTTTGGGTGCATGTCGACAGGAAGGCCTTCAGTGTCTGTCATCCAAAAATCGACACCATCAAAGACACTGTCAGTCAGCAATGAGACGCCATGACAGAGGACTATATCCACAGCGGGTGTTAAGCCTTCTGCCACCACCTGGAAGGCATCGTAGACGCTTAAGGGGCCTACATTTATGATTATGAGAGCTAAGACATACATTTATTTTTAGTATTAATTTTGTTGAAATTCTATTTTTGATTAATAAATTATATCTAGTGGAAGTTTAAAATTCAAAGTGTTTACATTTTAATAGACTACTCGGTATCTACTTTACATTAACATAAAATGGTCATTTTTTAAGATTTATTATAAAAAAAAATGAGCAAAGAAACAATCTTTATATGTTACTCGATTGGTAGTTTGAGTACTTCCGTTTACCTTTGACTCAAGGTAGCTTCAGACAAAATAATGTTCTCGATTCTCGGGGAGATAATAGGCCAAATATTTCTTAAATACCCAGTCGTAAGAACTTCTCTAACCCATTCCCCGCTTATATTTCTCTATATTTAATAACCTTCCCCTTACGTACTGGCTAACACAACCTAAAAGATTTACATTAAACTTCACTATTTAAATTGAGGTTATAAGTTACTGATCCAACGCACATAAAATAGTAATCATCTTAACCTCCATTTTTACTGCTAGCCTATGTTGTAGTATAAATCGATTTTTGAAAGAATTTAAAAAAAATCGATTGCTTGTAAGGACGACTATTTTCAATCATAAGCTCCTGGATCCATTTACGCGTAAAATAACTTGTACATGCTGTACATAGAATATATTGATACTCGACTTAAAAAATATGACCATGACTATGCCCATTGCAGGGAACTTGGTCTTCATTACCTTCCTCACATGGCTGGTGCAGGTGGCTATCCACCTGTTGCTCTGCTTGTTGACCTTCTGATCTTGACAGAAATTATTTTCATCAGAGAAAAACCACAGCATCCCGGGCTACTTTGGGTGCTTGAGCTTGTTAAGCAATTTTGTTGACTTCATCAGCCTGTTGTCCTTTGCCTTTTAGTTCAAGATCTTTGCCCACCTGCATCTTGTAGCTCCTGCACCTTAAATCCTCAGATACACAGTCCCTTATTGTTTTCTCATGGCAGCCCAGATCCCTCGCCATGGCCTTCATTGACCTGGTAGGGGCATCCTCAAACATCTTCTTCACCTTGTCGACAAAGTCGGTGTCCCTGACCTTCCTGAAGGCGCCCTCCTCCTTGGGTGCCCTCTTTATGGTTGCATCAACATCCCAGGTGTCCTCTAGCTTCTTACAGATACGCTGAACAGTCCGTCAATTCACTCCTAAGGTTGAAGCCATCGTTGAATTGGAGATTTCACCTCCATTATTAACCAATGCCATGACTACGGCGGAGCTCCTCGTTCCACTTATAGCTCTTTATCTCCTCATATGATGACGGCATGATGCTAATTGAACTACGTATCGTCAGCTGACGAAATAGCTTTCCTATTTGATAACCGGTTTTTTATTTGATAATGTCGTCTTCAAGTTATCAAGGTTTAAAGTAGGCGACAATCTGATCCCCGCTCCCTGTATAATGTATGTCTACGGTCGGAGATCGGTGTCTGGAACAAAATATACAAGAATTATTGATGACGTTTCTTTATATTTCAAAATTGTGAGCATCCACCGACAATAACGTCATATGAAGTTTTATTTGATTATTTTAAATATATTTATTCAGTTTAAACAATACATTTATAAAACAATGAAAACATTTTTATTCTTTTAGAAGAAATGCCACTTGCATGTTTAATTAAAAATTAGGTCAACGAGTAAGGACACTAGGATAAAAAAATAAAAGCAAAACTGCCCAATCCAGACATCTGATATGTAAATCATAGCATGAAGAGAGGATTTTGAGCTAGCTCTGACAAATAATTATGAGTAAGCATTCTATAAATATTGTGTGACAGTATTTGCCATCGACTGAGAGGGAGTTGAGGATTATAATTACCTTAGAGACGTAATCATGGAGCCACGGAGGGAGCTCTTGGTTTACGTGCTTCACTGAGCCAATCCGAGGGACTCAGTCTCGCCTCAAAGCTCATCCAGATCTCTTCCTCCACCACCTGAAGCATTGAGCTAAAGTTTTCAAAGTCGTAGAATTGATTAAACGAGGTCTCCAACTCCTTATGGGAAAAAAGAAATGTATTTCTTTTGGATCTTCCCATGACTTGTTTGTAAAAATACAGGATATTCCTAATGTATAGCTCAACCATCTTTGACGTCTATGAGTGAATGGAATCATATTTGTACTAAAGACCTAAAAAAGTCGGTTTATGTACTCAGAACAAAAACATCGGTACAAAGATAAAAATGTCGGTCTACGCTAGGAGATACCCATCTGGACCGAAAAATAGATGAACTGTTTGATACTTTAGTTATATTTCAAAGTTGTGAACATTGCTCTACTATGACGTCATATGAAGTCAATTAGGTAGCGTAAATCGTATTTGTACAACTCATACATCACGAGTGGTGAAAAAATGGATGTACGATCTGAGATCGCAGTCTACACAGAAATATTGATCCAAACCTTATAAAAAAATCACTTCAGAACAAACTGAAAAAATACTTACATTAACACCCCCAAAACCGTTGATAGATGGTTTTTATTGTAATTGGAGCTCAAGGAGATTCAATGCTGCTTCTCAATAGAAACCTTGAATGCTTCCAGATTTCGTCTATTTAACTGGCAGGCGTTAGCCTCACCATTCAGGCAGCATTTGCACTCTTAAGGTGATTGAAAAGTGTTTGACAATATTGAAGCCTGTCTTGATTAACTTTTTGTGGTTCAATTACAGATGCAACAACATTGACAAACTATTCCCTTCTGCCTTTTTGGCTGCATTCTGGAGGGGCCTTTCAAAAACTTTGAATTTTTTGGCATGAGCTCGCACAGATTTCTTGGGGCTTCTTTGTGCAGGCTCTTTTGTGTCGTTTGGATTTACTTTGTGTAGGCCACCACCTCCAGCCTTCCTTCAGATACCAATAACGTCTTAATGGCCTTCCTGACGTTGTAAATAGCCTGTCTGCTTGTCTTAGTAAAGTTTCAAATCTCTGCTGTGTGTGTTTTGTGCAAAGTAGGGACGCAATATCGATTATTTTGTCTGTTTGTGAAGGCATTCTTTGATTCATGGTGTTAGTTTGATTGGAGAGGGGTGTCCATACAGTCAGCTTATTTGCTAATAGGAGGAGTTGTCAATTCCTTGGATGTGCTTTCTTTATTCTTCCTTTGAGAAGTGTTCAAATTTCAAGTACACACTCCGTATACCAAATTTGATGTCCGGGTTATTGTGTGTAAATCTCCGTAGTTTCAATTCCTATTTCTTTACGCATAAAATATACGGAAGTACAGAGTTGTTTGTTGTTTCCTATTCAGCAATTCATGCTAGTGTAAATAAGCGTAAAATCATCTCTAACACACGGGGATAATAAAAGAGCAGGCATCCAAACAATGGTAACGTTTTGAAGTGTATACAATATAACACACAATGGAATAGGTGAGGTTAATTAAACCATTTGAAGACGGAGAGAAAGTCAAAAGTCATCAATTTATTACGTACCTATGTAACATAAGAGTATGAAGGAGAAAAAAAAAAGAAGGTACTTGTATAACAAGAAGAAAAACAAAAATTGAAAATCACATGTCATGTTTATTTTTTGAGAAAGTATGAAAAATTATTATTTTACTTTTTCAAAACGTCTCTTTCTCTTTTTTATTATTTCCATTTATCTTTCCCTAATTTATGCATGTTTAGGCATGTTAAGTATGCATGTTTTCTTTTTTCCCTTATTCAAAACACTCATCCATTTACCTATTATCTGGATAATTTATAGAAATCTCCTTCAATCTCTACTCCTAACGATTCCTCAAACGTTTTTCTTTAACAAAAGATATCCATAGATATTTGTTTTAAATACATGCTTTAAATATATAGTGGGCACTCAAAACTTGCAGGAGCATTCAGTTACAACTTTATCCCCGTTTTTTTAATTTCAAGACTTTATTATGCCGCCAAACGACAGCTGAAACAAAAATAAACAAGTTTTGTTTTTATCCCAGTTCTTTAAGTGTAAATTGTCGGAGCAACAACAACGAAAAAACGGTGTGCAATCTTCTCTGCACCTGTGTTAGCACCGAAAAGGCTATAGAGACCGTTGGCATCTACATATATAATGGCTACAATATTAATAAGTACATTATAGACCCATACAACCTAGAAGAACCAAGGATTCACCATCCAAATCCCTGATCTGGATGGTCTGTTTT
Organism: Lepeophtheirus salmonis; assembly: GCF_016086655.4. NCBI lineage: Eukaryota > Metazoa > Arthropoda > Copepoda > Siphonostomatoida > Caligidae > Lepeophtheirus > Lepeophtheirus salmonis. The sequence continues at coordinate 3,068,845 of NC_052141.2, read as the reverse complement.
GGAAATAAAAAAGGGATCTTAATTGCTACTACCCTTCAAGTTCGAATAACAATACAAAGTTTCTACGTCCCCTGATACGCATCCATAGAGAGCTTAAAAAGTTATGTGCTGCAAAAAATTCAATAGTTGTTTTTTTGTGTTGCCATTGATATATTGTTAATATTTAAATATAATTTATTAGGATTATTTTAATTATTTGTTTTATACCTATGGACATATTTTATCATTCTTTTAGAGAATTTGAATGTAATAATATACATTATAATAGTCGTTTCTTTTTAGTGTATAGATTTAATTATTAGCTAAAATGTTTATTTAAATATATATTTTTGCATATGCAACTTCCCTAGACCAGTAAAGAGAAAAAAGAACCAAAAATTATGTAACAACGATATTGCTGAGTTCTCACTCAATTTTCACCATGTTTATAATAGTCATTTCTTTTTAGTTTATAGATTTAATTATTAGCTAAAATGTTTAAATATATATATATTTTTTGCATATGTAACTTCTCCAGACCAATAAAGCGAAAAAAGAAGCAACAATTCTTTAACAACGATATGGCTGAGTTCTCACCTGCCTCCATACGACCCACCCTCCTTCAGTCCTCACTTTGACACACTGGACTTTGCAGTTTGAAATTTATTGAAGAATAATGTCTTCCGCACCTCTCATTCAAACTTGGATTTTCTCAGAGTCGTCATCATGAACTTGGACATGGACTTTCTGGTACGAAATGTCAATCTGTTCGGGGGTGTGTTCAGATTATTTTTGCTTTTGAAGGAGTACACATATTTGAATAAATATAGCTAAATGGATTGTTAAACATATCTGCAATTGAATTTGAGTTATGTTTTGTTGACTACATATTTTTTTCGAAATTTTGTCATGATACTCCAATTTTTCGTCCCCACTCTGTAAAAATTAGACCAAAATGCCCAAAACTTTGAACGTATTTTCCACTCCTTATATGAACATTTATGAATATATATATATTTTTTTAAACAGAACTGTGTGTTATTCAAACATCTAACTTATGCTTGCTCATATTAGGCAAATACGCGGTAGACCTCACTTTTTACAAACTATTTAATAAATAAAGTATCGTATGTTATAAACTTCACCTTTTTTAATGACCAAAATGTAATTTACGTTCATTTTTGAGACTGAATTCAATAAGTAGTTCAACCGTAAACTCCTTCTGCTATGCACATTTAAATTAGATTAAGTACCTTCTTGGTCATAATTGATAATGATTTTTTTTTATTACACAAATGATTTATAGCAAGAAATTTGTTTTTATGGACACTGTATTGAATGGTTATTCAAATATACTATGATTTTCTAAGTTAATGTGGTCGTTCTGAAGGAGTCATCTAAGCTGTCAACACAGTTGACAGCTTAGCTTTGAGCAGCTATGAGAATAAAGGAAATAAAAACAAATCCTACTCTGTATCGAGCAAGGACTCCGTTGTTGATCATCAATTCTACTCTGAGTCCAACAAGGACTTACACTTTTAACTCTGCAACAACCCCTCAGCATTGCGCTCTGTTATTCATGAGCACCTCATGTATATCTACTTTAAACTGAGATATTGTCTGCTAAAGAATGAATGGAATAATATTTAAATGATGAGGAAAACTCTCTGGAGAGGGCTCTAAACAAAATTGTTGAGAGTACGAAAGTTGAAAATCTCAGCGTTGATTCTCAATCCCTTAAACTCAAAGCTCCAAGTAATGAAATGAATTGTTAATGTATGGATGACTATATTTTCATTTCCAAAAAGAAGAACTGAGCCCCTCTTGGAAAGAATTCCAAAATTGCCAGTCACAACAAGAATTATACGTTAAAAAATGTATAGGATTTACAATCCTACCAATAGTATTTTGACATTTTTTTAGAGCAGATTAAAAAAAATAAGCTAAACTCTAAAAATATGTTCACCCTTTATTCCATACAACAAAAATAATCGACTTTACAATATTTTAAGGGTATATCTACAACAATTTTAGTTTTCAGCTGAGTTTAGTAAGCAAAATTTTGCAGTTATTGTTTTTTTTTCTATAATTTTAGACATTTTATACAAGAAATTATCAAATTCACCCATACATTTCTTAAAATAAAATAATTCCAATGGAAATCCTTGATTCAAACAATTATTGTTTTACTAACAAGAGTTTGAGGACTTTAATAAATATAAATAAAAGTTGTATTGATAGACTTTCTTTTTTTCTAAAGTTGACTCATTCTATTTATGCAATGATATCTCATTTGCAAATACCTGTATTTTAAATGTATAAATGATGTATCATTATAATACAAGCTGTATACATTAAACTTTATAAACAGACTTCATTTTAATGACTGTATTTATTCTTAAGTATCAAATTCAAAGTATATATAAATACATAATTTTGTTCAAACTCTAAGTTACATGTAATTGTAATTATATTTGATGATAACAAAAAATGAAGTGTGAATATAAATATGATCTTCAATTCTTGAAGCAGAGTACATCTGGAGTTGTATGTACGATTATACTTAGAGCTGTAAAGAAATATGAAATTAAAAGATTCTGCACTTTTTGTCATTGCTACCGGAAAAAAACTTATTATTTAGGCTGGCATCATTATTTTTGTATGCGTACAGAGAGAACAATAAGTATAAAGTAACCAGTAGTACGTGAAAGACGAAGAGTTACTCGCAGGATGTGTCGCTGATTTATAAGTGTAAGTACATGTTGGATTAACTAAGAGTAGAATGTACGATTGACGTCGCTGTAAATCATTGCTAGAACCGGAGTGAGATTTGAAATGTTTTCTTATGTTGCAGCTATCCTATTAAGACGTCATAACAGCTAAGCTGCTCTCATCCAAAACTTTTTTGCAGTCGAGTGACTACCTTCCCCAGTACTCGTTAACCTACATTATTTTTGGAATGCCCAAAAGGCAGGAAAAGACCATCCTAGAAACTAGGGCTCTCTGCTTTGCTCAAGTTAGCGCTAAAGCATACACAGTTAGCTGTCTCAATTCTGGGTGTCCAATAAGCTATCACACTCTCGGGGAAAATTTTCATTGCATCTGCAGCAAGATAAACAGCCTTTTCTTCAAGGATCCCCATTACGAGGATTGAGAATAGAAGTACTGTTTGAGTTTTCCCAAATTGGTCATGTAAGTTCTACTCAACCCTTAAACGTTTTGTAAGAAGATGCCTGATGATGAGGACAGCAATATTGAAGAGATAGTTGTTTTTTGTTTGTCTGTTTTAATTTAATCATTTTCATATCTTATGTTCCCATATTTTGTAGTGGTTGACATGAGTATATTTGTCTATAAGTCTGTAATAAAAATAAATTGTTAATATTGAAGGGTTGGGCTTTGATCTAGAGGTTGATTTTTAACTATAACGTTTATTTTTGATTAATTTTATCGTAATCCCACTTGATGTATTTTATTATTTTTTAATCATTATATTGTTGTTTTAAATTTTAATAAAAGCCCAATTAAAGAAAAAGAAAAAAACAAAGTAAATACCCAAACGGCAGTGCATTTAGTTACAATTTTATCCCCGTTATTTTCAATTACAATGGTTGATTGTGCAACCAAACAACAGCTAAGACTAAGATAAAGATGTTTCATTTTTATCTCATGCCTCTTAGTCTAAAATGTTGGAGAAACAACAAAAGAAACAGTGCATGTGCGATCTCCTACGTGCACGTAAGTAACCTTTCTGAGAAAGCTGTATACCCTATTGGTATCTCCATCTGGACTGCTTACAACGTCAAGCCCCATAACTCAAGAAAAAACAAGCTTTCTGTAGTAACAATATGGCTGACTTCTAGCCTTCTCCATGTGGACATCCTCTAGCCCTGACCTTAAGCCCCTGGACTTTGCAGTATAGGCCTTCTTAGAGAAGAATGTCTGCAGCACATTACATCCAAATTTCGATTCGCCCCGAGCTCCCATAATTACAGCCTGGTACAGCCTTCATCGTGTAGAGCTGGCAATTTGTTCTCTCTTGTATCAAGGCTGTTACTACTTGTCAATGTGGACATAATGAATCAACAGTATGGCTAAATATCGTATTCAAACATATCAAAAAATAATTTAAAGTTGTCTCTCTTCTTGATTCCATAAAAATCACGTTTTTGTGAATTTAGTCACTCTCCTCCAAGTTTGGGCCCTCACATTGAGCATATTAAAATGCTTAAGATTTACAACTCTAGCTATTTAATTGTATTGCATCTGCCAATATGTATATAAAGGGTTCATTATTAGACTAACAAACGAACGATCAGGGTGAGTTTTCAAAGTGGGATCATTGTTCGTTGTACCTTCTATCAGTTAACAAAAACCTTTTCTCCAGAGAAAAAAAATCATTCAACCATTTGATCTACGTACTACCCGTTGGCAGGGCGGATATTGTAGGCACCTAATTGAAAAATATGTTTATTACTACACATAAATTCATTACATAACTTTTCACTTCAAAAGTTCATTTGATTTCCGGTAAAACTGTACAATTATTTCTGAATATTTACATGACTTGTATACCTTTGTGGTTTTTTTTTCTATATAACTCTCTTGCTTTACGATCGCAAGGTATGTGTATAGATAGACACATAGGTAAATCTACCTATGAAAACCAGGGCAGTACTAATTGAAATTACACAAAACCACGTGGGAAGTGGGCTTCTGGTTATTGTGCCTCTCCTCCGTATGACATTAAGAATTATCAAAAGAATATAAATGGCAATTACCTGTAATTGCTTATTTTTTATTGCCGTGATGATTTGTTACTGTGTTTCAATTAATAGAATGCTATTTGGAGAAAAATAATGTCTTATAAGCAGATGAACAGGATTTGATGATTTAAAAAAAAAAACTTTTATCATTACCTGGGTCATATTAAATAGTTGATTACATTTGAGCCTATCCACCTACCCGTTGTGATAAAGCAAGAAATTGGAGAAGGATGACTAATTTTCTTTTATTTTGACAGGTAGAATTGAAGAAATTTCTATTTATTAATAAATATATTTAAGGGATAACTTCAATGAGTTATTTATTGATAAAGTGAATCAAATTTGCCATTAGTTATCTGATATGAAGGTCATTGACAATTTTGATACTATGTACCGAGTGGTTCATTGCAATCTCAACACTTACTCATTTAATCATAAATGAAAGTTGACTCATTGAAGTTCATTCATATTTCAATATATTTAAGCATACAATTAGTTATCAAATAAAACAAACTTGGGTTCTTTATCTTACGTACAAGTTGAGAAAATACCACTTGAACGTGATTACCGAATTTCTATTCCCACACTCCAAGCAGTTAGGCTTCGCCAGGACCACCGTCTATGCCGTCAGCGAGTCCAAAACGTTGGAGAGGGATAGTTTCACACCAGATTGCCCAAATAGCTGTCAAAAAAGTGGGGGAAAGAGCCATGTGAGGGTGGAGAGGCCACTTTTGACACCAGCCATGAAAGAAACCCCATCTCCTCTGTTACAAGACTCTTTTGAGTTCTTTTGAACTCTTTTTGCCTCTTTTGGGTCCCTTACAGATTCGATGCCTACCCCAGTACAACACCTTTTGTATGCATGTCGAGGGAAAGGTCTGAAATGCCCGTCATCCAAATACCAAGGCCCTCAAAACTATTGTCCCACAGGATGTGGACTTCATGTCAGAGGAATACATCTGCAGTGGTTACAAGGCCTTCCAGTGCTGCCTGGAAGTCATCATTGCCGCTAAGGGTAGCTACATTAATGCTTAAGAGAGCTCAGACCAACATTCATTTATAGTTTAAATTTTGTTGAAATTCTAAAGATAATTAATAAATTACATCTTGTTATAGTTTAAGATTCAAAGTATTCAGATTTTAATGGACGACTCGGTAATTGATTATGCTCTTAAGACCATTTAGCTCCTTTAAAAACTTAATGTTATGTCAACAATAAATACATTACTGACGTTCGATACCCAAAAATATTTCCCATAAAAACTTTGGTTAATGTAAGCATACAGAATGGGACCCAATACTTGTTTTATTACTAGTTTTATTTTTATTCTATGTCTCTAAGTGTATAAATTTTGGGACAATAATAAAGAAGCAACACGTCTACGATCTCCTCCGGTCAAGTGTCAGATTTGAAATGGCTTCAGAAACCGTTGGCATCTCCCTCCAGACTGCCTAAAGCCTCAAAAAGTCAATCATAGCCCTATACAACCAAGAAGAACCAAAACTTATACACCAACAGTATAAATAACTTTTGGCCGGCAGCCATGTGGCCCTCCTCTAGTCATAACCTCAATCTTCTGTACTTTTGTAGTTGTGAGCTGTCGCACCTCTCATATAAATTTGAATCAAGAGCTGCCAATCTTTCACCGGCGTGCCGTCGTTAGAATTGCTTTCAAGGAAGGGCTTTGTCAGACAGAACATTGTCGACGAGGATGGTCCACACAAAATTCTTCACCAATGTTGGGTTGACCAACGATCAGATCTATATCGCCAATGTTGTGTCTGTTGAGATCAAGTGACACAAACTAAATAAGATGATCCAGAATGACCAAGAGAGAATCGTGGAGAAACAAGACAATGTTTTATATTCTATAAACACATATGTTATACTACTCTGACGGTTACAATGTAGAATAACTATTTATAAATAAATACATTGGATCATGAGTAATTACTAGTGTTGGGGTTCGGTCTGGAAATTGATGACCGGTTTGAGACCGTTATATTTTTGTGGGATCGAATTAGTTCGGTCCAGCAAAAAAACTTGTTTTGAACAGGCCTCATATAAAAATTCGGTCTAGATCGGTCCAAAGAAAAAATTCGGTCTAGTTCGGTCCCCCAAAAAAATAATCGGTCCAGACCGATTTTACAAATAAATTGTTTATAACATGACATCATATATTTTTTTTAAATGTACAATGACGAATACAGAAGTTTAAACAGAAATAACTCGATTAATTTTGATCCCGCCGTCTTTTATAGTAGCCATTCAGTATTTGTTCTCAGAACTCATCATGTACTTTTGAGATTTTTGAAAAAATGAATGACAGTTGATATAGAAAAAAGAAAGATCTCTCAAAATATATGAGACTGAAAAAAATCGGTCCATAAATTGAGACATGAAAAAAATCAGTCATAAAGTAAGACTGAATCAAAATCTGTGTACAAAGTGAAACCGGTGGCAAAAATTTCGGTCCAAATCGGTCTAAAAAAGTATTTAAGACCAAATTGGAGATTTCACCTCCCCAAAAAAAAAAATCCTCATATTATAGCTCTTTATATATGATGACTGCTAGACCGATTTCTCAACACTTTTTTAGTAATTCGTCATATATCAAGGTAATAAATATATATTGTTGTTTATTTGCTTGTAAAAGTTGCAACTTGTTCAAACAGATTGTACAGGTTATTATACGCGTCAACGGCATTGTCAGATTTTTATGCTATAGAAGTATTTTTCAAAAAAATTTGTTTATTTGAAATTTAAAGGAAGCTTGGGAATCGAATCCCATCGAACAATCTTATAAATTACGATATTATATCTATCTACCAGTGATATCATCATAAACGAATCATCTAAAGTTTTAATAAGGTTAATTTTGACTTTAATTAGGTCTACTATATTAAGAATCACGTGTTTTAAGGATACTTAAAATTTACTTAAATAATTTAAATGCTAAACTGAGATACTTTACGATCATATTCTTACAAATGATTTAGTATATAGGGAGCTGTAAAATTGGAGACATTTTGCGTGGACCGATAATAGGAACGAGGAAGGACTGGACAGGGCGTGGAACAAAACTGTTTTTCATCCCTATACGAGTATTTATGCCCAATACAACAGGTTTTTGTCAAAGGGAACATTAGACTTGTGTGAATACAAGCCCACATGGGAAACTTTCCCATGTGGATAGGGCCTAAATTATTTAATAGATTTAAAATGTAATTTAACAAGAAAAAGTAATGCTTTATGGAGTACTCTTGTTCATAAGCTGAATCTATAAATATGTAGCTTCTACCCAAGCAACAAATTAAGGGGGAAAAACTGCAATTCATTCAAATATTTTTTATTCTCGAAAAAAATGACAATTTAATGTCAAAGTTAATAATTTTTTGTGAATAACTCTTTTGTGAAACCTCTTAATATTGTTCTATTTAACATAGACTGGATATAGCGTGTAAAATATTAATATGAAATAATTAACACATGGGATGAAAAGTGAATGGTCTATGATAGTGTTATGGTCCATGATTATCAGTGTTACCGTGTTGATTTTTAGTTTTTTTTTTTTTAACATGCAAAAAATACACCCGATTCTCATTACGTGTCCATGACATCCGTTGTGTATCAAAATTGTGAACATCAAATTGGGAATTTTTCCCATCAAAAATCAGTGTAAAATTAAAATATGAAATTGTTTTTGATTCATTGTTTTGGAAATAACCAAAAGCCATACAATTAGTGCAGTAACTCACAAACTAAAATTTTGAGCTCTATCTTTTGAAGGTTGATAAAAACCATCTTTGTATGAAGCCCTGACCTTACAGGTGTAAAACATATTTCTTGATGAAATGTCATTAAAATAATTAATCATCAAAATAACAATTTTAGACAGTTAGTTTAATTGTAAAATCGCAAGGATTTGTTCGACTGACCTGAAAGGTATTATGTAGTCATATTTTATCTCAACTTTATTGCTTAAAAAAACCTTTAAACAAACCACTCATCTCACCACAAACCTCTATCAGAAGAAACATCGTTCCTGACTCATTATCACCTAATAAATAATTTACCATCTCTTATGGGCATATTCAGTGAGTCCACACATTTTTCAAGTAGTATATAAATACTTTGTGCCCCTCCCAGGTAGAGCAAACCCATCGATAATAATTAATAACTTAAGTCCATTTATTAATTAGATCTTTAATGAGTTGACCCAAAACTCCAGTAATCTGTAGGAGTTGAAATATAAACGAGTTACCTACTTGAAAAGAAGTTTTCGTATAATAATTATATTCAATTATAACTAATGTCCATTTTGGCTTATAAGATAAAAAAATTAATTAAAAATAGCGGTCCAATTGCAATTTATATTAGTAGATAGAAATATATAAGTACACTTAATAAACTGTTAAATTATCTATTCTTGCACAGAGCTGACTTTAGTGAGGGCTTGAACAAAGGCCCCTTTAAATTGGGGCCCCAAACGGTGTATACTATACACTGCAAATATTTATTTTTTTTAAAGGACACAAATAATAAAACCAAAGACCTCTTATTAGTAAGAAATGTCATTTAAAAAAAGTAAATACAATTTGTTTTTCCAAAAATAAAAAGTTTTTTAGGGAAAACTGCAAAATATTTGTTAAATAAGGCTGTAAAAATTTGACTTTTTCGAAAAAAAGCCAAACAATTTGACTTTTTGCCTAAAAATCAATAAAAAAATTACCCCTTTAAAAAAACAGAAAAAATTGACCTTTTCTAAAAAAGATCAGTTAGAAAAAAAAATGCATTTTATTTGTGAAATTTGTTAAAGTGAAATTATTTTTGAAAAAAGTTGATGTTCGTAAAACATTTATTTGCATATTTAAAGTGTATGACTGGCTATGAATATTATTAAATTCTAAATTTAAAATAATTAAATGAAAAACCGTCAAATAATAATTTATTTTGAAATATTATTTTTTTAGTCTAAAGATTCTTTTGTTTTTTTGTCGGTTGACGAAGTTTCCATGGTTTTACCCTTTATTCAAGTTCTTAATATTGATTCTTTTTCAGCTATTACAGGTCGGTGCACCTAGAACGCAACACTTCATGTCAATAATAAAATCTGTAGCACTTTTTTCTTCGTGAAAAGATCTCAGGGTTCTCTTGAAGCTTGGTGAGTAAATATCTTCCTTGATAAATTGGTTCATTATCCTCCAACCTCGTATTCTAACCTGATCTCTTTTTGCTACAATTACCTTAGTTACACCATCCATCTTTTCTTTGGACCTTCAAGTGTTATTTTGCACCCTGTTATCTGCTTCTGAGGTCCTCTGTTTGATCACTTGGTATACAGTAGAACAGTTACATCCTAAAATTCTTAAATGCATGCTTAAACTTTGCCCTCGACTTGAAGAGCAAGAATTCTAGCGCATCCCTTTTGCATTTTTTGTTTTATTATTTGATTTTTGATCATTAACAAAAATATATTTTTTGGGTTTTTAGAATCTGATAGGTTGAGGTAAAAATTTACTCATCGCTGAATAGAGAATGGATAAAAAACAGAGCATTAAAAGTTTTGCATTTTATGCAGGCCGACCCGTATTGCATTTTGCTCAGGTGTGAATAGATCTACTATTAAATACAATATATATGATGTTATGATCAAATAGGAGCTGCATTTTTCAAAAATCTTTAAACTGTTTCTGAGACCACATTTTTCCCCCTGATTTAGATATAAATTGGCTTAAATTGTAAATTAAATTGTGTTGAGAAAGTGTTCATTTGATGTACCTACCTCCAGCATCAATCACAGTCTGGATTTGCAGGAGAAGCACTCGTTAACAAAGTAGTTCCTTGGCATGTTGGTCATTGATTCTTTGATAGAGGCAATATAAGAGTACTTGATGACATGAAATGTTGGATTTGTTTTTAAGTTCAACGTATGCCTTGACAAGATATTCCATTAGATTTAAATCAAAATGCTGGGGGGGTAATATTTCTTTCCCAATGAAGTTATATCAATACTGTCTCAGACACTTCAGCTACCCGTGGGATCAACAGTCTCCAGAAGACCTTCAAATCTTTTGCAGGGCTCGCATTGGGAACCAAGTAACATTTGAAATCTTCCAATTTGTGAATCTTTATGTAGTTATGACAAATACCATCGTCACGGGCGGCAATGTCGCACCTCCTTTGTAAATTCAATATTATTTATATCTGGAGAAGCTCTAGCAATGATGCAAAAAACTTCACTTAAGTTATTGAAACAACAACATTTTTACTGAAAAAAAAAAAAAAAATTGATGCCATCAGACAGTTACATCACAAAAATTTCGCCGGCCCATGTATTTGCCAATTGGATCTTAACACATTGTAGGTATTTGTAGTCTAATTCTTGGTAAGTTACCAACTCATTTTGTCATTTTTATGCTCATTTTTAAAAAAGGGATTGGACAATTCAATGGAAATATTCTTGGATTCTGCGGTTTCGCTGACAAAGTAGAAAAATGTATGTGGTAAGTCAGCATTAAAACAATTATGAAAGAAAATAGAGAAAAATGAATACCGTCAATTTAAAAAATAATAATATACGCATACATACACCCAAATTTTTGTTGAAGTATTTTAATTCATTATTAGGTTTGTATTTAAATTTTGATAATAATAAAAGATATACTAGAATCTTAGCTATAGCTTAGAGGTTCCAATTAATCTATGATACTTAATTGGTCTCTGCTATGGTCTTTGAAATATAATTTATAAAATTTAAATTTACTAATTGTGGGTCTAAATTCTTACAAATATGAGTAAAATTTGGAAGCTTTCAATGTATTAATAAGAGTAGTTGGTTGATAGAAATTCATGATAAATAACTATTAAAAGATGAAAATGTAATTTATATTGAATTTTGATTAAAAAAAGAGTCTAAGAAATTCAACCCAATGGCTTTAAAGATGAAACAAACTATTGCCATATAGGTGTTAGGTTTTTGTACCTTTATGAAACTTGTTTTGTTTGTGCCTCCAGGATGACTCACTTTCAAGCCTCATTTAAAAATGATTAAGTATGTAATAACATATTTTTAAATACAATTTTTGGAATTATCGGTCAAGAAGTTATGAAGTAACTTGACATTATCAAAAGAATTCCTCTTATCAATTTTGCATTTCTTTTCATTCAAACAAAAACTATTTTTAAAGGTACATCATGGGGTTATGCTACTAATACAAAAAATATACACTGTATTTTCTTGTCAGTTGTAGACATATCTACTTTTTTTCTCTTTAATCATCTGGATGTTGATTGGTTGATCAATAGTTTCATTGTTGGGAAGAGTTTTTGGTTTATTTAAAGTATTTTTATCCTGGTTTATCAACGGATGAAAGGTTATGTGATTCAATAGAGCTAACGACGTGACATATAACTGTATGATCAATGGGAAACCCTTGCTTTTGTGTGGAAAAAAATTGATGTTAAATATTATATATAAAAACATAATGTTGCTCATTAGAAAAACAGTATGATATACTTTTGTGTCGTCAGAGAACAAAATTGAGCCTTAAAAGAAGTCATCCTAATTAATAAGTATATTTGCAAACTTCAAATATTTTTGAGATATTTTGTTTAGAATGTGAGATTTTGTTGTTCCTGAACGACAACCATTAAATCAAGAACGCTGCAAAACTTTATTTTCTTCTGTCTTTGAAATATGGAACTTTTTGTTTCCTTCTGGTTTTGGAAGGTTTTCCACTATTCTTATTTGTTATATTCGGTAACTATTGTTTTTACGTAAACCAAAAATAAATTCAAAAATTACTGCGTCGGCCGGGAATCGAACCCGGATCAACTGCTTGGAAGGCAGCTATGCTGACCATTATACCACCGACGCTTGCTTATTATGTTATTGTACATTTACACAATATAACCCTCAGCACCGACGCGTATCTATATTTTTTCAAGTATGTTTCACAACAGGCACGCCTTCTTAACGGGGACAGATATATCAAGTACATATATATATATAAAAAAAAGATAGATCTTCAAGTAAAGTATAGTCCCATATATTGAGACATTTTTACCAATTAGAATTATATATTCTACACACTTTCTCGTAGTTTTGTAATTACGCAATCTGAAAAGTGTTTTTTTTTTTTTAAATTTCAACAGCTGTTATAATTATTGCTTCTTTATATTTAGTACGGCAGTAGTATTGAAGATTGGTTGATGATTTATTCTTTATATTTAAGACGGCAGTAGTATTGAAGATTGGTTGATGAGTTATTAGCGTAAATATTTTTTGGAATCTCAGTAAAATTTAGATAGACGTGGGTCTATTAGCTGCTTGTTGCATTTTTAATTAAAACGTCATGACAACTATGCGTCTCTCCTACAAAACGTTCTTTTTTTTGCAAGGGTAACCAAGTCCATTTTCTATTGTTTTGTTTTGTTTTACGTATCGAAAGTTTTTAGAATTTAAAATTCTAATATCAATGTATTGTGTTCTGAGAGGAATAATATGAGAGGTTCATCGCATGGCAATATTTAATTGACTTCATTTAATCTTTTTTTTAAGGGAGAAAAGGTCTAAAATTTTAAATATTCAGTAGCTGTAGCCCCCCCCCCCCACACAAAAAAAAATATATATGTATACTTCTACATTTTTTTTTTCAAATTCTTCAAAAAACAATTTTTAATTACTTAATACTTAATTCTCTCATTTTGGATTATTACAGCTTCTCATGAACACATGAATTGAAAACATATATAGATATACAGTCAAATCCAGTTTCTGATACTGCTATTGTTCAAATAAGAAGTTGAATATATCCGGAAATTTTCATATATCCGGTATATATATATTTTTTTAAATACTTATATAAGTAATACATTTTGAAATAACTCTCTTTAGAGGCAATGGTTGCTTGATTAGATCCTGTTTTTGAATGATCATTTAAGATTTTTAGCAGATCTTTCAGGAAAAGTATTTTTCAGGACCAATCTTAATGTGTATCCGTATTGATTGAAAAGTAATGTGAAATAAGCTTAGAAAGAACCCTACAAAATCTAAATATTGACTTTAGCTTACGATTTTTACCTATAAAATACAAAATATTGATATAGGAATTCGAAAAGTGGATATCAAAACAGGGGGGAAAACAGATGCCTTTATGCAGATTCTTTACTTCAATGCAACGTATTTAATTCATTAAAAAATTGGTATCTGAGAGAACGTTAACTGTAAGTCTATCTTCATCATATCTTGGTTTGACCGTAAATTCTCATATATAGAGTGCGTTGTTGAAATATGGACACTTATAAAAGAAAGGAATTAGAGATATGGGTGAAATTGATAATTTATCTTATCAGCTGACAATATGTGAGCACTGTTGATATCTATTGTGTCAAATCCTAGACCAACAACGTTGTTTTTCAGGTTTCATGTTTTCAATAATAATTCAATCTAATTTAAACCATTAAGAATCTATTTATATTATGTTATATTGTATTGTTTTTTTAGTGTAGAGTTATTAGCTTTGTTCAAAGAAAAAAATTATAAAAAAATGGGAAAAATAAAAAATATAAATTTTTTAATATCTGGGGTATCTATGGGCACAAGTAAAGGATGAATTTCCTATTTATACAAAATGAAGCACAGTTTATTGGCTTTGATTTGATGGTCTTATCAATGCTATACGATAAGCGATTGCGCATCTATAGTGAAAATAATAGAAACAATCGCATTCTTTTGTCTTTTTTTTTAGTGCCACCAACAATACATTTTCAAGGCCCATGCGGCAGGCATGAGCCACGGTCCAAAATCCAAATAACGGGTATATTTAGTTCCTATAGACCTTGGAGAACCGGAAAAAAGTCAAATATTCAAAGATTCGAAAAAAAGATAAAATTTGAGCAAGTCTAGTGCACAAGCTATCTGCGCAGCTAAATTGGCACACTCTTTTGGGGAAACGCAGCACTGAGGCGGTTAATTATTATTATTATTTTGATAGATATCTTGTTGAAACATGCACCAGTTGGAAAAAATGGAATCAATTGACGAATTCGTTGTCCCAAATATTTAGAAAAGGCATTGAGTCCTCCTTAGAATCTGCTCCAAGAGCGAGAACATAACAATTGCTCAAACTCTGGAACACAGTGAGAGGTTATTTCGAAAGGCTAGGATGAAATTTGAGGCCTGTAAAGGACTTGACTCCTTGCCAAACCTCGAAAAAATATTTCAAATGTCTCTTTTGCAGTTTTGAGGATTTCGTCTCGCCGAACATATGGCCTCCAAACTCCCTGAATTTGAATCTGATGGATTTTTTATGTGTAGAGAGTGTTCGAAAAACAAACCAACCGAACTCACTGCAGCAACAAAGACGAAATTATCCATCGGATTGAGAAGGAATTCCTAGATTTGACAAGTACACCAAGTGGTGAAGGGCTGCTTGCGCTTTCGGCCTCGTATAGAGGATGTAATTGAGGCTGGAGGGGATACTATAACATAAAATAAATCAGAATCTATCAAGCTTCCATAATCTAGGTTTATTTTTGTAATAGGATAATTGGTTGGAGAGGAAATTCCGTTTGAAAAAAAAATCACCCTGTATGAACAAAAAAAAATCAATTACTTTATTTAACTACTCTCAAATCAACTAACTACAACTTACATTCGTACATTTAAATTGAGTAATTTAATACTAATTAGTAAGTACCTGCAACAAAAAATGAAGAGGGGAGAATCATACATAGATTGTAAGTATCAGTTAGCAGACTGCATATGTATGAAATTATAGGTAGATTTACTTACACATGTTTTTACAAGTTTTTTAATGAATTTTTTCTACATAGTTAAATGGAGATTTGTATTGATATTTGATCTTTACTGATGGAAGGGGAGGGGATAATGTGTGTTGGGTGTAAATTCTAAGCATTATCGAGCATGTGATATTTTATGTAGTTGTCTGTCTGAACAGGTTTTAATGTTCTACAAAGCTGCTATAATTAACAATTGATTCTAGAGTAGATCACATCTCAGTTAAAGGGAATATTAGAATGAGCACTGCGTAGAACACAAAACCTCCCCCAAAAATCAAATGAAGTTATGTATTTCACTTTGATCCAAAGTTATGGTCGATTATGCATTTACTACGTGAAGTGTTACCTATGACTTAGATCTCTCAAAGTTTAATGATCTTATATTATCTTTGTACCAAGTTTGATCTAAATGGATCAGTAATTTGTGCCGTTATCCATGTGACTAACAAATAGCTAGTGGCAAAAAACATAACCTTTGTTCAACTTCGCTGGCGGACGTAAATATAGAGTTATAAAGTTTCTTTTGAAGAAACTGATAGCATGTCGGCTATTACTGGGTTATATTTATATATATACAGGAAGTAACCAAGAAACCGGGTGCTTCATTTTTCCAGCATTTATGATCACAAAATTGTGACATGCATTTCCTTTGGTCAAATATACGTATACATGTTTTACTCAGTGCCCAAAACACCGCCGTGGAGTCAACAAACAAATATTTCAACCTATTATATTTACAGAAGAAGAACACAGGCTCCCTCTTGTGACGATTTTGCTGAACAACGATCTAAATATTAGCAATGCTGAGGTCTGACATGTGATAAATATATACGAAAGGAGGGGAAGAGGATTCTGCTCACAGACAAATCTCCAAAAATATTCCAGATTAGCTCAAGGACCCCTGCTAAAACTGGGAGTCCCATTATGTTTGGCATCCTAGCTCTCCCCACCTGAATCCAATGGTTTATTTTGTGTCAAGGTACCTCTATTCAAAGGTCAACAGAGGTCTTCAAACCACCAAGAAATCCCTGATCGACTCCATGATCCAGAAATGAAATGCAAGAATTTAGATGGGTTCTAGTTTACAGGTTCAGCACTCGATCCACAATACGAACGAATCGAGGCCTTTATTGAAGCCAACGGACCTTATATTGAGTAAAATACATTATCAATGATTTCATCTTCTACTCAGTTTTTGTTTTTGAATAAATCTTAAACAATGGCCATGTTATGTAAATTTAAAGTAGATAAGTCTAAAGTGCCAGATTTCGTGATTGCCAGTTTGCTTTTAAATTCATTGTCCATTTTATATTAAGTTTCCCTTTGCAAATAGCTGATATAAAATTATGCGATAAACGCACCCTCAAGCAACCTATGTACCTATACTAATGTTATCTATGATCGACATTGGAGTAATTCTTACATATATTCTTGCTTGTCACAAGTTCTTTCCTTCTTTTAGGGCTCCTTGCACCTAATCCAATAAAAAACATACTAACAGCTAAGCCCTTCTCCTCCCAAAAATTCTTCAAATCGACAGCGTGACGACATTCATGTTTTGTTTATTTGTATATTTTACATATCGAAAATGCTCCTGATTTAAAACACTGGGCATACCATTATTCAGGTGATAACTTTTATGTCCCGTGATATCTTCCTCAATAGTTAAATGTAATCTTTCATGATTTAAGGTATGGAGAGGAGGGAAAGGGGATCAATATCATTGTTCTTTTAATCTTGAGGAGAAAACATCACAGTGTAAAGTAACCAACTCTATGTACGTGTGCTCATGAAAGGTAAGAAGTACCATTCATGACTTGTTAGCAAGGAATCCCGGCACTTAGTTTTAATTTCAACCCAGTAGGTGGTTTAGTATAGGCTTTCAACAACTGTTTTCTGGCTCAATCCGGTATGCATATATGCCAGAAATCGGCATTCCATAATGCCAGAATGTGTCCTGCCACACTGTTTCATTTAGCTGTACGTTGTATGCATTGTAACACACTCTTGTTTATTTATGTTTGCAAGCAAAAAGAATAAAAAAATGAGAATAGGTTAAAAAATATGAAAAATTGATCGAAATAAAAAGCAAAATTTTATCAAACTACTCAAAACTGTCATCCTCATCACTACTACTTCGATTATCATCTTGGAAGTGAAAACAAAAGCAATTTTTTGAATAACACTTCCACTAATTACTTTTTCTTCCTTTCAATATTTTCCCCTTTAATGATATAAAAAGGAGTTTGGTAGACTGTCTAATAATGTTGAATTAGCGTTCATCCTTGCATTAGAGATAATTTCCGATTTAGTGATTTAATTCTCCGGGAATCCCGTTTCAGACCTTCCTCTCTCTCTCTCTGTGGGTGTCTGTCTGTCTGTTTCTCATCTCCTTCCTTATCAACTAATCTCTTTCTTTTCCTTTTTCTTTCTTCTTAGAGTGCCAACCAGTGTGCCGGCCAAAAAAGCAAATGCACCAAAGACGGCATGAAGTATTATGCTGAGACTGTAGCATGGTCTTGCTGGTTAAAAGAGTTGGATGAAAAAAATGTCTTCTAAGGGTTCATGTTTGTGCGTGAGTCTTACGTATGTTAACATAGGGTCCAAATAGGAGAAAAGAGCCTGAGGGATCACTGCATAGATAAATAAATACATTGAGGCAACAAGATGTGGAATGATGGAGCAATGGAACTTTCTACTATGGTTGAGCAAGGGTACCACATAAAAAAAAGGAAATAACATGACGTATTTTTTTTACATTAATAATTAATAGGATTGGATACGTCTAAACCCCTTTAAAATATGTAGTTCATTCCGGTCTTAATAAATTTTGTAATTCATAGGACAACTATGGTAACTATAACGGCTCACATGACATACTTACTAAATATGTCATTTCAGCTGTTCCGCATAACATCTTTCAAAGATATTAAATACATTAAGTATTAAGCAGGGGATTTTGTGGCTAGAACGTATAACACGGCGTTACCTACCTCACTAATACAAAAATACCCTATGCTGTCGATTCCCTCATCTCACTTGATACGTCATGGCTATTTCATAATTTATTCTTTTTGATAAATGCACAAAATAATAAGTTGTTCTTTACTTATCTTCCGTTTCCAAAAGAACAGGAACACAATTTCTTGTTGATCCTTTGTCGATAATGTAATATATAAATTGGCCATTTTATTATTTATATGAATAAATTTTCGCTATCATTTACAAATATACATGTATAACTACGCTTTAAAAGAAATATTACAACACTATATTATAGTATGGTATCGAATGAAATACTATGTAATTTGACTTTAAAAATTGTGGAGAATAGAAAATGATAGTCAGTGAGTACTTAAGACATAACTAGCAGTTGGTGTGATTGATTATTTGGTCAAGATCCAGATGATCTTGGGCCTTTTGTAATTTCATTTTTGGAGGAAAAGATTGCATGATGTAATATACGTAACGATGTGATATTTAATATTCAAGTATTATACTCCTACATTCTAGCTATCATTAAGTTTTTATAGTTGTTTGTAATTTCTACAATTCATGTGGTGAGTTAAAAAAGTATATAATAAATATAAGCAATCTCAATGTAGACAGCGGCCGTGTGGCCTAATGGATAAGGCATCAGACTTCGAATCTGAGGATTGCAGGTTCGAGTCCTGTCACGGTCGTCTTTTTTCTCTTATATTTTTCTTTTAGTTATCCATTTATTGTGCTTTTTTTTTGTCATGGTACAATAGTTTTGCCGCTAACTTTTTTAACACTGATAATATCGTGGCTTACATTTTCACCCAAAATAATTTCACGTCTTGAAAATATTGCTTCATGACACATTCGCCGCTGTTTTATGTTTTCATTTTATAGCTTCAAACTTTACCGTTTGCCTTACTATTGACCCTCAGCTAGAAAATAGGTATGACATAACAATGGAATAATCTTTAATAAGCCTTTATAAGAGACTCCAAATCAGTTGGACAAAGAAAAAAAAATCACCCTCTGCTACCTTAACAAAAATCCTAGGACCAACTTCTTCATACTCGATCATTTGTTGAGAGGTGTAAGTAAATGCCCCTTGTTTGCTCAAAGAAGAATTGAAAACCAACGACTGTATAATTCCTGCCTATGTCCTTACCTGATACAAGGTGGGATTTGTATTTATTTCCATTCTCTCATAGCTGTTTGAAGCTAATTTAATATCTAAACTGCTCTCATCAAAAACATACGTCAAATTGTCCGGGTGATGACGTAAATTTTTGGTTTATTTTTTTAAACCTATCAGTAGTTCTTAAAATTTACAATCCTATGGATATGTGAGTCCATAATTTACAAATAGAGAGTGTTTGATGTACAAGAATAGTCACACCCTCTATTTAATCAAAACATCACATGATTTCAAATTAGAAAACATTATTAAGAAGTCAAATTTCTGTCAAAAATTCAAATGACTCTGTGGTATCATGTTCTTGTCTTGGATTTTTCACATTTTATAATGTTTTCACTAATCCTTATCATTTAAAATCCTATTTACTTTTGCTGCAATACTGGCGCCGTACATCTGCAAACAAGTTAAACGTGAAACAGTCTTTATTAGATATTTTACTAGTATGCTTATGATTTACATGCCTAAATATAAAATCAAAGAATTAAATTATCTACAAGTGCGTGTGCTTATGAAAGACAGAGAGTAACAATGAAGATAGGTTGATGAGATATAATGTTGAGCCAACATTCTACATAGAGTACCGAGTACTCCATAAAAATCTGAACACTTTGAATTTTAAAAATCAACAAGATAATTTACTAATTCACAATGGAATTCCAAAAAAAAAATTAGTACTATAAATAGATGTGTTTCTGAGCTCTTTTAATCATTCATGTAGCCGCACTTAGCGTCAATAATGTCTCTTCTGGGTCCAGTTTGGCCTCATTGACAGAGCCCTTCTTCTTCTCCAACGTTTCAGACATGCTGACACCGTAAAAGGTGGTCCGCTCAACAACTTGGAGTACAGGAATGGAAAGTCGTCCATCACGTTCAAGTGTCATTTTCTAGACTTGTATGCAAGTTAGAGAGCTCAGATTTGTTTAGTTTTGTAACTAATTAGTTATGCTTTATACATTTAAATATAAACTAATTTCAATCATATAACCTTAATTAATTATTGTATTAGTAAGTGTTCTGATTTCAATGAAACACCGAGTATTATTGAAGATCGAAATCGAAGTAATTTCTTCTTATGTTCATTTCGCCTGTCTTAGTTACTTGTAACTAATCTAATGAAACGTCATAACAGCTAAACTGCTCTCTTACAAAACGTTATTCAAATTGGCAGGGGTACCATGTTGATTTTTGGGGTTTTTACATGCTGGAAGGGCTTCCAATTTACAATTTTATTAATGACTAAGGAACAATAGGTGATAGAGGGCGCTATCTTTCCTTTTCTCCACTTCATCCATTTGGTTAATAATGGATTGTGAAATATTATATGTATATATATATAAATTCATAATATATGAGTTCCTGAAACAACATGAAAAGGGGGGAGAAGGGTTAAAGACGATTTCAAGAGGTTTTGCTTACTCCATTAACCTTAGAGTTATTTTTTTTTCATCATTTTTGAAATATGTATACATATATATATTTAATGATAAAAGTACTGTATCTACTCTAACCAGCAGGACTTTTCAATGAATGAATGAAATTTTGATGTAAAGAGGAAATGGAGTAAGGGAGATCCCCCCTTCCCCCCCGCTTTGATATATAAAACAAAAAGTCTTGAAATATTGATATACTTCTTGAAATAATTTTTTATATATCCAGAAAAGGAAAAGAAGAATACTGTTGTAAAAACTCATTATAGGAACTTACTTTATTCGTTGTTGAATAATCAAAATGCCCTTTCGAGTGTTGTTCTGATAAGTTTGAGTTCTACGTTTATTAAAAAAGGGCTACAAAAAAGTGGCTCCCACCCCAATATTGTTATTTGGACCCCTTTCGAACATCCATAAACTAAAGATCGAGTAGTTAAATATGCTCACCAAGTTGTAAAAGCTTGATTGCAGAAAAACTCAGGATTGCAGAGATCATCAAAGTAGAAAATCCAAGACCAGGAATGTCCAAATGCAGCAGCCATCAACTCAGTCTTTCTTCAAGGATAATTTTTTTAGGACAATTGTCACAATATTATCAAAACACGTGGAATGGTTATAATACGCTTTGTAATTTTTGAAGAATTATTGCTATAGGGAAAAAATTAAATGAGAAAACGGAGGGAAATGGTTTCTTCAAAGGATTTCTTTTCTAAAAAGAAAAAGTTCATTTCATCAAGTTATGCAACGAAGTAAACAAAGTAATGTTTATCATAAAATTCAAACAAACAAAGGGTTGTCAGATTGGTACTTTTGAAGCAGTTTGGCTTTGAAATATTAGATTTGGCCTTTTGGCTAAAATTAGTAAAAAATATGTATTTATTAATTTTTTTATGAAGCCATTTTTCATGGAATTTATGATAATAGGTTCTGTGGCCCCTAGAAATATTATCGATTTTAAATGTTCCGGTTCTTGAACTACCAGAACCAGAGGCTACAAAGTCGAATCGAGACCGCAATATATTACTTATCGGTCTCGATTTTTGCACAAATTTTCGTTGTTTGAATTTTTTGGTATATTTATAACCTTTTAATATTCCGTCTACATAATTTTATGTAAATGAAACACGTCGTTACTTTTATTGTATCATGCAACCTTTTCTCCAAAAAGAAACAGAAAAAAGCCTGGGATAGATTATAAATCCAGTTCCACTTCTAAGCTTGACATGCCCCTACAATATGATAACGATAATATTTTCATAAGCCGGGATTCCCCAAACTTTATTATGCCAAGGCCCCCCTACACTACTTCATTTTTAGCTGAGGCCCACTTTATGCAAAACATGTGTCCTATGTATGTGTAGACTGAAAGCATTCTTCAATTATCCATCTTTCTGCACCCCCTCACTAGCCTTCCATCAAGGTCCCAACTTTGTGAACCATTGTCTTCAGCAACTCTAATTTGGGGGCCCCTGCTTGAGCATGGGGCACTACCCACTCTAACTATAAGGTAGCTGCTGTCCTATTTGTATGTTATATCATTTTTGGGCCCGAATTTTCTAGCAACGGTCCTTATTTTAAGTAACTGTTACCAAACTGAGCCTGGATATAAAAGAACAGGGCCGGTGCCAAAACTGTTCAAATGAACGAACCGGGACCAATAGAACCGCTGAACCTGAACGGGGTACAATCTGGAGCATGGGATAATATGAATAGTAATATGAAGTAAACAAATATATTGGGATTGTAGTCTCATCTTGATTTTTGTTCCAGATTGTTTTTTTGTTGAGGTAACCATATACATATAGCGGACAAAAACAGTTCGAATAATGAGACTACTTTATATCAGTTTATTTTAAAGTTGTAGTAAAATAAAATTGATATTCTGTTTCAAAACAACAATAAATTATATATTTTTTTACGGTGAGAAACAATTTTACGAACCACTAAAAACTACAGACGAATAGTTTTGTTTTAGATGTTTTTACAGAATTTTAGGTACAATATACATGACCCATAAAAAAATATAAAACCCATTCCTTATGGGCTATTTAATAATTTCTTATCTATTTTCCACTGTAGAAAGAATCTGCATACATAATGGATATTATATAAAGAAGAAGAAATGAAATAAATCTTCGAAGGACTTTGTAGAAAAACCATTAATTCAAAGGAATTACATCTACTATTATTTTTATATTACGAACATTTTATCAGATCGCATATTTTACTTTGACTCTAAAAATTAGCATTAAAATGATTTTCACGCGAATCCAATATTTAAAGGGTATTAAAAGAAAAAAAAATCATTGTTTTTAACATGAAAAATAAAAGATAGAAAAAAATTCTTACAAATTTTAATTTGATTTAAAAGGAATTTTTTATTTTTTTTATTCTTCACCAAAAAAGCTATTTCTTTTTTTTTTCTTTTTCCAACAACAGGGTGAGATCAAAAGTTGAGTATACTCACGCGTGACATTTTCAAGCTTATAATTTACGATTCTCTGACAATGATTTCCTTGATGTTTATAATATATGCACACATTATTCAAAGAAATACCATGAAATGGTCTAATTCACGATATGTTTTGTATATATTAATATTTTTTGTTTCCTTTTTAAAATGGTTTCGTGACTTCCTCTTTGATTGATCAACTTATTATAAATACAGTTGGAAGAATTGAATTGCTTTAATAATGCAGTAAGATTATATAACTGAGTATAGAATACCTGTCAAAAATTAATTCGATATCCATTTTTTCTTATTTTTTTAAATTTGCGTGAATATTTAATGATTGTAAATCACTACTGATGGATAAATAAATTAGTCAGGATTTTTGAAATAGTACTTTTGTGTTTTAGTTATAATCTAGCTTTTTTTATTATTCAAAAACTGATTCAAAAAGATTCTCCGACGACAATTTCATCCAATTTTATTTAACTTTATAAGACTTTTATAGATGGTGATGTTTAAAAATCATTTGTGACACATATTATTGGTTGAAAATAAATTAGACAATTTACCCAAGGCGACAATCCTGATTTAAGATTAATATACTAAATAAAAAAATTGCCTGTTCATGCCAATTTTTAGCACTAATTCACCCCGATCCCATCAAAAGTAGATGAAAAATTCCTTTTTTGGATATAAAAAGTACAATCTGGCCTAATAACAAAAAATTGAGTTATCACCACTGTGTAGAGGTTTAACTTATACTGCGCAGATTGGTAAAAAACAAACATTACTCCTGTTTTTGAGCTTTAACACCAGAAAAACGAATAGTAACGACTTATCAAAAGTGATATCCACTTATTTTTTAATATTTGTAACTATTATTGGTTGTTAAAATAATTGAAAGTAATGTGTTCCCAGTCAATTCTCTCTGTACAAGATAACAGAGCATTTATACCATCAAAATCAAAATTATCATAAAAAATTTGTTAAAAATATCTGCAAAAAGACATTTTGCTTGAATAAAGTCTTGTCATTTGATCTAAAATATCAACTCCATACTTACTCTAATTTAAATGATGAATTGATTTTTGGTAACCATTTTTGTCAATCTAAAACTTTCACACTTTTGTTCTTTTGTCCTTTATAAGAAGTCGATTTTTTTGCCACTATTTACAAAATATGCTTGAGTTTAGTGCTTGGTTGCTAGCTTTTTGTTCAGGAGGTATTTCATAGGTAGAACGTTGTATAATTCCTAAAATACTTCTCCTATTTTTTTGAAGTTCATTTGCAAGAGACATTACAATTAAAAAAATGATATATTGTAATATTTCTTGCTTTACCAAAAGATAGTTCCATTATCTTCATTAATATATATTTTGATAAAGATTTATTAGTTTTTTTTTTTTTTGTTTTTTGAGAATCTTTTTCCAGCTAAGGATATCAATTTCGAAGACTTTAGACAATGCATCAACTGCTAACGAAAATGTTATCGAAAATTTATCATGCTTCATTGCCATATATTGAAAAAATAGATACCTAGAGCTGTTTTGGCGAATAATTACTCATCATTTGCAATATTTTTACCCGGCCTTTCTACACTGACTTACAATTTTAGACAAATCGATCTCGTAGCGTTGAAATCAAGACAAAGTTGCCATTTTGGAGTCTCTGTAATCTTGTGGAACAAATATTAAAACGGATTAATGCCAATTATTCCTTACATCTGTCACGAGTCAACGCGTTCCAAAAGAGATTGATCCCCATTTTTCTTGACCAAATTACTTCAGTCCGCCGCCTTTTGGCTAAGATTCCTTACACATATATTATATCAATTAGTTGAAGCATTTCTCGTTTGCTGGTTTTTCATACATCATACTAAAGTTTGAAAAGAGCCTCAATTATTGTACATTTTACAATGTATGTAATCAATAATAAAATTATCGATCAAGAGTTCAAAAGCTGATAATTATGTTACCTTTTGAAAATGTTGATGGATATTGGACTTCCTTCAAAATGTTCTTTGTCTAAAAAGGCCTGAACACTTTCATTTTCTAACTTGTTTCTGCTAGATTGTTGTATTTTTTTGGCCACGTACATTGAGTCTCCTAATACGTCGGATGATTTATGTTTCTTAGAAGGTGGGAATTGAGTGAGTTGATTGCATCTGGTGCATATTTTGAAATATTAAATATACGAATTAGTTGTAAATAAATACTTGTAGAATTCAGCAAAACTAACAATGGGATTGAGTAAAATTACATACGGAGATACTTGTTCGGAATAATAGAATAGTTGATAGTTATTTCTATATTATACGACTAACGTTAGTCTGTTTATTGACGCCTAAAAACCACGGGCAATGCCGGGTACTACTTCCAGTATTAAAATAAATCTACATTATTTTCTTTGTACTAAAAATATTTTATTCTTTTGTTGCCCCGAAATCATATAAAATGTATTTGATGTTAAAAAGTGTCTTAATACTGTATTTATTTATTCTGCTATCTCCAAAAATCCCATCCTTTCTAACAATTCTTTATTTTGCTTCTCCTGAACAATTGTGAAATGACCAGGTAGAACAATTATATTACAAGGCTATGAAGTATCTGTTCAAAATCTAACAATTCCTTAGTTACGTCATTGGTATGACATCATCATGATTCATTGACAAATATATTATGATAATATATTCAGCATTGTAATAGTTAAGATTTACTTTTTTTTAGTCATCTTTTATTATTGAGGTATTTTTGTGTCTTAAATATTTACGTCCATTATTCAATATAAAAAAAAGGAAGGTTGGATTAAAATAATCAACTATTGTGAAGATCTAAATGTTTACTAAATCTATTTTATTTCTTATAATTTGTCATGAAAAGTCATAAATTATGTGTTTGTTATGATAGTATTAATCAACTTGGTGGCTAAACGCCCAGTAAATCAAAACAATGTTTACTAGACTCTTGTGCTATTTTTATTGTTAATACGGTCTTGACCGCAATCTTAGACCGTTGACGGAAATTTAATCGTTTTCAAATCGTAAATCGATTGTTTGGGTCTCAATAAACGGAACATTAATTTTTTATTCTTAATGCATGGACCGTTTTTTCCCCATCATTGACTTATGAGTTCTGCAAAAAAAAAAATAATTTATAAAAGTAATTTAATTTCATATGACGTTATTGTATATTGATGTTAACAGTTTTAAAGCTTAACTAACGTAATTTTAACTCATCTAAGGAATTGGTCTTAACATAATTTTAAATGAGACCGATTGAGATATAATTTTTCTTTAAGACCGGGACAGATCAGAAACCCAACACTTATAGAAATATATTTAATAGGTTATTGATATGAGCAAAATAAAAACTGTTCCCATAACAAACTAAAGACCCTTGAAATTCTGAACCTCGTTATTTGAGTAGTAGTCGATAGCAAGAAGTATCAATTATAGCCAAACATTTGCTATTTACAAATGATCCTTATTCATTTTTGAATAACAATTTTTCAAGGTAATGACGCATAATATGTACTACTATACATGGACAAATTGCGTATAATATTATGCTTCATGTATGTATTCTATTTTTTCTGTGTTTATTTTATACAACGTAGAAATTGACTCCTAGTACAAAAGTAAGTATAATTTGGATATGATTATCAATTATTCAAACACCTGAACAGTATATATGGTAGGGATTTCAAGCTCGATATCATGGCAGCCCTGAGATCTATGCTTATGAAAAAATACCTATCAAATTTAGGCCACATAAGTGTTTGAGGAAAAAATACGAAATCCCTCAGATGTCTTCCGAATATGAATGCCGGGCGGCCTTTATTTTGTGCTTCTGTGCCTGTAAGGAAGACTCATGACCGTTTTGGGCTAATAACTGATAATAAATTAATGAAATACACGATTAAAATGAATGGACAACTTATCCATCCGTATCTGAATCCCTTGGACTAATATGCGTGGGGCGTTTGCGAGAGAGAGGCCAATAAACGTGGATATAACAAGGTTGACTCCCTGCGAGCTTCCAATATCGAGGCAGTTGTCAATATAGACAAGGAGTTCCTCATAAAGGCCTGTGACATGCTCAAGGACATTTTGGAGTCTGTGGTTTGAGTGATGTACTTCCCTATGTAGTTGGTTATGTAATAGTAAGAGATTTGTGGATTGCAGAATTAATTTTGGGAAATAAATTGTAAATATATTATCCTTAAACTTTCCAGATTTAAAATCCCACTCTGCACATGGGTAACTAAGTTTGTACGTAGTCTTTTCTTTTGTGTCCGCGTGACTACTTGGATATGTTGACTGTCAACTCTAATGCAAGCTAGAAAGTTGATGTTTTTACGGTGGATTACATTTGTATTCTTTGACGAATTATTACTCATTTCTATCAACAAATATGAAATTTTTATTAGACCATTGGAGGCGCCGTAAATTGCACTTAAAGTAACCAAAAAGATAGAAAAGCACGCCCAATTTAATAATTTATCTTCTTTACGTCAATCATGTCTGGCGTGGTTAAATAAACGAAGACAAATATAACTATAATCTAGTATATTACAGTCTTAAAAATAATGGACTGTAGTTTTGATAAGGTAATGTATAAATATGATATTATATTGCACTTAAATCAATTGATAAAGGTAAAATGGTAGGTTCCATATTTATCAAAATATCATTAGGTATTAATTATTTTGTAAATATGCATACATGAATATAATAATCCTCGGTGTTAACATAGTAGATAAATAAGATATCTGTAAAAATAGAACATT
The DNA here is from genome assembly GCF_016086655.4 of Lepeophtheirus salmonis. Classification (NCBI taxonomy): domain Eukaryota; kingdom Metazoa; phylum Arthropoda; class Copepoda; order Siphonostomatoida; family Caligidae; genus Lepeophtheirus; species Lepeophtheirus salmonis. Next base: position 3,040,452 of record NC_052141.2, on the reverse strand, counting down.
CATCGTTTCTATTCTTCATCCGATAAATTTTATCCTTACCACTTATATATGTGGTCTGTCACTACAAAAGCAAGCTAAAATTATTTATATAATAATTGAGTGTTGATTACTTTTGTATTTGATGAAAAAGAATGATCGTCAATTTCTATAAACAATAATGATTCTTATTAAGCCTTTGGGTGTGTCGCAAATTGCTCTTCAATTTGCCAAAATTGATTATCACAATGAAATAATGAAAAATCGATCAATTTTATTTGAAAGGCCACATGGGGTCTGATACCGAGTGGTTCATTAAAATGTAAACACTTTGAATTTAAACTTCAACAAGATATAGTTTACTAATTAATGATATAATTTCAACAAAATTAATACTATAAATAGATGTGGGGTTGAGCTCTCTTAATCATTAATGTAGACGCCCTTATCGGCAATGGTGGCTTCCAGGCGTCGGCGAAAGTCCTGGCACCCGCTGAGAATGTAGTCCTCTGTCATGGCGTCCAAGTGGCGACTGATAATGGCTTTGAGGACTTGCAAATTTTAGAATATATATTTTATTAAATGTTTTGACTGTGATATCCTAATGAACTAACAAATAGGCCTATGATTCATTCATCTACTTTTAATTACTGTTCTTTTGAACACTTATATAACAAATTCTGATAGAAATTTATAAAAAAATTACTGTTGCCTTTTTTGACTTTACTGAAATTCGTATTTGAACTAAAAAACTGTAATATGTTGTGTATAAATGATACAAATACAAAAAAAAAAAAAAAAAAAAACACTTTACAATTTCAAAACTTCAGTGCTGTTGACAGCAACCTCTAAATATTTCTAGGATAAAAAAACATTTTGGAACATTAAAATCTCAAAACTGCAACAATTCCATTTAATTATCATGAATGGTATTTTTGTAGAGAAAAAACATTGGTTTGCTATTCAAAATGGGAAAAAACTAATGCCCTACCAGTAAGTGGTCTTTTTCTACATTCTTTTATTATCGTCCCTGAACAAGTTAAGACCTCAATATCTTGACAACCCTTAGAGCACTATTTTGAAAGTAATCTCATGAGATTTAGCTGACAAAACTGTGTAAATTTTTTAAAAAATGTTCTCTGAATACGAACAACGTGTGGTAATTATTGTATGCATTGGTGCCTGGTTCTCTCCCAAGGACATAATAATGGTAGATAACTTAAATATGTGTTATTTGATCCAGTGTCATACTAGAATTTTAAATTGGTGAGAGTTATCTAAATCCAGTAATTGGAACCTGATTTATTCCGGAAAACAAACGTTTTTATGGCATTTATATTTTGGGCACCTATGCTAGTTAATTATAACCTTAAATTCACTTTATTTTACAGAAATTATATAAGAGGAGGTGAGATTAATAAGGTTCTTAATTCAGTAAGCCTCACTCCCACATTCTATAAAAATCCCATCCCTTCCAGCGATATACTATTGACCATTTGACTTGATCAATTAATATATATTTGTTTCATTTATTTATTACAACAAATTAAATTATTCATTTTTTTAAATAACAAGTCATAGAATCACGATAAGACCAATTATATTATGAACAATTATACTCCTTCTTTCAAAATTAATCTACAAACTTTTCATCAAAAAATAAAAAATAATGGCATAAAAAAGCAATGAATGACTTCGCTTTAGATATCAATCCAAATATATATAAATAAACATCGTGGGTGTTGCATCAGATATTAAAATATATAATATCGGGGAAAAAACAAATTTGTTTCTGCCTATTACTGTCATTGTCAATGATTGTAGGTACAAATTGTATATATATACAGGGTTAAAAAGCATTATTTTAATTTAATTTGTAGCAATGAGACTGTTGAAATAGTCTGGTGTGGACAAATTATTATTCTAGAGGCGATGTTATAAAGTTTTCTTCCAAATAGGTACAGTTTGTTCCTATCATTCGTTGGACATTTGAAGAACCTACGTTTGCCGTGAAAAAGAAAAGAAAAAAAATGGTTTGAGAGAGTATTTTCGAAACTTAAGCTAATTGCAATTTAGCTACTGAGTTGATATTGGTGCTATTTGAATTATTCAATTAATTGCTTCAATTTCTAATATGCAAAAATTAGTTTTTTCTACTCATTTTCATAAGGTAAATTTACAAATTTCTCATAACACAAATTACCCTATGTTTAATAATACAAGAGAGATATAATTTGTGTTATCAGATCCGGTGTTATGCAAAAAAATTAATTTAATGTAATTAGACCTTATTCTGTAATTGGAACTGGATTTATTTTGAAAAAACCATCATATATAAGACTTTTGAAAAATCGTCATTTAATAATTATCCAATAAACTAAACATTCTAATTAATAAAATAAGATATGGTACCAAAAAAATCCCATGGTTCGGTGAATGGACCATAAGGGACGTCAAATATCTGATATTACCTTCAAAACTGTGTCGAAACAAAAATATAAATGTGTTCTACCCTTATAAAGCCCAAGTAAAACTTGTTATATTGCCTTTTTGAAAGCGGTAGTTATTTTGCTGCAGCCTGTATTATAACATTTGAGTATATTATGAAAAAAATAAGTATTAAATAAGTGCATGTAAACACCTGTTGAGTACGGATCCTTGTTCCAACTTTACTAATTAAAGACACTTATTAATTAACAAAATTTTATATTCATTATATTACTCTTTTTGAAGAACCTTATTATTGTAGGGTTAAGAAGTAGAAGGAAAATAAACGGTCTGTTATATGATTTTGGAGTATTAGAATGAATTACTTCTATACATAAATAGGAGAACCTTCTAGATATGAAAAGGCAATGGTGGAAGAAAAATATTGTAATTATATTTAAATTCATGTATACAGGATGTGCAAGCTATCCACACCTCCACATTAGTGTGTTCTCTTGAGCAAACACGGGCACTTTGGCGTCTGATTTTTGTTGTTTCAACTTTCACTAGTTGTGAAAAAATCGCATCTATTGAAAAATTTTGTTGTTCAAAACATTTGGGAAAGACATGGGACCCTTCTTCGAATCCGCTCTGGCAGCGACAACATAAAAATTGTCTGTACTTTGGAGCAACAGATGGTTGATCTTCTGCCCGAGGGAGTTGCTCGTCGTAATCTAGACGAAGTTCCCAACCTACGTCATGGTGTTTGGGGTGGTTAGCTACAAAGGCCACGTCATATCTCCTCATGTGTTCCCCCAAGGTCTCATGATCACCACTGATACATACCTGGACGTGCAAGAGACCAATATGAAGCACTGGAACAATATGGTTGCCAATGCGATGCCTTACATGTGCCAGAAGGACTTGACTCCGTGCCACACATCGAAAAAAAGTATGAAATGGCTCCAAGACAATTTTGACACCTTCATCTCGACGGACTTTTGACTCCAAACTAGCCGAATCTGAAAATGATAGTTTTTTTTCTGTGGAGCACGATAGAGATTGTAATTGAGGCTAGATGTGATTTTATTAAATAATATACATTAGAATCCATCAAGCTTTTAAAATTGCAGCACTAAAAAATGATAATTCCAATTATATTTTTGGAAAAGATATAAGCTTATTTTTTTTAAAGTAACAAATACTCATAGACAAAAATTGATTGAAAAAAATAGCTTTTTTGGAAAAAATCAAGAATAGTTTCTTTAAAAATTGATTGTATAAAGAGAAAATGTCAAGAGCCAGAAATATTTACACATGTCCAATGTCCATCCTGTGGAAATTGAGTCAGATTACCATTTGTATAAATATGGGGATGCTATCTATATTTACATATAGCGGACAGTTGCTCAATAAAATAAGAAGTTAAACCATTTTGATGAATAATTTACTTTAATTTAATGAATTATGAAGTTGGCAATATTGATTCATTATTTAACAAAATAAATCCAGTCTTCTAGATAAATTTTTATTGGTCAGAATATTCGGATATTTTTCATGATTAAATGAATTCACAGCTATCCAATAAGTCTGTCTTAAAAAATAATCATTTATAAAGTTGTCAATTATAGTACATATTGATAAATAATGCGATAAATTCGACAAAATTGTCAAATTAATTTTTTCGTGTCTGGTAAATGAATGAATAATATTCTTGAAAGTTAGAAAGTGAATGAAAAAACCCTAATAAAAAGTGGTATGGCCAGGAAAGCATATTACAAATTTCACTAAATTTTTGTAAAAATTGATTTCATAAGCTCTGGCATATGTGATAATTAATTATAGTAAAAAAATCAATATACAACATGCGATCGTTGTTTAACAACAATCTTTGAGCGCATGCTCAAGTAGGACGTTGTTGGTGGTTCTGGAAGCTAGCCAGAAGTGTTGGTGTCAGTTAAAAGAAGGCATTGATTAATAATGTTTTTATTTTACAATTGCGGGACAAGGCAGAACAGTTTGGAGAATAATGAAAGAACTGGAACAGAACCACATTGCAAAGAAAACGTTAACATAGTTGTCCCAATATTTTTTTTTTGACTTTTTGTGCTCAATGTTTACCCTCACATCTCAATGTACTTCAACCCCATGGATATCTTTTTGTGTCGAGCACAGCTGAACAACCCACAAACAGATCATTTTGCAACATAAAAACCGAGTTGATATACAGGATCCGGGAAGAATTCGGGGATCTACCAAATGAGACTGTAAAAAGAACTGCTCCTGTTGCAGAAGTGGAACCAAGGGCCTAAGTAAATTAATATGTTTTATTTGATTCACTTATCATTGGGTTCGGTTTTGCATTAAAATCGGATGATTAGTCCAATTAAAAAAAAAAAATTGGTTGTTAAATAAAAGTGGCTCACTCTATATTGTTTAATTCTTCCTTGCCACGGGCTCAAATGGCTTTGAAGGTCATTTCTTTATAAAAGTGACTCTTTTGTAATATTCTTTGCAAAATGATTTTTTTTTGTATGCTCTTTGTTTTTATTTTATAAAATTTGTTTATATGTTGTTTTTTTTTTTTTTTTTTTCACATAAAGGTGAAAAAAGGTCACCAAGATCAAGGTGAACAAAATTCTCACTTTATAATTTGCTTTCATAAAAATATACGCACATGCAAATTTTGGTCTATACATGGTTTATTTTTTTTCCTTGCCTTTGATACGCTAAAAACACAATAGATAGACTTTACTTCAATTATTGTTGTTTTCAACAGATTAAAAAAAAAATTATAAAAGTCAATAAAAAATGTTTGATAATATTTTTTTTTCATTTTCGAAAATTTGTTATTTTAATAAAAAAGGCTGTAATTTGTAAAATATTGATGATATGATAAAAAAAGATAAAATTTAAAGGGTTTAAGCTATCTCAAAATATTTTCAAGAGGTTAAAAATTTGAAAATGTTATATTTTGACCAAAATAAATATTATAATACATTAAAGCAGGGATGTCCAACATTTAGAACCCTGGTCGTATTGTGCTCTGCTTAATGTTTAAATGCGGCTCACTACTCATTCTCACTTGGAGGTTTTTTTTAAGAAAAATTATCACATTATCATCAAACCTCGTATTGAAAAATATTGGACATCAACTCGTATATTCGGAGACTCGAACAGGAGTGCCTTTTTTTTAAATTATCGCTTTGGTAATATTTTTTTTTAAAAAGTACCCCTTTTGGGGAAAAAATAAAATCAGAAAAAGGGAAAATAAATTTTAAGAACGGTTTATTTTTAACAAAACAGGTTTATTCGATCAAATTATGCAGCGGTGCAAAAAATTTAATTTGGGCTAAATTTAATTTGTAATTAACAATTTTGTTTTATGAAGTAATTTTTAATTAAACTTAATTTAATATGTTCTGTGCCCATTAAAATATTTCAAGTGACAATCCAGCCTGTTATTATTATTTTTTTAAAGCCTAATAGGCATACCTTTATTTATAATTATAACAAACAAAAACAGACCAACATTCTAACTGAATGTTACACAGTCGTTACACATATCTGATATGTGTAAAAGAAAACGACAATAAAAAATCACAGCTTATTTATTTTAATACAAGTAATTAAAAGACCGAATTAACGACCATTGTTGGAAGAATTAGGTAAAACGTCGAGTTTCTTCTCTATTACACCTTCCAATTTTTGTTGGTATGTGTTTCTGATTACGTATGCAAGAATATATTATAACCTGCACTTTACTCATGATAGACTCCACCTGAAAAGCCCTGGGAAGATTCGGATCGGTGACCACTACTCAATCAGTTTCTGACGTCAAGACTTGTAGTTTCCTTTTAATTTTACTTGACACATCCTTATCAAAGGACTCACCTTATTATACTAGTAGAAAATATGTGCTGACGTTTCTATTATCTCGCTACAAAATGTGCTGGTCAGACTCTCATTCTCGTTATTCGACTTATTTGTATCAATTGATGAGGTAGTGATTCTGCAGCGAATCTATTTTTGCATTGATGAAGTAAAAGGATTTTTAAATTGTATTTTTGTATCCAAAGTCAAGCCTTTGGATACCTAGTCTGTCCAACCGTTTATATTAACTTAATCTACATCAAATCGATATCGTTTGGCTGTCTGTCTTTTAGTCTCCCTTCATATTGCTACCATAGCATGAGGGGTTTTTATGACTCGTATTCCATCTCATAAAATTTATGTTCATCATTAAACCCATATCACAAATATAATTAATTATTTAACCTCATTCCCAATGTGAAGCTCTCAAAACAAAAAGTAAATTGACTGCAATTTCTAATTTATGTAAATGTTAAATCACTTGCATTTTACTCAGAATGAAATATGACCTCTCTCTTATCAAGCAAGAAGTTTGATGATTTTTTTTTACATAACCTACAACGAACGTTATTTATTTATTTTTGTGAAAAAAAGTGAAAGTTTTGGTCAAGTTTTGATGAGTCACTTTTAACATAACATAAGAGTTATAGAAGATATGATCTAAAATAAGTGCAATATTATTTTAAAGGATCGTAATTTGGGCAGTTTTTTACTAGGTCAAAGTAAGTATTAAACTTAAAATAAAACAAAGACTAAGGCCAAAGTAATTTTTCGTACATTATTGAGAGAATATCTTATTTTAAAGTAATTAATAGTGGCAACATTTTTCAAGTTGTTTGAGTTACCATGTCATTTTTTTTTATTTTCATTCGTTTTCACATAACAGCAGATTATATTTAATATAACTTTATCTAAGTATAAAGTGTAACCAAGAGCGTATTCTTGTCAATGACTGAGAGTGACAATTATAGTTGTCACGGGAGGTATAAGTATATTATCTATTTCGACTCAAAATATACTTGAGGATCGATATTGGAGTTATTCCTGCCTATATCATTGCTAGATACAGAGTAAGATTTGTGTTTATTTCCGTCATATCTTAGCAGTTCAATGTTAATCTTTTACAACGTCATAGTAACCAAAATCCTCTCCTCCAAAACATTTATAAAATATCAGTGTGTCATGTTAATTTTGAGGTTGTTTTTTATGTTACATATGGACAAGTCATATTTTATGCAACTCTATCTAAGTGTAACTATAATGCCAATTGTATTTTCATAAATGACGAAGATTCACAATCAGTTTTCTAATAAATACAGGGTTAATCTAATCTTATCTAGTGTTACACATTTTTTTATTTTCAATTTTTGAAGAGTAAAAATTAAACAAAAGGTTTTGTGAGGACATTTATTTAATAAAATCATCTGAAAGTAGTTCTTGGCATAGCTTTTATTGATTTTGGGAGCTCTTAGCTCTAATAATTCCCTCAAAAAGAGGCCTAAACCCTTTGCAGGCCTTGAGAATATAGTCAGACCCGAGCATAGTCTACTTCTTCTTCATGGAAGCTTCTAATACGAGACATTCCTCTGTGGAGTAGCACACACTCTCTCCTCTAGACACGCCTAGATAGAGTAGTACAGAGGGTTCACGTCTGTAGAGAAGGGCAGCCACATGTGGTAGTCCCAAAAGTCCAGGAAAGCTGTATCTCAGGAAGGCATGATTCTTAGCAGTGGGACGAGACGGAGCTCCGTCGTGAGATAAAACAAAGTTGTCCCCGAACTTTTCTCAGTCACAAGGTAGTACTTTCTTATCCAGAAGCTCAATGCAAGCATATTCATCGAGCCGTTCTTTAATCTCCACAAAACTAGGAGGCATACCTTGGCTATGCTGGCCACAACGTCAAAGAACATGGTTTCGATGAATAAGTCCCTGGTACGATAAACATTGGTACGACAGTACCTGAGCTCCTTCCATATGACCATGGGTACATGCCCACGTGAGAGAAGATTCAAAATGTCACTCTTTTTTTAGTATATTTTCTACAACTCTACATATATATATTACTAACTGTATAACAACCATTCACAGACGTCTGCTGAGAAAGTTCATTGCGTATTCATAGAGTAGTATTTTTCTGAATCAAACCTTTAGTTGGGGTATATTAACGATCATTTTGGGAAAGTGTATGTAATTTTTTTTTATCAATACTCTTATGGTGATGGATTGTTGACAATAAAAGTAGTAATATCATAATCACAGTTTGAAGCACGCACCCTCTGATTGATTTTACAATGGATCCCTTAATCACATATTATATATGTACAATATCCCATAAGATACGGCCCTTTACCAGGAAATGATGGATGATGGTATATACATATCTATCCAATCCATTGGTTGTTCCTACAATAATAATCAATCTATTGTTCCAGTCTACCTTCATACATACATATATGTGAATATACCTATAGCTGTATAAAATATTACCTAGAACACGTGCTATAACTTTTGCAGTTGCAACATGGTTTTTATATTTCCTATGAAATTTCATCGTTATTTGTAAATTCCTTCATGCTATAGAAAATCTCTGTATAAAGTAATCACCAGTGTGTGTGCTCTTGAGCAGAGTTGTATATAATATGTCCCAAAAAGTGGGAGCATCTCTTTATAGTTTGTAATCTGATCAATATTTTTTTATTATCCAAAGGTGTTGTCTTATTTATTTAATTATTGAAGATAGAATATCTATGTAAAACTAATAATCAGTGCATGTGTTCATGAAATACACAGATTAAGAATGTGGATTTGCCCGGGAGTTATATACAGGGAGCGGGGATTAAATTGTCGCCTACTTTAAACCTTGATAACTTGAAGACGACATTATCAAATAAAAAACCGGTTACTAAATAGGAAAGCTATTCTTGTCAGCTGACGATACGTAGTTCAGTTAGCATCATGCCGTCATTTTATGAGGAGATAAAGAGCTATAAGTGGAACGAGGAGCTTTCGAGGTCCGCCGTAGTCATGGCATTGGTTAATAATGGAGGTGAAATCTCCAATTCAACGATTGCTTCAACCTTAGGAGTGAATTTACGGACTGTTCAGCGTATCCGTAAGAAGCTAAAGGACACCTGGGATGTTGATGCCACCATAAAGAGTGCACCCAAGGAGGAGGGCGCCGACAGGAAGGTCAGGGACACCGACTTTGTCGACAAGGTGAAGAAGATGGTTGAAGATGACCCTACCATGTCCATGAAGGCCGGAGACAGGCCCTGGGTGTGACAACAGGAATCAGCACCCTGCCATGTGTCCAAAATCCTCATGCAGTGGTTAACCGAGAACTGCTATGACGTCGTAATCAAGCATTTGTGGCCTCCGAACTCTCCCGACCTTAATCCTTTGGACTATTTTGTCTGGGGCTATGTCGAAAGACATACCCACAACAGATATCCCCATAGCACCAAGGACAGCCTGATGGACTCCATCAAGGATGTATTCGGCAACATACACAATGAGATGATCAGAAGAGCCTGCAGCAGGTTCAGAGGTCGTATTGAGGCTGTTATTGATGCCAACGGTGATTATATCCAATGAATGGCTACTTTATACCTATATGCTCGTCATAGTTTTGATTTTCAATAAAAAAGTTAAAAAATGTATATTTTGTGTTGTTTATTGTAGAAAAATATTTTGGCGACAATTTGATCCCCGCTCCCTTTATGTGAGTCTTTGTTGAAGTTTGTGTAGATTAAAAAATTGAGCTCGGAATTATTCCAGCCTATATTAAATCAGCTTGCAGCTGATTTAATAAAACTGAAAGTGAAGCTGCTTTCTTTCAAAAAATTCTTCAAATTGTCAGGGAGACTGCTTTCATTTTCTGTTTCTTTTATCCTTACATAGCGGGGAGGAAGAGGTGGATTTGTGTGGATTTCCTTCTCCTCACGACTGTTTGTAGCTAATTTAATAAAACGTCATGGTAACCCAGCTGCTCTCCTTCAATATATTCTTTCAATTGTCAGGGTTACTGTTTATTTTTATAGACTGACAAGTCATATTTTTTTAAAGCTATAGTTATAAGAGAGTTGTCCTTGTTGGACTAAAAGTAAAATTAAGGTTTGATATCGGATAAATTCCTATGGAGTACAATGTGTTTATTTTCTTTGCCTCATACCTGCTTGCGGCTGATCTTCAAATGTCAAGACATGCAACTGATCTCCTCTACAATATTCTTCCAATCGCCTGGTTTGTCTTGTATTTTTCTGTTTCATTTATTTTTACAGACGAATAAATTACGGAGAGTAGTTCCACTGAGGATTTTTTGTGGAGTGTAAGTCCATATTGGACTCAGAGTATAATTAGGATAGAAAATAGAGTAATTTCTGTCCATGTCTTTGGTTGGTACTGAGTGTGGGGTGTATGTTTCTTTCTTTCAACTATAGTTATTAGTAGCTTATTTAATGAAACTCCATGGTAGCAAAGCTGTTCTCCTCCAAAATATTTTTCAAATTGTCAGATTTACCGCATACATTTTCGAAGTTTTTTTATTTTTACATGCCGGCAGGTCATTTTTTATACAACACTGAATATCCATATGTACTTCATCTCGTTTTATCAAATAATTCACTATTGACAATTTATTTAATTTTGAATGAACTATGAAACAAATTCGATTCGAATGAAGACATAAAATATGGAGAATAAGTAATATTTTTAAAAAATGATTAAATTCTGTTTTCCACTAAATGTAATTAACTTTTTTCTTATTCCTCTTTTCTGTTGAAAGTATTCATAAAATCTGGTGCTTTGTGCTTACCTAGTTACCTAGTGTTTTCAAAAATAAATTAAGATAACTTTCTATAATATTATATGTAATACTGATGAAAAATTAATTATACATTTGTATATAGAACGAAAAAGTAAAAGAAACAAAAAAAACCATTTTCAAACCATAATCCATCAAATAAAAATAAAGCAAATAAATAAATCACGAAAGATACTATGAACATTGTAAGGCAGTTGTTAATGAATAAATGTGATTTATTATCAGAGTAGATTAACTTCTATTCCAGGAGTGAGTTGAATATCTGTATGCTACCTAGCTCAGTTCAAAAACAATATGTGATTTATGCAAATATACATTGATACATAGTGATGTGTCAGTCATTATTAATTATGTCCAGTCCAGCCTTTGGACTAGTCCCATGAGTCCTTGGGACTGGTCTTTTAGACCATAGATCCTTCGGACTGTCCGTACAAGAGTTTTTTAAAAAAAAGATTAAATAAAGTAGAGTGATTTTTTATTAGTTTCAGGACTGATATGCTCCACTAAACTAAACTGATCTATACCGTACCTAGACTGAACTGTACTGCAGTCTTCATTCTTAAATATAGACTGGCTCAACACTATTCTCCTTCACAAGCAACAACAGCCTCAAAATGTCGGCAAACAGTTGGAAAACTCTTGAAGGCCGTATCCATGGCGTTTCATGGATTAATTATGGTAGCAGTCTTCAGTTCTAAATAATGAAACAAAGCGCTATATATCCCGCCATTATGTAAAAATAAAATATACGGAAAATGAACCTGGTAATTCTGTTTATTTAAAGAATATTTTGAAGGAGAGGAGGTTAGCTGTCATAGGGTTGTATTAGATGAGCTGCAAGCAGTTACAAAATGAAGGAATGATACTCAAATCTTACTCCGTGCCCAATAAGGACTTGTACTTAAAAGTTATAACTCCTCTGTTAGCTTCATTGAATGAGTATGCATTCCACATTCTTTCAATAATATATAGGCCTATAGCTACTCTTGGTTCACTTTTGAAAAGGTCGACCATATGTACAATTCTAAACAGAAACTCGACCAAAAAAATAAATGCTCAAATGATTCTTCCAAGTATCAAAATTGATGAATGAACGTTGCACAAATGAATGCACGCCCTCCCATCGGTATAAAAAAGGAACAAAACGAAAATGAACGTGATCATCCCGACAATTTTTAAGGAGTGCAGCTTAGCTGCTATAATCTTGTATTAAATGAGCTCCTAGTACCTGTGGTAGGAAGGAAATAAAGACAAATCCCACTCTATAAATAGCAAGAAACTTTAAACCGTTGATCCTCAATTATATTCCGAGTGCAACAAGGATTTACAATAATAACTGCCAAACAAAATTCCTCGTTATTACTCTCCCTCTGTCTTGAGCAGAAGCACTAGTTATTACTTTAAGCTTACAGATTCCCTCCTCAATAATAGAAAATATTAGAAAAAGCTTATGATATATCTTTATGCATTAAAAAAATGCTTAGCCGGTATGTAAATATTAAAAAAAAAAAACTAGAAATGAACGTGGTAATTTTGTCAATCGGAAGAATTTTTGAAGGACAGTAGCTTAGCTGCAATGAAGTTTTATTAGATCAGCTGCAAGCAAAATGCATTAAAGTGCACAACGTTTTTTTCCCTGATTAAAAGAAAATGGATTTATCTTGTCGTAAGGAAGTAGTGATGCCAACTGTCTTTTGTGAAACGGAATATTCCCGTATTTAGAAAAGAAAGCATCCGTCCGTAATTGACCTGAATCGGGACTCACTTTATCCTGCAATACTGTGAGTTTGAAAAAAATGGTCAGTCAAATGCCACCGGAAAATGAATAATAATGCGCTTTATATGAAATTTGACGATAAACGTGTTCCCAGGCCATGTCCTGCTCTGGTACCAATGAGCTGATAGCATATTTACACACGTGTACGATGATAAAGAACACGTTCATCCTATTGTCTGAGGAGGTACTGTTGCGCGCCTAGAAGATAGTGGGAAAAGAACAAAGGAGCATGGCCGACATTGACTTAGACGCCAACTCTGCTCTACGCGGAGGTACAGTTTCAAACAGCCATTCAACTTGCACTCCTCAAAAAAAAAAAAAAAAATTGGAAGGATCCGCCGATCCTGCCATGAGATGTCCCTTATTTATTTTCCAGAGAGTTGGTAACCCTACTAAGAAGTATAATGAGTAACATACCTGATAAAGAAAATTTGTATTGGTGTTTTTGTATAAAAAATCGGTTTGTAGGGGAATTGGATGGGGGGAGAGAAAATTACAAACCTTTAAAAGAACTACCCTGTACATAGAATGCTCCTATAATGGCTCGTAATTCAAGGAACTACCTCTATTCTAAGGGTTGGTTTAAAAAATAAATAATGTGAATGACATTCTGTATTAAATTATCGTCATACAACCATTGATCAATCTTTATGAAAGATCTAATGTCTCATAGCGTTTGTTTCAAATTCAATAAGTGAGTAAATATCCACTTATATTCAGCTCATTATCAAATATGTGATGGATAAATATGCATGTAATGTATTTAATAATAAACCCTGGTCTTTGGAATGTATGGAATGCCATTGTTTTTGATCTAAAGTAATTTGCCTACAATGAAATAAGACAAATAATTTGTTATCAAATTTTTTTATATTTTTGACTGATTTGAATCTTTGAAAAAAAATATTTATACATTTTGGAGTAGAGAAGAAAAAAAAAATAAAGAGAGGCTCTGTTATTCACCATGGATTGATCACTAAAATTGAATGTTCATAAGACCATATGTGGTCTGTCAACATAAAAACAATCTGAAAGAAAAATCAAGTTAAGAAAAAAATCTGATCTTTTTTTTAACTTCATATATACAGTGCCCCTAACCAATATCTGAACAAATATTAAATGAAGACTGAGGAATAGAGTTGCAAGTTTGAAACCTTCTTCCTAGGTTGTATACTTATATGAAGAAAATTAGATTTAAATCATGGAAGAAACAATACAAAACAACAGCCTGATATTGCTCCGCGCCGCAACAAAGCACAGGAACATAGCCAAGTAGTAGGGGTACTCCCACACCACTTTGTCTGCATTTAGGGACGGACTTGAGGTATCTCGGTTAACTTGAAGGTAAAAAGTTCAAATTTTTGCTTGAGTCCAATTTATGTGATTTTTGCCCGCCATCTATGTGGCTCCATTCATCGCTAGATCTGAATCCATTGGATCACGGCATTAAAAGGGCTGTGGAGATGAAAGCCAATCGAACATCTCCCAAGAATGGGTATGTCTTGAAGGCTTTTAGTTTTGCAGCCTGGGACAAAATAGATGAGGCCTACATCAGGATGACTTTCTCAGTATATTTTTTTCTTTGAATAAGTGGTCTTTTTTATGCACTAATACATTTTAGAACAACAGTTAATTATCAAATAAAATATCTGAAGAAATTACAATGTAAAAATATTAATAATCATTTTAGTTTAAAATTAAACCACCAGAGATAAACTACTTCCTCATTTCTTTTTTGTTATGTCTCAGTTTCAGAAATTTTATAACAGTATAAAGGATTCATTTAATATTATTGGCAATACAAATAAAAAGAGTCCAATATAAAACCTTCAAGAAAAGAACATCAATAAAAATATTTAAAAAATGAACAGGAATACTCAGAAAATGTTAAAAATTATAATAAAAATTTAAAGGAACAAAAAATATAATGTTATAATGTATCTGAAGGAAGATGATGCTTTATAAAAATACTCACAATATGTTTTAAATTTGTCAGATAATGTTCTGTTTAATCTGGGTATGAACCTCACTTTGTATGAGGCAAAGCCTCATAACTGTCCTTAGAGTCTTAGTATTTTGAATGTAAAAGCAGCATAATTTGCTGTGTGATTGATTAAAATGCTTCTACTCTCATCAGCTCTAAAAGTGAGTTTTTGGCAACGTGTACCTTGGAATTTAAAGTACATAGTAGTTTGCCTTGGTTTTTGGAGGCGAATTCCTTTCACAGGTAATTCCAACAGAATTTTCTTTGTCTTTAGGACCATTTGGAGGCCGTAGTGGCACCCAATGGAAATCATACTGAATAAATTATACCATAATTATAGGATGATTTATAAAGGATATAAGGATCAAATATCATTGTTCTAACATTTGTTCCGATTTTGGTTACAGACATTGTACATACAGGCCCATATTTCATAGACATATATACAAAGGACTTCTGCAGCTTTTATGAAAAGTTCAAAAATGAGGTGCTGAAACGTTTCGGATTTTGTAGCATGATTGACTAAGGAGAGTCCTCAAAATCAGTAAAAACGAGTGTACTTCAACAAAAAGGATTCGTAGTACCTTAAACAGACTTCTGGATCCTACACTTGTAGCACCAGAAATCTAGGTGAGATCAGTGACCTAACCAACACCCAGTTACTAAAGCTCAGATCCAGCTGCAAGTTGATAGTTTACTTTAATGTGAGTCCAGATGGAGTTAAGTATAAATAAACAATTATAGTATTATCTTTACTCAATCTGACCTTGGAATCTTCTTTGAACTCAATATACATAAAATATATTCCCTACCATAGGAATGACTGGTGTGCAAAACCACGAACACTGACTTCAAAAGAACTATTTCCCCCGAATGCGGTGTCCATTGAGCTCTGTTGTTCCATTCATCGAGAGTTTGGCTAATATCTGTGATGGGCTTCAGAACTATAGAAATAGTAACTAGTGTACATCGAGTCTAAATTCAAATGTGGTTTTGTCCACGCTTATATTACTAGACTAGAACAAGTACAACCCAGTTTTAATAGCTCATACACTATTTGTATATCCCACATATAATTGGTTTAGTAAAAATAAATCCATTATTTTTCAAAAAAATGTCATTTGTAATGTGTTTCTCGCGGCGTATAAATGGAATTGTTGTTCGCTATTGTGTTAAAATTGTTAAGACTTTTTTGACTGTTATGATTGTATGAAGCATTATTGTTTGAGCTATCGTCATAGATGGACACGTCAAAGACAGAAAAACACTATTTTACCACTTTTTCTTCCAACAAAGCAAAAATGCAAGCTAGGCGGCTGAAAATGTGAATAGTGTTTATGGTCCTGATACTATAAGAGCTGATCACGCTGTATCACGGTATTTTGATTTGGTCGATTCCATTTCTGTATTTTGATGTCAAAGATGCACCACGCTATAGAAGGACAATTTTTGGATGCCAGTATGAAAATTGTCGAGTCTGACTGTCATGTAATGACTGTGTTGATTGCCAAGGAGATAAAAATTAAAGCAATAAAAAAATTCCATTTAAAATAATGAATTTTTAAAAGAAATCTATTTAAATTAAACATTGTCAAAAAGTAATAAAAAATTGCCTTTTATTTTTTGGGAGATAATCAAACAAAGAAGAAACTCTTCTAACTTTATGGATAACAAAAATTCTTTTTCAAATCACGAGTTGCAAAAAAACAAAAAAGAAGCAGTCCCTAGAATTTATATGGATTATCGTCATTAAACTTAATGTCCGTGCCACATATTTGACTCTGGTTGATACATTCCATTCATACTATATAATTGAAAGGAAAAGAAAGACAAAGAAAATTGCCTTGCAAGAAAAGTTGTAGTAGGAATAGTTATCAAGTTTTATTTGCATATAACCAACATACATTCCTTGCAAAAAAAAAAAAAAAAAAAAAATACCTACGGCGACACGATTCTAATATATGTATGTTTAAACCTTTTGTTTTCTAAGCACTGAATATCAGGTTTTCATATCTGAACAACCATATATACCTACATACAGAGTGGGGACCCAAAACTTGCAGTAGCACATAATTTTGATTGTATCCTCCTTATTTTGAAGGACAAGGTTTCATTCCGCGTTCAACGAACAGTTGAAACAAAAAT
Source organism: Lepeophtheirus salmonis (assembly GCF_016086655.4). Taxonomy (NCBI): domain Eukaryota; kingdom Metazoa; phylum Arthropoda; class Copepoda; order Siphonostomatoida; family Caligidae; genus Lepeophtheirus; species Lepeophtheirus salmonis. The sequence continues at coordinate 3,023,448 of NC_052141.2, read as the reverse complement.
AATCAAGTTTTACTATCCTCCACAGTCACAAACTGTGAATCAAAAACTAAAAATGACGGAGCCACAACAAAGATACAAAATTGGGGTACGGAATCGGCGTAGTTTTTGAGTTCTTTTAAACTTTTTTATGATACTTTTGCCCCCCCTACACCCCTGATGTCAAGCCCCTCGACTATACCTTTTGGGTGCATGTCAAGGGTAAGACCTGTAGTGTCCGTCATCCAAACTCCAATTTGATGCCATGACAGAAGACTACTTTTACATTGGGGGTCAGGCCTTCCACCGCCACCTGGTAGCCATCATTACCTCTAAGGGTGGCTATATGAATGATTAAAAGAGCTCAAACAAACATTTACGTATGGTCTTAATTTTGTCCAAATTCTAAAGTTAATTAGTAAATTATATTTTTTTTACCTTTAAATTAAGATTTTCATGGACAACTCGTTATATGTTGAATAGGAAAGGAATATGTGTCCTATTCTTTAATTAGTATCTACTGTCTTATATAAATTGATTGATTTAGAAGAAATAATCTTGAATCTATGGTTGGTTTACAATATTATATACTATTTTCTCCAATTGAAATTATAGATTTTGGATGCCTATCTATAAAATATCTCCTAAGCATTGGCGGCAGTGTTGAGAAGGGTTGGGAACCCGTTGTAAATCCATTTCAGTCCCATCCATAAAAAAAGAAACAAAATTTCTGGAGCAACAATATGGCTGACTTCTAGCCTGGCTTCATGTAGTTCCTGATTTCAACCCTCTTGGTTTTGTGGCTTGGTTGTCTTGGAAAACAATGTGTGTCGCACCTCTCATCCAAATAAATACATTGTTAATGTTGTCAACAATAAATATACTGACACACTGGTTAAGCCTTATGGTCCATAACCTCAGTTGTAAGTTTAATAGTGTTGGTTTTTGGTCTGGAAATCCTAGACCGGAGAGGCCGTTATATTTTCTGAAAAATTCTTGGTCTAGACCGGTCTCATGTAAAAATTCGGTCTAGACCGATCCAAAGGAAAAGTTTGGCCTACGTCTGTCCAAATTAAAAATTCGCTCTAGTTAGGTTCCAAAAAAAATCGATCTAGACCGATTTTAGAGCTAAATTGTTTATAACATGATATTATATGTTTTTTTTTCAAGAACAATGACGTTTTGCGAAGTTTCAACATAGATAGCTTGGATTAATTTGATTCTCTTATATGTATACAGTATTTGTTCTAGAACCTGTCGTGTACTTTTGAAAAAAAATTAATGACAGTTGATCTAGAAAAAAAAATGGTCTCTCATAATATATGAGTCTGCAATAAATCAGTCCATAAAGTGAGACCAAATCAAAATTGCTCTACAAAGCCAGACGAAAAAAATAGGTCCACGGTCTGAGTCCGCGTTATGGACCGAAAAATTGGTAACCACCACAATTATTTTGACAACAAACAATAATCATCATGGAACAAGCAAGGAGAGACCCCATCCTCGAATTGGCTCCCGCGGGACACAAGCCCTCTGCTATGTACAAGCTTCTTAACTACCCCAATGCCTGGGAGGTTGAGGGGAAGGTCTGCTGCAAGGCCCACAAGATGAAAAATGACTGAATCTGCACTCCCCGCTTCCTTCAAGGCCTCTGGAAGTCCATCAAGGCTTTGCCAGGGGCTTCCTTGTCCAGGTTGGCCAAGAGCCGTGGAGTGAGCAAGCAGCTGGCCTCCAAGGCTGTGAATGAGGACCTTGGGTACAGGTCATACCGAATGGCCAAACAACACATCCTCACGGCATCCATGAAGGCAACCAGGCTCAATTACCTGAAGAGCCATGGAGGAAGAATCATCTTCTTCTCCGACGAGAAGAACTGGACTGTCGACAGAAGCTACAACGTCCAGAATGACAGGTGGCTTGCCAAGGAGAGAGAAGAGGTCCCTGCGGTCTTCACCACAAAGTTCCCGGGCTCCATTACCAGGGAGTTGAATGCTGTCGATTCCGCGGAAGTCATCAGGCATGCAAATCCTTTAGGTGCAGGATGGAGAAGATGGTGGCTGCTGAGGGAGGACATGTTGAATAAATTTATTGTTGAAAATCATGTCTAACTTTTTCATATTAACAAATACACTCCAAATTCCATTTTTATCAAGCAGGTTGAATTTTAAGATAGTTCTAATCTATGGTGGACACCCTGTATATATCCTTACTGTATACGCAGTGCATTTGCCTATGTTTATTTTACATCGTAGCTGCTTGTAGCTAATTTATTATAATAAAACATAATGACAGCTAAGCTGTTCTTCTCTCCAACATTCTTCAAATCAATAAAACGACAGCTGAGAATAAAAAAAACAAGTTTAATTTTTATATACTGTCTCTAAGAACAACGATGTACGAGCAACAACAATCATGTCAACGTGTGTACGATTTCTCTGCGACCGTGCCAATATTAAGCAGGCTTCAAAGACCCTTGATATCTCCATCCAGTCTGCCTACAATATCAAGAAGTCCATTATTGCGCCATACAGCCAAAAAACAACAAACCTTATGCAACAACAATATGGCTGACTTCTCACTTGTCTCCACGTGGCCCTTCTCTAGGACTTTGCCGTTTGGAACGTCTTGGAGATGAATGTCTGCCACATCTAATTTCCAAATTTGAATTAGCTCTGAGCCGCCATTATGACAGTTGACACTGTTTTCATCGTCACGAGATGTCAATCTGTTCGCCAGCGTGATGAGGCTGTAATTGTTTTTGAAGGATCCGTCTTTGAAATGGATTGAACCGAATAACTAAAGAATGAGACAAAAATTGAAGGAAGACAACTTGAATATTAAATATTGTTGAATATTCTATTTAAACAGATCATAAATTGGTTTTTATGAGTCATTCCATGCTTCTATAAAAATCACGTTTCCCGTAATTTAGTGCAAGTTTTGAGACCCACTCTGTATGTTGATGTGTGCAAACATGAATTTAAATAATCCTAACTCGTACATATTGAAAGATAAATGGGGAACGCATACGTATTTACATATAAAATGGTATATTGTACATAAGTGTTTACCTTCAAGAATGGAGATTTCATATATCCAGGTACCTACAATGCATTGGGGGCTTTGAATATAGCATTATCACGTTCAAGAAATCTCCATGTTGAAGTATGCCTTTTGTCAGTCAAATAAATCATAACCATAGTATTAAAAATAAAAAATAATAATCCCTGTCGCATTGTAAGATCTCGAATGAAAGATCCTTGAGAATTGTATGTACATATTGTCATATCTATGACGTCATAAGGGTCATTCACCACGACAAAAAGGAAACAAGGAAATTGGATATATTTATCAGGAAAAAAAAGAAGATTTGTTGAGAATGCCGGGTAGACCTGTGGACGGCCAAGGATCCTACGGCATTAAGGAATCAGACTTGGAATTGTAAGATATCAATCTAAACACCTCTCCTTTTGTATACTTTTAATTCTTAAGAAGGAAACATTTAAGTATAAAGTGAGTTAAAGGGCACATAAAAGACGGAAGAGTAACATTGAGGATTTGAAGGCGGCTTAAAAAGTGAAATTAGAGACTTTGAGTCATTCTCAAGTATAGTTGAGGATTGACAAAGGAGTAATCCCTGACAATCTTCTTCCTAGATACAGAGTTGAATTTGTATGGTTTTCCTTCCTCCAGATCTCATATCTGGTTGTAGTTAATCGTATGACAAGTCATACAGCTAAATAGAGGGGTATGAAATATGTAGTAGAAAGTGTTAGTTGGGAATATAACCAGGATTTTTCCTAGAAGAGAATATCTAAGTATAAAGTAATCAATAGTACTTGAAAGGCAGAGAGTAACAGTAAAGCTTTGTTAGAAAGTTATAAATGTAAATCCTTGTTGGCCACTGAGTAGAATCGTGGATCTATATTTGAGTAATTCCTGCATATGTCTTTGTTAGATACTTAGATATTGCTGAATCATTGTGAGTTTGAATGGATACAGTCCTAAGCAGAGTTGTATAAAAAATGTTTTAGAAAGTAGGAGCGGCTTTTTTAGCTTGCAATCTGAACAAACTATTTTTATTTTTCAAAGCTGCTATCCTTATTATTTTATTCTTGGAGGTCGAACATCTAAGCATTAAGTTATAACTAGTTTTTATGTACATGAAAGACAGATAGTAACAATGAGAATTTCCTCGTGTGATTATATGTCTATGTCCTGGATGGCCTTTGAGTATAATTTAGCATGGAGATGAAAGTATTTCTGACCTATATGTCCTCGCTATATATGGGGTGAGGTTTTTGTTTATTTCCTTCCTCCAACAGCTACTTAGAGATGGTCTAATATGACGGGTAAGCTTCTCTCCTTAAAAACAATTTTCGAATTTTCAAAATTACCACTTTCCTTTTATTTAACATACCGCTAAGAAACTTTTTATACATCATTGTGGATAAACTTATCCACTTCTCAACATTCTTCAAACTACCATTGTTACAATGTTATTTTCGGTTTATATATATATTTTTTTTTTACATAAAACATTTTTTTACATTTCGTCATATTTTTTACAACTCTACCTATGAATACATCATTTTAAACTATTTCCCCGGGATTTCCAAAAAATGAGCTGTAATAAATCAATCGAAAACCGACAACAACATATGTAACATTTTTTGTAAGGGGGATCACGCTGTGTAATAAAAGGTAAGAGTAGACAGATCAACAGCTGACAAATTAATACAACATTTCCTGAGACAGACCGGGTAATTGGTTTTCCGGATATAATGCCTTGTTTTCAGACTATCAGTATTTTTGCCCTGTACAAGGATATGGTGGATTATATTATTAGTTGAAATACCCTAATATAAAAGACTCCGGATTGATCGGATCCTGAACTAGCACACCATTGCTGTATACATTAATTTGGATGTAGATATACTATTATGAGATATTTATATACTCATTTGCGACTTGAGAAACTTGTACACAGTACAACACCTGGTGATGAAATTAGCAACGATTAGTTTTCGGTTATTACGTCATTAACTTTATTGTATCACACAGCCTTTCCTTCAAAAATAAAAAAGATAAGGCCTTAAATCAGATGGTGGTTAGGCAATTCTTCCCTGTGCACATTACTTTCACCTAAAACTTATAGGCCTTCAGCCATTTTGCCTCAAGGATTTTTCGCTTTAATATATAAAAAAAATTATGTGCATACGTCGTTATGTTTTATTTTTCGTTGAAATGAAGCTCCCTTTGAATTTTCTTATCAAAAAATGTAATGTCCATTACAATATAACACATTAGATGGTTGTTTTTTGGTGGAACTTTAATGGAATTATACTCTTGCCTCATATTATGCTAGCACGTCATTTGGTTAGTCTTTTTACATATAAATGACCCATCATTTCTAATGATAATGGATAACGGATAAGTTAATAGCACTTTTTCCATTCGTATTAATGTCGTATTTTGTGTATTTTAATTTTTCCGATTATTTTAATTTTATTACATATTTTTTTACTGGTTCTTACACATTGCATAGTCCGATTTTGATAGTGTGTATACATTGAAATTTGGAGGCATACCTCCATCATTTATATATTTAGGCAAAATATATTTGAGGCTAAATTTTCCAAGGCGAAAATAAATAGTTCCACTATTATTCAGTGATTGTTATGAATAATTTGTATTTAAACCATAACTAATTATAACTCAACTAATCAATGTTCAAAACACTGATTAAGAGAAAATAAGTAAAAACATTTACAGCTGACAACAAAATATATTGTAGGCATGGGTAACGCCGTCTTCTAATTACATGTTTGTATCGAAATGATCATACTTTGAATCAAATATTTGATGTAGAAGCTTTAAGTCTTTAAAGCGAATTGATAGACATTCTAAGTAGAGCCTGTTATTTAAAAGTTTCCTTCATGAAAGAAAAACATATTTACTAGCATTTACTACGGGGTTCGTAGTGGAAATCAGACACTTATAAAAGAGAAGAATAAGAAAAACACATGAGAAGAATGGATCATTCTCCCATCAGCTGACAAACTGTATTTATTGACACTCTATTCCAATATATATATATCAATCGACAAATGGCCTCACAAAGAGACAAACCAAAAAAGATTGCGTCTTTACTTCGCAAAGAACACAAACCAACAGAGGTCCAAAACTTGATTAAGGTAGCAGACAGACTATTTCAAATGTTGTGAAGGCAATTAAATCAAGACTTGACAATCACGCTAACTTGGTAGGCCGTGGCTAGTAAAAAACCAGTTGGGCTACTACACGGTGTCCTGTATCTAACTCTTTGACTACGTAATGCCGTATCTTATTCCATTACAATTGCTGTCGATGAGGTGTTTAAAAACTTTAGTATTCAAACAAATTTTACATTAAATGTATCCACCTTTTGCAACAAAGGTCACAAAGGTACAATGTACGCAAGCTATCTATCTATCTTTCACTTTGGTGGGATCTATTTGACCAACGCAGGCACTTAAGCAGCTTATTTTTGTTTGTTTGTTAGATAGCTAGTTGAAATTTGTACCAGTTGGAAAAAATGTAATCAATGGACGGATTCATTATACGAAATATTTGGAAAAGGCATTGAGTCCTCCTTAGAATCTGCTCCAGGAGCAGCAATATAACAATTTCTCGAACTCTGGTACTTAGGGAGACGTTCCTTGGTAAGGTTAGGAAATCATTTTAAGTATCTAAAGGTCTCGGCTCCATGGCACACCTCGAAAAAAAAGTTTCAAATGTCTCCAAGACAATCTTGACTACTTTATTTCGCCTGACTCTTGGCCTCAAAACGTGCTAGATCTTTATCTGATGATTTTTTTTTTGTGTTTGTATGTGAGGCGATCGAACGACAAACCAATCGAAACCCCTGCAACACCAAAGACGAACTTATGAGTTGGATCAAGAAGAAATTCCAGGATTTGAAAAGGGACCAAGTGGCCCATGCCTGTTTGCTCTTTCTGTCATGTATATCGACTGTAATTGAGGCTGGAGTTAGACTATTTAAAACATCAAGAAGGGCATTAAACCTTCTCATTTTCCTTCAGGCCGCATGTAGAGGGTCAAGGCCTGCAAGACAAGAATACCGAATATTGAAGCTTTTAAGCCTTCCGTTGATGAAAATTGGAACTACGTGAGCCCCAATTACAATATAAGCATTTGTTGCAGTTTCTGACGGCGCATTGAGGCCATTATCAAAGTCTATCAGAGGCTATTGAAGATTAGAAACGACAAACCATGTGTCAACATACATACAAGGCTAAATTATTGTTGCTCCTCTTCTATCCGAATTAAAACTTGTTAACATTCCAGATTTCAAGTATCTAATTTTCAATTACACACACGGTAATAACTACTTTCGTATAAAGTGATCCACGAAATGGTAGACACATAAGTAGTATTCACATTTGGTATTTTATTTTAAATACAAGTTCACAAAATAAATATGTACATTACACTCTACCACAAATATACCATTATATTAGATTGTTTCGGAATCGGTTATATATTTTTTCCCCTCTGCTACAAACTGCCATACAGCTGACTTTGACAAAGTTTGAAGGCTTTCTAACCATTTTTGGCATAGTACAAACCATTTTAGTTTGGAACAAATGGAACTTTTGGTGTGTCAAAATTGAGCATATTTATGTTTCTTCCACTGTCCCAAATGTGAGATTATGAGTCGAAAATTGTAATTTATTTATTCTTAGTGTTCGGCGTATCATTTAAAAATACCTTGAGTACCTTCTTTTTTATAATTTATGGGCCTTAAGTTGTGTTCCTGAATGATTTGCGGTTTCCCAGGATTTTTACACAGAACATTTCAAAATTTAGCCGTAATTGAAGTGCAATAGTTGTTGAACAAAATGAAGAAACATTATCCTGTATTATGTTTTCGAAAACAGGGACACCGCAAATCATTGAGTACTTCTTAGGCCTATTAATCTATTTAAAAAATGTGCACAATATTGTTAATTGATCGGCCGAATAGTAAAAAAAAAATACAAGAGCACCTTTGTGAAACATACAAACCGTCGTTACTTTTATCGTACCATACAATCTTTCATTCGAAAGAAAAAAAAAGGCCCAAAATCATTTGGTAGTAAGCCAAATAAGTCAATCATACAAACTATTATTTATGTCATATTATTTCTGCAAAACTTTTCAAATGAACTACATATATTTATATTTCATAATGTTAAAATCATATATGGTATTTTATCCGCTAATGAATTATAGTATTGATTGGTAATATTTTATTTAAAGCCTAGCTATAAATTTGTATTCTATATAATATCCAAAATGTATTCATGTAAATAAAAAGTTGCCAATATACATGCAACGAGAGATGAAGAAAAAAAAAAGAGTTGTAATTCTGTCCTTTTGGAAATGGATCATAATATATATGGTATTTTTGTGTTTGCCAGGCAAAGGCAGGACAAAAAAAAAAAAAAAGATTGACAAAGGGTGGATAGCTCTGCTTGATGTATAGCTATTCTCTTATTCAGTTCTTTACAAGTTCCTAGAAGTCATTTCCTTATAACTAAAAGATCTCCAATTTTGAGATGTAAGGATATAGCACGACGCCCCAAAAATACTTCCCCCGAAAATGGGACAGTTTAATATACAGTGTGTGTAACGGAAATACTAAATGTTAGTACAAAATAATAACATCATATATCTCAAGAAAAATAAGGGATGGAAACTTGAAATTTTATTTTATAAATTATCATATAGTTATGTCTTAATTCATTCAATATGATTACCGTTAGCTGCCACAGCGGCCTCCAAAAGGGTAATAAAGACAAAATATGTCTTCTTGATGTATACCTCAACAATTTTGTTCTAGGTTGCAATGATAAAAGCCTTCAAGTTATTTGCATTCCTTTGGGATATTCGACAGGCTTCCCTATCTACAATGCTCCATATTCTGTAATTCAATGAATTCAGATCTGATAATTTATCATAATCATATTCTTTATGGATCCAGGCCAAAAATCAAATAAATTGGACTATAAAGGCATTTTTGTAGGGTATTAGCCTGGTCCTCAGAAGTAGAGTCCTGCTGAAATACATACTTGGTTTTCCGGAATTCCATATCCAACCAAGACTTTACTTCCCCCTCTAGAACATCCTGATACTTATTCGCACCAATCTTCAAGCCTTTAAAGGGAAAAAATTAGATAGTATTTTCTTTACATTGGAGGCTACAACTCCAAGTATCATGCCCAATGCTGAAATTTGGTCTTGTTTATGGTGGTGACTTCATCCACATAGGCAGTCAAATACCTGTCATTCCTCCTGCTTATTGCTTGATCCACTGTCCACAGCTGCTTCTTATAAGATAAAATACGAACAATGGACCGGTTCTTTCTGCCCTTGAGACAGGTAAGAAGTTTCTGGCCTCTCTCAACCCTATTGGCCTTGCTGGTCTTAGTCAAAAGGTGCTTAAGTCTAAAGATGTAACTTTTAAGATCCAAGTTCTTGAGAGCAATAAAAATGGTTCCATCCGACTCATTCAGGTCCTTGGTGATCTTCCTCATTTTGCACGTGGGGCCGTTGTTGATTTTGGGTCCTAAATCCTCTACTAAGGGCTCATTTTACTTCTTGTGAGAAACGTTTAAATTAACCAGTCTTAAAGTTGACCCAGATGTCTCAAATTTGTCCATACTCGTATACACAGTGGTCCTGCTTCCCAATGTTGTTGGGTTCTAAGATGTTATTTCGTTTCATTTGTACCATTATTTAAATCAAAGCAAACTATAAAAAAAGTATTCACAATTTTCTTCATAGAGTCATAAAAACCTCGGCAGACGGTTTCAATCTTGTAACTTTACTCATTACTCTACATTTTAAACCTTTCATCTTGGTTCAGATTTCGGTTACACACAGTATTTTCATAATATTTGAACAATGATTTATCATTTCATATTTTTTTTGTTCCTCCTCCCCCCTTTTAACAAAAAAAAACACACACACATAAGAAGAGATGATGTTATAAGAGAAGGAAGAAGGCTCACATTCCTTGAATGTACCATAAACCATCAAAAATTGTTTAATTTAAATTGGTGGTTATGTACTCAAACCATTCATCATTTTGCTTTGTTCTTATATATGAACATTGTACATGTTATATTCAAATTATACTTGGATTTTTTCCCTGACGAATATTTCATTTATATAATCAAAATAATATGTACTTTGTATAGTATATTATTTAAGTATTTTTGAATTCTTCAAATGTTCAAAAGATTTCATTTTCTCTTTTGACGAAATATTAATTTAATTTCCTATTAAAAAAATTATTATTTTACCAAAAAAAATTCATATATTACTAAAATTATATATGTTATTTACATTTCTACGGTCTATATTGATTCAAACAGTCATATACAGGGTATAACAGCATAACTTCCATTTCTCAAAAGGCAATGAAACAAGTTTTATAAGTAAAGAAAGTTTTATTTTTGTTTCAGAATGATAAAGTTTTGTTGTTGAACAGAGTTTTGAAAATCAAATCAGATTTTTCATTTTTTCTTTACCTTTGAAAAACTTTTGTAAGGAGGTTTAAGAGAAATAATTATTTTAATGCGAAAAAAAATTCCAAATTTAATTGCCAATATATTTTAGTTTATAATGTAGATGATGTGTTAATTTAATAATTAGAAATCGGTGATTCCGCAAAGATCTTCAAAATGTTATATTGCCCCGGAGTAAATCCTGATTTTAAATACCCTATTTCAATAAACTGCATATATTTAGAAGCCTTGTATTACACCGTATATGATAGTATTAGTTTTAGCTCTGTGGCATTAGTTTTTGCGGAAAATTTTGGGCTTAAAAAATTTGCAAATTTCAAATTATGAAAATGAATTGAATTTTTTTTTTTTTGTATATTATAAATTAGTACTTTATATTAAAAGAAGAATATAAATTTTTGAAAATTATGAGCATTGCTAGAGAAACAAAAATATTTTAAGGAGATATTCAATAAAATATTAACAATAATAATAAACAGTTGATACAATTGTAATGAAATTAATAAATTCTCCAGCTGAAGAAGGAGTTTAAATCGTTATTCATAGTCCCCTGCAAAGTATTTTTATGAAGTCCCAAAATAATTTCTATAATAATGAAAATTTATTTAATAAAATAAATAAACAATGGTACATAGAATGTACTATGTGATCCAAGAACAAAGGTTGTCCATGCATGACTTAATGTCTTGTTGCATACCTTTTTCAACGTCTATTTGATTTATTCAACTTAAATAAACACAATATTGCATTTTTTCTCATGTACTTTTTTGAGTCATTATTGATAGTCGTCAATGTTTTTGTTTTTTTTCTAAAATTGACATAGTCTCACAATATTAACAAAGATGATGCAATGGATTGACAAAATGACAGAACAGTATCAGGGGCATTTATTTACATCAAATTAAGCAAATACAATCTAAATACTACAATTCACACCCAATCCAACAAATGGAGGATTATTAAATACATTTCATTACCTCTAATGTCTTGATATCTTAGTTACATTTTTTAAACAACAAATGGGTCACGAATTCTTTGTCTGTTTGTCATTGTCTACTATTGAAAATAGTAGACAAAGGAAATCCCTTTTCTTTAAAAAAATCCGAAGGAGTTCTCACGATATGCTGTGGTTCATTGATTCTTCATTCCCAAAAAGGATTTAGTAAAATGATTTCAGACGGAGATTTCAAATCAAAAAGTATTCAGGGTGGAAACTATTTTTTTTTTCACAGTTTGTATTCTCTATATTAATAGCCACCAATAGTTTTAGATTTTAGAATTAATGTTAGAGTTATTAAAATCATATTACATAGGTGGCGTCCCCCAAGGTCCATATAATAAATCAGGGGCGTCCGCAGGATTATATTTTGGGACGGGTTGGTTTTCGGAAGACATATGGTATTACTGAACTCCAACCCTTTTTAATATCAGCTGTCTATTATATACTTTTTGGGAGTAGGAGAAAATGAATTACTGCTCTAGAAAAGAAAACCTTCTACAGTTAAAATAGCATTACTACAGGGAATATCAATTCTTATTGTGTTACGTATTTAAAAAACAACTGAAGCAAAGATAGGTGAGAATTCTTATTTCAGAGGGAGATGTTGACACATCCACAACTGATTCAATAATGAATACAATAGAAGAAAAGGCACATTTTTCAACCGTTTTTCCTTTTCTAATCGTTACACTTTGTTTTTTCTTTACACACATCCCATCTGTATTCATTATTCATTTCCCGAACTTATATTATTGTTCTTTTGTTTCTTAAGGTGGGTACACGTCATATGAATTGATATAAGTATTGAGTAAGTACGTCGGAGTGTGCTCATGAAAAACAGAAAGTTTACACTTGGGGACTTATCTTCTATGTACAAACCAATTTTGTCATTTTCTATAGTCCATTTCTACTATCCTATTTCAACGTCATTTTTATATCATAAACAGTCTCTCGGGCTCCACCAATGAGATTTGAATGACCCGTACGAATTGAAGTAGTAATCACAAGTTTTGTATCTCACTCTACTTTCATTTTTAGCTGAATTAGAGAATAATAATAATTGTTTCCTCACAGGTGAATCTGTCATTTAATAACTCAGTTTTTTGTAATGTTTCTACTTGCTAGAAAAAATTTATAAATTTAAATGATGTCAAAATCCTTTAGCAAATTATTCCCAGCGGTTTCTTTCTCTCTCCTCCTCTCACCTTTGTTTCCAAAACGTCTTATGTGTTGTAGGTAAACAAACCATTAAGACGTGATTAACAAGAGTGAGTTTGCAAGTTTTTTTTTTTTTTTTTTATTATCTACAAACGTGACATGTAAAAGACATTTACTGATTAAGCATGAATAGGCGTACTTAAAGATATTTTAACAAAAAAAAAGTAATATTTTTTTCTCAAAGAGGCACACATGATATACATATTTATGTACATATATACATCTTTACATAAAATAACTGGACTCTGAAATGTCTGTGATTGTCATTCTTAACTGTACGTTCATTAAAAGACGGGAAACATATTTTCAATCAATTGACCATCGTAATTCTAGGAAAGTGAAAGCTACGTAGTATAAACACCTCATAACCTTTATTGTATCCGTCACCTTTCTTCCAAAAATAAATAGCAAAAAGGGCCCAAATCCATTGGTAGTCAGCCAAATAAGTCAATAATAATATTACCAATTTGTGGGGTGAGAGTCAGATTGTGGCCACTCAATATTTACTTTACATAATTAAGACTAGAAGCTCCATTCATTCATCTATATCAATGAAGCAAAGTGTGTCTTTTGTGATGACTGAATATATAAAAACCAGTCGCTGGGTGCGCTGTATATAGTGCTCCATGATGTAGATCAGTTTTTCCCAAAGTAGTAGATACCGGGTGAGGGCGGTGCTGCTTTGATGTTGGGTGTCGTTAATTCGAAAAAGGGATTTTGGAGGCAGTAGAGCAAACGAGTGGTGAATACAAATGATTATATTAAAAAAAAACAAGAAATGGATCTACAAAATTTTAAAAAATGTGATTACATGGTAACAGTAATGACTAACTTAAATGTTATCCGGTTGATAGGATATAAATATGTTATATTGAGATGGTATTATTGTACTTCATTATTGGTGCCTTTATATTTTATCCTATACTCAGTATCTTATAACTCTCAAATGCTAGGAGACTTCATAAAATACATATTTATACTTTAGTTAAACCGTGGAATTACAAAAAAGTAAGATCCATGAACTAAACCCCAAATTCTTGACCCTAAAAGTTAAAGTAAGTAGTTAAAGGACATTCAGTAGTTATAAAACTCTATTAAGATATTTTTTACATCATTTATTATTTTATATATTAAACTATTCAAACCAAAAAGTCCCTGAGAGTCATCAAACCAATTTGTCTGCTGATTCAAAGAATGTTTAAGGCACTAAAAACTATTGGAAATATTGCTTTAATCAGTTAACAATAATCCACTAACAATTTGCGTGCTTCCTACAACATATCTTTGCGAATTGATAGATCTGGAAAGGCTTACACAAGTAGGCAGTAAGAAAGATTATGCACCTATGTCACCAGGGCAAGTTTATACTAATAACTCAATTAAAGGAAGGATATATAAAATAGGTACAACATAGGAAAGATAAATTGTGCAGCATTCATGTTGCAACATAATTTACCTTGCGTCAAGATGACTTCATTTTACGAGGAACTGAATTGTGCTTCTTCCTTATCTTTGTTTTTGTCAAATATGAAAAGTTGGGGTCAGGAAATGATACTTGTAAGAAATCTTATATTAAATACTCAAGGAGAGTCAGTATTTGATATCATTGATAATTTTTTCCAAGAGAAAAACAACTCAATTGCTAACATTCTTGCAGCCCAATAGATGGTGCACAATACATGATAGGTCGTCGTCGTTCCTTCACCCGTTTCTTGAAAAGCCGTACCTGGTGTACTTGCAGTGCTTTGTGCAATCGCCAGGCAGCATCTAATACCTTATTGGTAGACTTCACAAATCCATTAATATTGCAGTAAATAAGATCCAGGCCTATTCCCTCAATTTCAGAATGTTTCGACAGCTTGGCATTGATAATGATGAACAGTTGTAACGTTCATTCATACAACCAGAAGTTACATGGCTATTGTAGGGAAACTTTTTCAAACTTTTATGTTCTTTTTTTCGACTCTAAAACTGGGCTTTGTGATGATTTAAAAAACATCAAGGATGACAATGCTTATTGTATTCACAAAATTCACTAAAATTAATTTGCAGTTCCAAGGAAATTATACCAATCATTTTTAAGTTAGATTTGTTATCTCCAACTTCCTATCTAAGTGTCAGTTGATGAAACAAAATTTAGCCCGCCATGACTTTAAAAGTTTCCAAGCCGCGGTAAATTGGATAAATTATATAACATATCAGATTATCACTTTCCAGTGTAAAAAGCTTTCCTGGGAGAGTTGTAAATATCAGGATTTATCGATAATAGTACCAGACTAGGCTGTCAATCCATTCATAGAAGTGGGCAGTGGGGAAACAAGAGGGTTAATGGAAGAATTATTTTTAATCAAGAAGGATGGGTATATTGTACAAGTTTGCCCAAACGCTACACTTTCTCTTTCTATATGGAAATTGGAGACAATGACAATGGATAGTTAAAATTCAATTATTGCAACCTTTTAATAAATAAAAAAAACTTCACAAAACGAAGAAATATATTATTGTATTAGGAGGAAAGGGATCTCGACTTTTTCGAAATATTCGGACAGTTAGCACTTGGGGAATTCTGAAAGTCAGTCCATCATACGTTTATATATCATTTAAATTTGGAGATACTACATAGTATTTGACCCTTAGCCCTGGTCTGCTCTTTTATCCCTTGAGTACTCCTTCAGTCCTGCCCACAATACTCATTTTATTTATCGACAATTTTATATAAAAAGCGTTATTTG
Organism: Lepeophtheirus salmonis; assembly: GCF_016086655.4. NCBI lineage: Eukaryota > Metazoa > Arthropoda > Copepoda > Siphonostomatoida > Caligidae > Lepeophtheirus > Lepeophtheirus salmonis. The sequence goes on along the minus strand of NC_052141.2, from coordinate 3,007,945 downwards.
GCAAAAACAGAAATGCCAAAAGTTTTTTGTTGTACGCTTTCAATTCCCACGTCTCACTTGATACGTCATTGATATTATGAATGGATGAATGGTTATGGAATGCATTTTCGTTTGATATATCGTCGTATTTATAAGTTGTGTATGGAATTTTTTTTCCAAAAATTTTAATTTTCTGTGAAAAGATATGGATTCTTGATTTTTTTATTTCCAAAAAATTTAATTTTCTGTAAAAAGATATGGATTCTTGATTTTCTTTTCCTAATAATTTAATTTTTTGTGAATAGTTATGAATTATTGAATTTTTTTTCTGACAAATTTAATTTTTTTGTTCAGAGATATGGATTTTTGAAGTTTTTTTCCAATAAATAATATAATTTGACAACTATTTTTTGATTATTTTCCAAATAAATTAATATTGTCAGGACAATTGTGGTTTTTTGAAATTTAAAAAAAAAAAAATTAATACTTGAAAATTCATTTTTGCAATTTTTTCCAAAAAAATCAAATTTTCTGTGATTAGCTATAGATTCTTGATGCTTTTTTTTTTTGTAAAGAGATGTAAATTTTGATATTTTTTCCAATAAATTTTATATTTTTTGATTTTTTTCCAATTAAATTAATTTTTTTAAGGACAACTGTAGTTATTTAAATATTTTTTATTAAAAATTTACTACTTGAAATTTCATTTGCAATTTTTTCAATAAAATTAAAATTTATGTTATTAGGTATGAATTCTTGAATGATTTAACTTTTTGTGAAGAAATGTAAATTTTGAAATTTTTTTCAGAAAAATTTTAAATTTCTTTTAAATTTTTGAGTTTTTTTTACATAAAATTAATTTTTAAGAACAGCTGTGATCTTTGAATTTTTTTTTCAAGAAATTTAATACTGGAATTTTTATTCTTTACATTTTTTTCCTAAGAAATTTAAGTTTTTTCCTATAAAATTTAATCTTCTGTGAATAGTTATGGAATTTTGACCTTTTTTCCAAAAAAAATATTTTCTTTGAATAGCTTTGGATTTTTGAAATTTTTTCCCAAAATTTAATTTTTGTAATTTTTTTGGAAAGCTTTGGATTTTTGAAATTAGATTCCAAAAAAATAATTTTTTTTTTTTTTTATTTTAAAAAAATAACCAAGGCCAAAAAATAAAAATACATTACACATAATCCTGCGGATGTCCTTGAAATTGTACAAGTTTGTACATATTGCTTATACAAGTTGCAATTTGTACAAAACATGTAATATGAATATTCGATTAAGGATTGAGGAAAAATTATATTTCTCTATTTTTCAAGATACGTATAAGTGAAAAGAGGTATTCGACAGCTGATTACATTGTGTATTTTTTTGTGTTAGTAAAGTAACACTGTGTAAACTGGTTTGCACATTTCTTATGTACAATATATATTTATAAAAAAACCTGCAAATAATTTGCACATTTTAATAACTATGTTGTTAAAATACCCGTTAAAATATGAGCAATTTAAAAATAAAATAAAATACTTCTCAAGAAACTTCAAATGAATTTACCGAATAAAGAAAGAAAAAAAAATTATAATTTGGATTCATATTAGAACGGATTTGTGAAGGTCATAGGTCTTCTTTACCTTTGTGTTTAGGCCTTATTATAGGACTTTTTGCGTCTATTTTGTTGCAAAATAATATATGTACATATTTGTTCGATATGATTCAAAAATAATTTATATTGGACTGTTTCAAAAATCTCCGATATGAGACGTTTACTGTATGTTAGTTAATTTATGTTATATATATAAAATATGATATAAACGTTGGTAAATTATGAAAATGAGGAAATTAAATTTTAGCCCAACTTTCCTAGTGACTATATATGTTGATAGTAATTTGGTGAAGAAAAAAATATTAAAATCGGCCACCTAACAATTCAATATTGCAGAAGGGTATCAAAATTCCATACAAATAGCAAAACGAGTATTTTTAATATTCGTGATGTATATTTTAGGATTGATGTTTCCATATATGAATTCATTTCCAGATGGCATCCAGATGAATCATGAGTGAAAGTGTAGAATTAACATAGATATTAGGCCAAACACCCCATATCATTGTACAATAAAATGAATCTGGACTAATTTAACCTATAATTTTTTTATAAAAGATGCCATATGTATCATTCGAAATAAATCTCTCAATATTAACGATTTCATAAAATATAACACTTTGGGCTTGATTCAGATGATTGATTGGTTTCAGTTGATTTGTATTCATCTTTCAATATCCAAGAGAAAAATAATAGAATCAAACAAAAGTTACCATTTCACTATAGTTTCAACTTAGTATGACGATATTTATCAAGGACCTTTGAAATTGAGTGTATTGATACTCTCATTAATTTGTCAAAGAAATCATTTAATACAATTAAGACATTCCTTGAGTTATATACGATCTATTTTCTGATCATATCAAAATCTTGACAACCAAAGACATATGTCCTCTGTCGATGGAATCATTCGATTAGTTTGAGAAGAGCAATTACTTTTACAATTATGGTTGAATTAATTGAAAGGGTGGCTGGGAAATATCTAGGATATCTAAAAGATTTATTGTTTTCAAATCAAGATAAAGTTCCTTCATTTTAAGTAATAATTTATTCTATCAAACATTTTTGGATGTTGCTAATTGTAGAAAGTATTATATTAAATTGACGTCTAATATGTAACACATGTCACTATTTGATAAGTTTAAAGAAAATCTACTTCCTCGAATGACAACGCAAGCAAAACTTACTGGGTCAAGCATATACTTTGAGTAAAATGATCAAATATAAAGATAAAGGTATATAATTACGGCACAAGGGTCTTCCATACTTAACTCTTGTCAAATTCATATGAATTGATTCCAAGATTTATAGTTCAAATCAGGGCTGAAATATTTATGATACAATAGTCTTATTCTTACTATAGTGTTGGCTCATGGCGGTCGTCAGGAACGCGATATACCGGTAGTTGCATAAATACGCGGACTATTTGTGGCAAATAATTAAATGTGTAATAAAAATCGTATGACGTATTTTTTTTGAGAATTATATAATAGAGAATTTATTCTGGTATAAAATTTAATATAATTACTGAATATAACCCCCATCAGCTGCTATGACACCCTCCAAGCGCCCGCGGAAGGCCTTGCAAACATTGATGATGTAATGGTCTTCCATAGCTGATCATTGCTCATTGACACTGGCCTTCAATGAGTCCAAATTCGGATGGCAGGTAGCACAGGCCTTCTTCTCAATTTTCCAACACACACTGTAGTCAAGGGGATTCAAATCAGGTGATTGAGGTGGCCAAATGTTTTTGTTCGAAAATGGCATGTTGGCTGCGAGCCAATCCTGAGTCATTCCAGAGGTATGGGCAGGTCTTTCAGATCTTTTCCCTCCTTGACAAGCTTCTGGACCTTGAACACAGTAGTTCTGGATAGTCCAGTGTCCTTGATTATCTCTTTGACAGACCTACCGGGGCGGAGGAGAGTGGCAACCATATGACGTTTGGTCTCGTCATTCATCGTAAACGACTTTGTTTGATGCGAGTAAGAAAAACAAAAACAAAGCCAACAGATTTACCGAATTACTTGTGCTGGAATTTTTTATTTCCAGTCACAGAACCTCGAGATATAAGCGTTTAAAAATTAGTCTGCTTATTTATGCAACTACCGGTATATATATATATTTTTGAGACTACGCTTCAGCCAAAAATAATTTATTTATTACCATTAGCTATTTACAAAAATATTAGCATTACTATATAAATAGCAAAGAAGTGAGGGGTCATACCCCTCATGGGCCAACAGTATCAGTTACATCTTAATGCATTGAATATATAATATTCATCTACATTAATATATGTATATACTTGTTAAATATGTCAAAAAAGCAAAAAGTAAACTTCAGTCAAATTTGATTAAATTAGCATTTAAAAGATATATATTAATTTTCTGGGTAGCACACACAAACAGGGGTTTGGGCGGAAATTAAAAATCATATATTCTATAGTACTTAAAAGGAGTTTAAAAGATGCTTTTGCATTCGAAAAGTAGGGATAATATTGAATTTGATTTCAACACCCTCCCCCCTAGTAATAATTAGTGGCCGTGGTCATTAAGGGCGAAGAGTAACAATGACAGTTATTAGTCTAAGCCCTTGTTCAAACTTAAATTGGAATAGAGTAGATTGACATAACTTATAGGGCAGGGATGGGATGACTTTTTAATTGGTTTGTCAAAAAAATTTCTTTTTTTTTTCATCTCTTGTCGCATGTCACTTCTAAATGACAAATAAATTTAGATATATATACTTTTCTATCATTATACAACCTCGTGTGACATTGCCAATTAATATGACATAATGATTAATATTTATATAACTATGAATCAAAGTCGTTCTTATTTTGTATGTTTAGAAAGAGCGCTTTATCCCATTTAAGCATTCGACAAATCGTTTTCAAACTTTTTTCCTACTAAGGCAACGAACATTATTGTACATTATCAATCCATTATAAATAGATTTCCTATCAATTTTTCACCAACATGTCAGATAGAATTCCTGTCTCATAGATTTACCATCACTGTCCTTTACTATTTTACCTTACTATATATATATGCTTATTTTCTTCCTCTTATTACAGCTGCTCTAATGCTACGAATTTCCTCCCAAACATTCTTCAAACTGTCAAGATTACCAGGTTAATTTTCGGTTTATTTTATTTTGACATTTCAGGTGGTCATTTTTTATACAGCTTCAAAGAAAACATAACTTTGTTTCACACTCAAAAACTGTAGATAGCGTTCGTGTCACAATATCAAATAATCACGACATGATACTTTTATATTTTACGTCTCTAGAGTGATCCAATTCGGAAAAAATTGTCGACAACGATTATCGACAAATTTGAAATTTAGAATTTTTTTCGCGTAATCGTGTAACACCCTGGTAGTTGATAATTAGATACACCTGTCATCCAGTTACGTCTTTTAAAAATCCAGGGGCCATACACTTAGTTGTAAAAAAATTATCAATAAAATTGATAAATGATTGATAGTTTTAAAACATGCAATAGAAGTTGTGCCGTGATTTTTGAAGGAAGTTAAGGTATGAATTGTTGTTGTAATTTAATGAAAGACATTTTCCTACTTTTTGAAGTATTAAACTCATTTTTTAAACTTTTCCATGGTTTAGTGAAAAGGAAAAGTGTGTTCTTGTTTTATTTTTCATATAATTGAAGAATTTTGTCATTTTAATTTTGTTAAAATATAAGAGGGGAAGGCCTTTTAGCTTTGATATTGTGCATTTATAACCCTGCTACCATCATAAGTATCTTAAATATCATACTACTAATATCCTATGAGATTAATATCCTGTATGAATCAGCAGCACCGTCAGCGTATCGTATCAGAAATGAAAAATTGTTTGGTCGTAGCATGCTTTTTTTGGTGTTTTTTTTTGTGTTGAGGCTGGGTCTTTAATTGATTTTTTTTCAGTTCGGTCTCATTCTATTTTTTCTTGCCCGATTTGGACCAATACTTCAATGGACCCGGCAGACACGGATCGTATACGGATCAGTCTCACACCATAGACAGATTTACACTTAATGCACGTCCTTTTATCGAGCTTCTCCTTCTGAAAATAAACATTCATCTCTACATATTTCTAGAATAGACTTTATATAAGAATAATCCCATTTTTTTTTTTTTTTGTGGTAAATGTTAGATCTTAACCGAACTTTTCTATGAAACCGATCCAGATCAAACATATTTAAAAGGAGCATAGCTCATCAATACTAGTTAACTATAAAACAACACCATTAAAATACTATTGAATTGTATTAAGGAATGAATGCATAAGGCTACAAGGGGGGACAATTTTATACCCCTATAATATGTCTAAATGTTTTTAATTCTACCTGAAATTAGCTAATCAAAATTAAAACATCAGTTTGCTATTTTATATTTTTCGCAATCAAAATGCATTTCAAACGTATTCAATTAATGGAAACCTGTTAGTATAAAATAATTATAACAAACACTGGGACACGCCCCCGTCAAGCTTGGAGCTGGATCTCTTTATAATTTTATTTGCACGATCAGTGTATTGTATTTTTTTATCAAAGCAAGTGTGATAACAAGTCATATCTGTCCACTGAGTCTCCAAACTGTTTCATTACCAACTCTTCAAGAGTATAGTAAGCAGGTTTTAAAACTAGGCACTCCCATACAAAGTGAGAAACTATCTCTTTTTCTGAATTGCATTAATAACAAATAGGATTATCCCTTATATATCCTGATAACTCCAGTAGACCGTTTTGATTTTCAACTTTTTTCGAATTTCGATTACGAGTAGAGCAGAAAAGTTGTCAATATGGTATGAAAATTATCTATGCATAATTACATTGTCCTATGAAGTCATCTTTAGGTTGCTCATCTCGATCAAATTATAAAAAAAGGTAAAACACTTTGATTAGAAAAAACAGATACGAAGAATGCATTTTTAGTCATTTTGCAAAAAATGATTTTGACAGACATTATTTCAACCTATAAAACATATTTAAGCAGTTTTTTTCTCTAATTATCTCATTGAGCAAAAAAAGAGAAAAAAAGTTAAGAAAATAAAATTTGATGATCCGCGTATAGCATCTATCATTTTTTACATTTTCAGAAAGGAAATATCAAACTTTTCGTATGTTATTCACTTATTTTGCTCCATAGTTTATCATCATTTGTTTATGTAAAATAAGGATTAATGCTCCATTTTAATATTAATTGACAAACCTCCAGTGTTCCCCTGTCACAACGTGATACGTGAACCAACGTCAGAGTTGTGCAAAATAATAATTAAATAGGACTGCAATGAGGGAGTATTTTACGGCTATACCTTAATCTTTTCACTTGTAAACTAAAAAACGATGTAATTAAAATTAATACATTAATTTGTTAATTTGAATCTTAAAAAAAATATGGGAAAAGTCACGATTTTTGTAGCGAAATAATAGAATAAGATTTTAACTCATTAATCTTTTCATTCAAAGGAACGAACCCTTTTTCTTTAGCATTGTTGGAAGCACGTTTGCAAAAAAGAAAAAAAACTATAAATACACCTTCTAATTAACTAGAACATTGAGTAAAATATACTAAAAATTACAAAAAAACAACAACAACATTTAACGTTTTGCACAAATAAAGGCACCAGAGACAGTCACACAACCAAAAAATACTTTAACAATCTTAATTAAATATTTAAATCGTATGTAATATCATTTATTTATTTATTTGTATTTGAATATTTAAGTCTTAATGTTTCAAAATCTTCATCTTCGTATTAATAAAAACAAAAGTTTTTTTTGTTATTATTAATAAATATTTGTTGTTTCTGCACAACTTATTATTATTATTGTATAATTCGCAAATATATATTTTGTTATTGTTTGCACAAATGTGCTAAATGTCTTTATATATTCTTTTGTGAATCGCACCAAATGTGTTAATTAAATTAATAATGAATATGAAAAAAAGGCAATAATACTTTTGGAGGGGCTCATCTTTCATACTTAAATATTGTCATCACTTTTCTACTTCATTATTTTATTTGCAAACACCCCCTATTCATGTCAGTCAGCTCATTAAAATTATTTGGTTACAAAGTTTTGTTCGTGGTGAAGAAAATGTAGAAGATTTATATATATTAAGTACATAACATTATTCAATCATATTACTAAACTGAGATCCAATTGACTGATCCGTACTTTATAACTCAAATACTTTGTGTTTAAATACATTCATCTCTCAACAGTCAGCCTTTTCGATGATCTAAATCATTTAAAAACAATTGTACAATCCGGATGAATGAGCATAGATGAAAATAATTACATTTGATATTTGAGTAGTGTTGCATAAAATATAACTTGTCTGTATGTTTTAATAAAAAACTTTCAATGAAAATGGTCATCCTGACAATTTATAAATGTTTGGCAGGAGAGCAGTTTAGCCGGCATGACGTTTTGTTATAATAACTCTGAGGAGCTATGATTGAAAGGAAAGAAATACCAATCATACTTCTTATCCAGTAAGACTATTGGTAGGAATGAATCCAATGTCAATCCTCAATTATATTTTGAGTCCAAAAAGGACTTACACTTTTAATACTCGAACACACCCTCATTGTTAGCTACGTCATTTATGAGAACACACTCGCAATTACATTATTACATCAGTTTATTTTATATTATTTGTCACGAGAAGTTGTAAAGGATGTGGTTGTCATGGCTAATATCAATCAATTCAGTGACTAAACGGTCAGTAAATCAAAACAATGTTTAGTAGCCTCTTTTCCCGCCTCATAATACAGATTTTCTGTGTTCGTATACCAAGACATTCTAATACGAATTTCTTAGGTTCAAAAGATTTTAATAGAAATCGAATTATATACAAGAAGCCGTTTAACAAGGCTACTACCTAACTTGTGCGCTACAGACAGTATCCCTTCTGATTGTTTGGGCTGTAGCCTAGAAGGAGAAACTATATTATGATACAATACATGAACACATGTCTAGCTGAATCTTTGCTCAAAATAATTAAATAGTCATATGGCAAACTTAGTATCTATAATTATCATTAGAGTTGTAAATTGTAAGCATTAAGAGTGGTTAAAAAAAAGAAACCTGATGATGACATGGTAACCCTGACAATTTGAAGAATGTTTTGGGAGGAGGACCTTAACTGAAAGCAGCCATGAGACGAAGAAAATAAACACAAACTCTGCTCCATATCTAGGAATGATATAAACAGGAATTAATCCCTTGTCGATCCTCAATTCTACTCCGTGTACCAAACAAGGACTTCAACTTATACATCCTCAGCCTTACTCTCTGGCATTCATCAGCAAACAGATTTATGGCTACACTTTATATTTTATACGTACAATATGTTCTCTCCTCAAGAATAAAAGAATAATGAGAACAGCCTTAGAAAAGAAAATAAAAGAACATATATTCAGGTAGCAACTATAAAAAGTCCTCTGCCATAACATTATTATTTTCATCTATATGAATGAGCATAGTTGTATCAAATATTTTCAACAAGGCGGGAGGGGTTTGTGTCTAGTTGGTAATTTGAGCATGTTTATTTTTTTTCCCAAAGCTGTTATCAATTGCTTCATGTATAAAGTAATAACAAGTGTTTTTGCTCATGAAAGACGTACAATGAGGGTTTGCTCTGGAGGTATATGAGTTAGTCTTGGTTGTACTTGGAGCAAATACTAAGAAAATTGATAGCATTAATTGTTATTAAGTACATAACATCACTCAATATATATCAGAGTGGAGCCCCGTGTTGTACAATTTTTTTCTATCCCATAGAACGCAGGATTTCAGTAGTAAACATCTCGGTACTGCAATCCCAGCTTTCATTACCTTAGAAGTCATTCCAAACAAGATTATTATGCAAGCTTCCAGTATTAGTATTGGTCTTGAAGAGACCCCATTACCTATCGCGAAGTTTGACATACTTGGTCTTAGAGACGGCATGGAACATGTGTATTCAAACGTCCTTTTGACGAAAAATTATAGATCCTTTATAAATTATAAAATGTATTAGTATGGATTTAAAAAAATAGTATTGTTATAAACTTCGAATAACATAACAACATATATGCATTAAAAAAAAAAATTCTAGATGAAAAGTCCATCTTTTATATCACTATAAAATTTGACAAATAGAAATTCGCTAATAAAATTTGCAAAAAACTGTATTAAACTAATTTTGCAAAAAAAAAAAAAATTAATAGCATATATTGGCATTCAGTGGGTGCTTGCAAAACCCAAAAAGTTATGGAGAATAATACTTTAATGTTCAAAATGCATCGTTCTATGATACTTTTTCTTAAAAATATACTTTGATAAAATTTAAAAAAAAGAGGAAAGACTTGAAAAATTATTCAGGAAACGACAGATAAATATTAATTTAATATGTTAAATTTATTTGCAAACGAATCTTCCCACAAATTTTTACATACTTTATTATTTAAAGATCCATTTTTTTTGCGCCTAAAATATGACGAAACTTCAATTTTCACCTATTTCTTTTTTTTTTCTTTTGTTAATAAATAGTTGCTCGTAACTTTTTTGATTTTGAATAAATTTAGAAAACGTCCTCATTTTTTTTTTTTTTTTTGAGACGCAATTCAATTTTTGATGTATAAATCAAGTCTCCTTGAATTCCCAAAAAAAAAAATTTTTTTGGCTATAGAATAAGGCCCTTCTATGACCTCTTTCCCCCCTCAATATCATTTAAAAATATAAATTAATATTTTTCTATTACAATAACAAACTATGTCTCATTAAAAACCCAAAACTCATGTTGTTAACATAATTTTAAAAGAAGGATTTATTTTTGTCTTATAATGTCTACTAGTTATTTGCATTATAATTAATATTGATACACAATTAATCTGAATCAGAGAATCGTTTGTTTTTTCTGGAATCAGCATCTGGAAAATAATGTTTAATATGCAGTTCCGATTTTTATGTCTTACCTATAGATTATTGGTATTTAATACTTTTCTAATATATGAAAAAAACAATTATTAAATATATTCGTCAAAATGTAAAAAAAAACCATCTGAATTTGTAAGTTGAGTGTTATAATTTTATAAAACTTGTAACAAAATAATTTATGAGAATAAATGCTCGAAAACTGAGAAGAAACAAATTGAAACCCAAGTAAACGTGAACAAACGTGTTGTAAACACATGCAGTCAATGCAAATATTTTTATTTTATAGAAATAAGTTTTGTGAGGGATCCAGGAAAACTTGTCTTTGTAAAATTTGCCTGGGAAAGTATACCATGGGATTACTCGCCCTGGGAAAATTCATCTTTAAAAAAGCTCGCCGGGCAGAGGAATCGTTTTTCTTTATGTAATGTAAACATTATTACACTTACAATAATTATTATTATTACAACGGGAATTTTTACAAGAATCACATCGGAATAGGCATCTGGATCTTTACAGAATTGTCTCAACACTACTAATTGATTGAGTAGTTAAAAAAATGATAGAAGCTTTAAATGACGTAATTATCAGAATCATTCAACTGTATATCATTTTATGATGTACGTTTTATTTCTTACTCAATTCAGAAACTCAAAAAGCATATTCACAAACGGAGATTAGTAATGTTGGTGAATTAAAACTCCATGTACAACATACCATGGCCAAATATCAATACAAAAATTGCATATTGTAAATAAAATTGAGAAACCATTTCGCACAAAATAAATTGTTTTTTTTTTTTCAGTTGTTGAATGTACGTACAACATATATGAGCCAAATGCCTACATGTCCATATCTATAAGAAATATTTCCTCAACACATGCAACCATAATTTAATGGTGTTCTAATTATATATGAAGGTACATACATATAGGGTCTTCTTTAAACCCCAAAAATATGTGGTCAAGTATGTAAAATGGACAAAATGAGTAAGTACATTTATAAGTCAGTATTTATAGAATCTTTTGTATGATTCATCATCCATTTTACACAAGGTCATGTCGAGATACTCATATTAATATAATCCCACAATGAACTTTGTATTTTGCAGAATTATTCATATTAATATTTTTTATTGGTTTATTTTTTTTTATGTGAAGGACAGTTAGTCTAATGTATGTATAATCATATATATTTACTATCGCGTGGTTACTCAATACTTAGATGTTCTCTCCTTAAGAATAAAATACTAATAATAAGAGCTTGAGAAAATAAAATTAATATGATCCATGGAGTACTTTAGGTTGTTGCTAAACCTCATTCAAAGTCACAATCATTTTTTATTTAATGTACTTCCCATTATTTTTTCTTTTTAATATTAGTTAACCTACAAGCCGGTGAGATTTCCTTCCTTTTTACACGCCTCTTTTTTTAATATGACGGGCACGCTCGATTGTACTTTTATTTCTTAGATCTACACTCAAAAATGACTTGCAAGTAGCATATGTAGATCAAACTGACAATTTTTATTTTTTAAGTTAATATTTATAAGTTTTTTTGTGTCTTCAAGGTCATTAAAAGCCGTTTCTGACCTCTACAGATACAAAACAACAACATTATTCCCTTCTCTCTTTCTATATCTCTCTTTTTCTCTCCGTCTATTCCCACTTATTTTCTCCTTCTGTTTCTTTTCTTTTACATTCATTCTTAGTTTCTATTCCCATCTATTAAGAACTGTGTTGCAGTGAAAAACGGTTTTGCGTCTGCTCTTTCTTCTCCATTGTTCATAGAGTATAGGTCGTCGCTGTATTCTCTTTTTCCTCTGGAGTAAGCATTCTCGCGTATCGTTGTTCTACATTGTTTTAAAAATACAAAATTTAATAAATATATGTATATATCAATTTAAATATAATTATATGATTTTCTTTCAACTAATTCCATTTTTAATGTTGAAAGTTCTTCTCTCATAACAATAACTCATTTTTTCCCCAAAATCATATTAAAGATATTCTTGGACTCCATATATTAGATAAACTAAAAATCCAGGCAACAAAATTTATTTACACATTAGTGGATTCAGTATTTGCAAAGAATTGCGAAATAAGATGTCAATAATAATGCATATTTTTATGTATTTTTTTTCTTTTGCAAATGAATTTGGAAAAAAATGGAGCCATATATGGCGAAGTTGTAAATTATTGTAGATACTCAAATTCCATTAATTGGTTTTTGCAGAAAATAATTTCTTTTTTACGCTCATACAACTTTTCGGGAACTTGCCAAATATGGTCACAAGGTAAATAATCAGTTTTTGTTTATAACTATCTATATAAGAATTTTGCTCTATTTTCATGGACATACTTTATAATATGCAGGACCTCTAAAAAGGAACTTACAGTGAGCCCTCGTTAGGTGTAGATGATACAGATAATGTCGATAATGGCAAAAACCCTTACTATAAGTACTAATGATTCTAATGTTCTTTGAACGTAGTAGGAATATTTAAATTATTCATTTATGATGTTTCTCTATGTGCTGTGTCAATATAAAAAAAATCTTGAATGTAAATCAAGAAAAGAAAAAAAAAATTATATAATTACTTTATACATACTTACAACTCAATATGCCATAGACATATTTGATTCAATTATAGACTTATTATTCAAATTATTAAAATGATTTAAGATAGCTGGGAGTATCAGTTAAAGTTTAGAATCTTTATAAGATTCAGGCAACTTTTATTGCCACTGGTATGCCTCATTTGTCAAAATAAAACAATATTAAATTGATTTAATTTAATTGAATCTATTCTGAATAACTTTAAATATAATTTGTGTTACCTTGGGCTTTGACCTATACCTTTATAAGTTGTATGACATATTACTTTGACCACCTAGAATTTTTGTACCCAGTTTTGTATATCAAAATCAATATGTAACTTTAGGCGTACTCCTGGTGACAAACAAACAAACTAACTAATTAACAAACAAAAAAATCCATCCATTTTTGATACTCTTATTGTGATAATCCATTATGGTTACTTTAAGTTCATTTTTGGAAACACTCAAAGTGTTTCTTTGGTAGAAGTTGACTATAATTTGTCAAAGAATACAAATTAAATCCGCATACAATTTGTTTTTGTTTTGCGGGCAACATATGTACTCATATTGTGTATATAACCGCCAAACATGTTTGTGATAAATCTACCGGTATTTTTTGTAACAATAATAATACAAAATTTACTGCTAATTTTACACGTATATTTGTACCACTGGTAAATGAGTAGACTTAAGATTCCGGATCTGTGAAAGCATTATTCTCTCTTCAGAGGCAAAAATATATACGATAAACATATCGGAGGTGAAAATATTTGCGTCAAAATTAGTAGGGCTATAAGCAGTGTTGTTGGAAACATGGGGGTCATCCCCCAACTAAAACTTTTGTGGTTTATTGCTATATTTATAGCAATAGGAAAAAATGGATGTGGCCAAAAAATTTGAAATCTCAAAATTGTCAAATATATTGAATTTGCAATTTGTTTTTTATAAAAGAAAAGGTTATTTTGTTAATTTTTTTCTCCTGTACAAAAATTGAACTCTAAAATTAAGAAAAAACAAGTGGTATTTGTCAAATTTAGCGTTTATAAGACAATAAAATCATTTAGTATAAATTGTAAAAACAAATATATATGAATAATCACGCCCCTGCATCTTTTCCAATGAAAATCCTGTGAACACCTCTGAAAACGGGACTATTATATAAGTTGCCTCCCCCTCCAAACTTTGTAAATACATCATCAGTGGTTACAAGCCAAATGGGTTGTTTTTATTAGTGCTACAAATGCAATTAAAGCAAGAATGACCACTCGGTAGAGAGTAAAAACTCTGCCTACAATCAAATTAAATTTAGTATCACAATTTTTACAGAAGTAATGGTTGATTATGTATTCTTCACGTTGGATCAGTCTTGACGTTTGACCTTGACCTCTATAAATGTAATGGCCTCCTACTGTGACCTTATACAATCTTCGTATCAAGTTTGATCTAAATTGTTATGCAACTTTAATTTAATCCTGGTGACAAAGAAACTCAAGGTAAAAACATAACCTTCATTCAACTTTTTTCCAGAAGTAAATATGAATGATTGAATCCACAACTAACAAACTGCGAAAAAATGAGGTCTTACTGTATTTTGTGTTGATAGAAATATTTTATTGCCTCTATTTTAAATTTTGCTTTTTTGTTCTTCCTCCAATAACACGTTTTATTCATTTTTCCTATGAGCAGATAATGAGATGCTTTATTTAACCTTGTCAATCAACCTTGTTTGATGTGGATGATGAATACATCCAGAGGCAGTCATCAAAAATAGAGCGTGGAAAAAACCCATTTGTGGTATACCGTTCAATTCTACCATCATCATTAATAACTAATTACCTCTTTTGTAAGTATATTCATAGTAAGTTGAGAAATATGGAATTAAAATGTTTAGTACTACATTTGAAGGTTTAATATAAAATTATTAATTATTTTGATATTATATTTGATGAATAAACAACTATTAAAATTATATAATAGACAATTTCATAGGACGTCAATTTTGTTGTATCAAAAATCTATTCATCCAATGAGTGGGCCCCACAAAACTTGCAGTAGCATTTAATTACAATGTTATCCCCGTTATTTTTAATGACGACGTTTCATTATGCAACCAAATGACAGCTGTAAGATAAATAAACAAGTTTCTCCAAGTGTAAAAATGGGGAGAAAGAACAGAAAAGACAACGTGTGTGCGATCTACTCCACCGTATTGTTAGTTCTGAGAAGGCTACAGAGATCGTTGCCATCTCCATTCGGATTTGCTTTTAATATCAAGAGCTCCATTAAGTATGAGAATGGGTTTTTAATTTGTTTTTCTTAATCTAATTATCTTACATTTGTATAAGTAATAATAAGGCTGAATTCTAGGCTGCCGCCTTAGGGTGGTAGTTCTTCAGCCCTGATCTCAACAGCCTGAACTTTTCCGTCAAGACTTGTCAATCTGTTTGCAGGCGTTTCCAAGTTGATATTGCTTGTAAAGAAGAAGAAATTGAATAAAAACATTGTCATATTTTATATTTATCTTTTTGATTTGCTAGTAAATTGTTTAAAGTTTGTTTTTGATTGAGTCCATTTGTTTTAGTCACAGTATTGTAAATTTTGGGTTCCTACTCAGTATTGCCTATCTTTATAATATATTTGACCCTAATATATATTAAACAAATGTTATTAGACTGTTGTATTCGGTACAATGGAAAGGAAAAAATATTTTTCCCCAATTGTCTAACTTTTCTTTTCCCTCATCGATACAAAATAAATAAATAATTGTTCTAGTCCAGACATTTCCTTGAGATTTCCAATATCTATTACTTTGATTTAATTCAAAAATCATTGTGTATCATTGACATAAAGTAGTCTCCAATATATATGCTCAGTCTTTCTATATTACATGAAAGATTATTGGATGCATATTTTTCCATTTATTTTAGGAAAGGGAGTCGGAGACGATCCTTGGACTGAAGAATGAGGCCAAGATACAAGAAAAGTCGTAGAGCCTTACTTAATTATCAGAGTTGATTAGCTTGTAATTTTTTAAAAATCAAAAGAAAAAACCAATGACGCATGTACTTTTTTATTCAGTTTTCCAGTATTTCAAATAGTCGTGGGGGTTTTAACATTTCCTTCTTACCGAATAATTCCTGTTTATCTTGGGTGAAAATGGTTTTATAAGCACTTACTAAAATAAATATACCTATATATATTTAAATATGATGAAAATATTTTCCATGTACTAATTCTATTTTAAATGTTGAGGGCTCTCTTCCTTACAGCTGTAATTCATTCCCCCAAAATCATTTGACAGACGGGTGATATTAATAAGCGTCTTAACTTAAACATATAATACTAGAAACTTGTAATCAAAGGCTAAAGCACGCCCCCTACAAATAGTCTAGAGGAATTGAGAAATTACTACAAAGACATAATAACATCAGTTCAAAAGGCCCTTTTTTTTTTGGGGGGGGGTATGGGGGGGAGTGTATCATATTTTTGCGGAATAAATGTATTTATTAGATTTAGATAGGCAACGTATCCCTATATAAAAAAAAAGGCCTATGTTTTTATGAAATTATTTAAATCCAATATCAATTCAGTCACAGGCCTCTTTTTTAAGTATAGGTATACATTTGACTATTTGAATCTAATAAATGGGTGTTTTTTCCCCATAAAAATATGAGCTATGGTTTTTTAAAATTATGTTATGTCTTAGTATTAATTTCTCCAATGTTCCACCTAATTTGTAAAGGTTTCTGGTATTATATGATTTAGTTGTAGCATATGTCTCGCTCTTGCCTTCTCCTTGCCCTCTTTTTTCTTAGCAAACTATTCAACTCTAATAATGAAATATTCCAGGCTCATCTTTCAGTTCATTTCTGGACTCAGAGTCCCCCTCGAAATCCTTCTCCTGGTAAATCTCATAGTGATTTTAAGTATGTATTACTTTCATTACATTCTAATATATCATTGTTTATAATTGGAGGCGAGAAGCATTTACTACTAATTAAGTCTTTAATTAATTCTTAAAGCCATGTGATAGAGTTACATCAAGATTTAATGGAAATTTGTATTTTATGTGTGATAAAAATATCAACTTTGATCACTCAAAAAAAGACGTCTCCTTAAATTATGATGCAATTTATTACGTCAGTGAAAAAGCTCAATAGCCTTGACTACTAAAACCCTTTTGAATATTTATAGTCTTACGCTTATCACAACTTTAAGAAGGGATTTGATGATAGCTTGAAGCCAATAGTCATTAAATATGTAACAGGTAATTCACTATCATTATTTCTCTTCAATAATAAATCAAATATATTTTTTTTTTCATTCTAGGAATAAATGAACTCTAAGTTATGTACATATGTAGGTATAAATTAACAGTTGGAAGAAGGAAGTAACACTGAGGACTGTAATTATCACGCTATAGTAAAAAGAAAGACTAATTTTTAATAAAATCGATTTTATCGACAATTTTTACATTTTTAATTATTTTAATATCTCACATTTCATCAAGCAGTTGTCGCCGAGTGGTTAAGGCGTTAGACTTGAAATCTAATGGGGTCTCCCCGCGCAGGTTCGAACCCTGCCGACTGCGAAATTTTTTGTATCTTTTATCACTTCTTGACTCATATTTTTGTAGCTCCTTTAACATTTGACATTCACTTTGGCCCTTAGGCCCCAGGTAGATCTTTATACACGCATATGCATAAACAGTCACATATTTTTTTTTTACTTTTTATAAAAGGAGAAGAATGATCGTGACATGATACTTTAAATGAGAACATGATTCTTTTATTTAAATGATCTCGTTAATGAGGACGGCCTCGAGAGGAAGTATATAGTATACAAAAACAAACAAAGATATTAGATGACAACAAGTGTCATTATAATTTAAAAAAACCTTTTTGTTGAGGAGAAGTGTTATTGTGTATAATTTACAATTACAGACGTAGGAATGTGGGAGATTTAGGTGGAAGATGGTAAATGCAAGGACACGTCTCGAAGAAAGAAAAACATGTATGGAAAAAAGAAGTTTTAAATCAAATCTTGTTAATGGCTAAGGTGATATGATTTATGCAAAAAAGGAACAATGGGTGTATATTGGTGTTGAAACTTGGTTGTTCAGTTCGGTCTTGCATGATAAATATAAGTACATTTGGATCCATATTTTGATCCAGTCCGCAATTTCAAACCGTAGAACGAAGTTGAATTGTTTTCAAAAGAAGAAACGATTTTTTCGGTCTCAATCAATGAAAATAAATGATCTCCGCAATCCTCATAAATGAGTCGCACATGATCGATCTATGGTGCAAAACATTTAACTTAATATTTCGTTATTGTTAATATATTCGCCATTTAAAAACACACATGAATCAAAAATTCATGTATAGAATCCGTCTTGTCCGAGTTTTAAATGAGCCCGATCTAGAACAATTATCTTTTTCTTTTCTTTTTTAGATAGGTCCAGACAGAGTTTCATTAAAGGAGCCTATCATTTCGGTCCAGTATATATCATAAAGGTATCAGACTGGTCCAGGATTTTCAGAAGGAAAACCAATCTTTGATGTTGTTACAATTATACATTTAAAAGGAATACAATTTAATCTCCTTCAAATCGTGGACAGATTTTTGGTTTTCAATTTAGTGGCTGATTTTTTTCAATCAGCCTCATTTATAAGTTGTACAAATATAATTTATCTAACATATTTATTATCAAATGATGTTATTGTAGTTTGATCTTCACAATTGTTAAACACAGCTTATACCATCAATAGTTCATTTATAGAATATGTCTCCACAGATTTTTAAAAGAAATCAATCCAGATCGATTTTTTATTGTAGACCGATCTATAGCAAAGTTTTCTTTGAGACCGATCCACCGCCCTTATTTATGGACCGAATTAGTTTGGTCTACTAAATATTATAACGTTCTTAGAGTTTCAGATCAAAATCCAATCTTAATTTCCTACAAATCGTGGACAGATTTTTTGGTTTTCAATTTATGGGTTGATTTTTCGGTTAGTATAAAAGCAAATTTTGGGGCAGGTAGTATTCTTTAAGTTTCCCTTGAGAGGTAATATAATTTTTTTTTAGTTAAATAATATACCTAAAAGTAGGGCTCCTGATACTGGGACAGCCAAGGCTAGGTACAGCACAACTATTGAAATAGTTGATAAAATCTCTGTTATGATGTTTATAGTGGAAGGTCCTCCTGCGTTAAGTAAGCATCTAAAAAAAAACACCATAGTGAGTATTGGGGCAATTATGCCTTTATTCATAATAATGTGGCGAGTTCAAAAAAAAAAAAAAAAAAACATAACTCCTGCTACTAAGAATATTAAAAATGAAGTGAATATATTTGCTACGAATTGAATTATAGCTCCAGATACCCCCGTATAAATATATTATTGTTGCTATACTTTTCTGGATTTACTGATAAGGTGCGAAAGAAATTCAATATGTCCTCATAAATATAGGAGTTAATTGACTGGGATTTTTTTTTCTTTATATAACATTATACTAGCATGAATAAGGATTTAGCTTCAAATTGGACCTCCGAACAATTGTTTTTAATCTAGTCATACATCTAGTTGAATCTGACTGTTTATATTTGACAATGTTAAAGGCACGATCCCGATAATCACTAACCATCCTTGGTACTTTCAAAGTAAAAAACAACATATCAAGCTGCAGAGAACAAAACTATTGCTCTTAGCATTCGCTAAGAATTGCTTATCCAAATTCCAATTTATTGGCAATATGAGCTGTGGCGCTCATATGAGGGAAATGTATTTCCTAGTGTTAATAAGCTTTTTTGTCTTTGCTTTTGTTAACAAGTGGAACAAAATTGTTGTCTCTAAGGTATTAACGTTTCCTCCTTCACATTAAGATAAACAAATTAAATGAAAAAGGAAACTATAGACCACTTTACTAAAGTATGCAAAATATTGTTAAAAAACAATCTTTAAAGGGATAATTGAAAACTGTTGAAATCTGGAAATAAGGTGTAATTTTTTTTTGCTACGACAACTCAATTCCCAGAATTCCTTATCGAGATTGACTTTGATTTAAAAGAGTGTAACTTCAAAGGAAACCATCTTTACAAAGGAATCCTATTTAAAGAGATCAGATCAGAAATATGAACAACTAATCCTTATTTTTTTTTTTTTTTTTGGTTTCTGAATATTATATCTTTTGCCCAAATGAATTTTATTTAATCTTTATTTTGTAAATATAAAATAAGGTTATTGCTTCAGAGCAGAAAAAAAAAAAATCCCCTGTGTTTCAATTTATTTTTGTTAGTTTTACAAGACACTAAAAACGATTGTTCTAACAATATTTAGTATATTACAAATAATTTTATGAAACGAAAACTATTTAGCGTCATCTCATGGTAAAACAAGATAGACATGATATATGCCTCTGTACTTGAAAGTTAATTACTAATCTTACAATTTAGGAGCCTATGGATCGAAGAAAGTCCCCTGAAATGTACAAGTTGAAACGTACATATTGCAAATTGAACAAAACATAATTACAGCTGGCAGGATTCGAACATTAGATTTCAAGTATAACGCCTTAATCACTCGGATTCGACATACTGTATTACAATTTCACTTACAGGCCCTCAGACCTAAGCTAACGAACCGTTTCTAAAAAAAATTGAAATCCAAATTTGGCCTACCAACTTCTAGATCTGTGCCAAATTGCATGTCTCTGTGATCAATATTACCCTATGTAATACACGAAAAACATGCTTGTTTGCAAATGTATTACAATTGTAATACATTTTATGAAGTAACTTGGTTTAGTTATAGGTGGCATTACCTTCTTTAAAAATATTTGATATTTTCACAAATTTTAGACGATTGGCCAAAATGTATCCATTTTTGTAGAGGAAAAATAAGTGCAATACATTTTGCCACGGCATTCCTCTGTCTTTACTGGAGTCTACTGAAACTCCAAATGACTGCAATCTGTTTGAGAAATTCCAATGCATCAAATATACTCATCCACAAGTGATCCCAGGTTATCCTCATAGAATCAAGTCCATATTGGACATCCTCAAACAATCACACATGAATTAGTCAAAGACCAACCAACTAAATCGGCCTTTGCTCCATTTAACAATGGTCCTTTTTATATACTATCTAAATTGCAACAAACCATTAAAGTGGATTTAGGAGATCGTTCAATTTTGATTTGTTAGATAAACAGTACACAGCGTTTGGAGTAAAATACTTTCTTCCAACGTTTCAAGACATACATGTAGTCTCTGCATCTCGGTTTTTAAAATTCAAGTGTTTGTAATTTCACCACTATAATTTTGCATGTGTGCTTTATCATTTCAATTTCAAATGCCTGTAATCTCAACATTTAAATTTGAATGGTCGTGTTTTAACATTTCAAATGCTCAAGTATTTTATTTTGTATGGTTTCTTTTACAATTGGTATTTCATTTAATGTGATCTTGAAGCAGATTCGAGGGGAAGTACTGTGGGATCGGTAATAACAAATTATATTTATATAATGTCGAAGAAGAACTTTATTCGAAATACATTTAGTCTAATCTACATACAAAAAGTGTTAAGTTCCTTCATATTTATAAAGCGATACTCAAATAAAATTGAAGAATTCGACAGTTTATATTGTTGACCATCTACTTTTTTTTATTGAAAAAAACGCTAAGAAAACTTATAATTACTTAAAAAAAACTTTCTTCACTCAAGCTCATATTATTCATTAACATAAATAATAAAGTATCTTTTAAAATACAACAAGAGTGGAGACGATAATCAGGGGATGTATCCCCCAAGGAAGATATTTTTGTTTTGTACAAGAAATTTTTCTCGTCTGTAAGCAAAAATTTTATGAAACAATAAAAAAGAATTAAAAACCAAATCCCCCCTCCTCACAAATTATTTCCTGCGGATGCCCCTGATAATTCTGATGTTCTTTTTGACGTGAATACACATAAATGACCAAAGCACTTTTAACAAAACATTCCTTCATTTGAATATCCTACGCTGTGTTGTAGTGAAATCAACTTTTTCTAGAGTATATTTCCTTTTAATGATTCCGAGATTGCTCAAAGCCTCCATGCCTCTGTATTCTCATACTATTTTATTTGAGTTGGGCCTATAAATTTTCATTTCAAAGCCCAAATCAATGATATAATGATGAAAACTCAAACTAGTTTGTAACTTTAGAGCAATACATGGAGACGATGTCTATCAACTTGGAAACAAAGATAAATTATCAAAGAACAAATACTGACTGAATTGTTTGTTATAACACCCTGAGATAATAAATATCCTCGTATTCCTTTACTATACAAAGATCTATTTACAAACAGTAAAACTCTTTCAGTGCATGCAATACAATTATAAAATCTTTAAAATATAGAACCTTACATCAAAAGCTTAAAATGTATGTAACATGCAATACATCCACTTGAAGTCGTGTAAAAAAAAAAAGTGACAGTCGCTGAGAAATAAATTCTAAGGTGCCTGCAAGATACATTCAATTTATTGGTATACCTGCAAATTAAGGCTAAAAGGAAAAACAGTATTTATTAGGTGCGTCCTCAGATTTATATATATATTTTTTTTTTTTGTGGTTTTTCGAATTTTTCGAGAAAGTTTTTTTTTTTAAAGTAAATTATAGAACAGTTCACACCTATTTACAAAAATTTAAATTTTTTTAAATAAATTTTAAATATTTTATGTTTGAAAGTTTTACAATACAATAAAAATCATGATTGTCACAATATTAGGTATTTAGTACATAATATTGTATGAAAAGAAACTACTTCAGGGCCCTCTGATGTTAAAATAACAAAGTACTCAAACACGATACAAAACTCATTTGTTATAAGTAAAATGGTAATTTTATAATTCAGGAGATAAGGGATCAAGGATAATTTTCGTAAATATCAAAATTTGTGCTTTGATGCACTGATTCTGAATATGTAATTTATTTTAAAGTCAAATAATATTTACCGAAGTAATTGACGGAAGTAAAATCATCTATTTGGCACGGTTTACGTAATAACCTCCTTCCATATCTCTGGACTAGATAATAGTAAAAACTTGAAACATACCTTGTGAAAAAGCTGAGGATAAGGCAAACTTAAGTTTTGAATTTCATTTTAATCTGATCACGTGTCTTGGAGTTATTAAACCAAATGTCGAATTGTAATACAGGTTGACTTGGCCAAAAAGTATATTTTGCCCCATTTGGCCCACTTAGCATCAAGATATCCAAAATTTGAAGGTATCATTAGGTTTTGTTGGAAGTTGGAGGATATGCATCTGGTTCGGACTTCGGGGTGAGTTATGAAATATTTATTGAATATATGAAAAAGTGTCGTGTTTGAAAAAAATATTTTTTTATGTCATCAAATTTCGCAAAAAATCGTACCAAACGATCCGGAATGTTACAGATCTGTGATGGCTCAAACCTGCGATGGACGATCCGAGCAAAATTGAGGGAGCTAGAGCCGATTTAGTGAAATCCAGTTTATTTAACTAAAGTTTTTCATTTTTCAAAAATTTTCAAAAAAAATACGCAGGGATCTCGGGAGGGCAATTTTACATCTGTTGCAATATCATAAAAAAATTGTAGTGGCTGATTTAACCAATGTTATACACCACTTTGTAATTGTAATACATTTTTCCATAGTTAAATCCTTAACCAATTGGCCACGACTGCTGTCTCAGACATAGATATTATTAATCTTGATTAAATTTGTGTACAGAAATATTTTTTATCGTAAATTGGATATCAAAATTTGTGTCTTGATACATTCATTCCAAATATGTAATTTATTTTAAAATCAAACAATATTCCCAGAAGTAATTGACGGAAGTAAAACCTTCAATTTGGCACGGTTTATGTAATAACCTCCTTCCATATCTCTGGACTGGATAATATTAAAAACTCAAAACATATCTTGTTAAAACGCTGAGGTTAAGTCAAACTTAAGTTTTGAATTTCATTTTAGTCCAATCACGTGTCTTGGAGTTATTAATCCAAATGTGGAATTGTAATACAGGTCGACTTGGCCAAAAACTCTATTTTGGCCCATTTGACCCACTTAGCATCAAGATATCCAAAATTTGAAGGCATCATTAGATTCCTTGTCAAAAGTTGGAGGATATGCATTTGTTTCGGTCTTTAAGATGAGTAATAAAATATTATTGAATATATAAAAAATAATAAATCAAAGTGTCGTGTCTGAAAAAAATATTTTTTTTTGTCATCAAATTTCGCTAAAAATGGTACCAATCGATCTGGAATGTTACAAATCTGTGCTGGCTCAAACCTGCAATGGACGATCCGAGCAAAATTGAGGGAGTTAGAGCCGATTTAGTGAAATCCAGTTTATTTAACTAAAGTTTTTCATTTTAAATTTCATGAAAAATATCTTCATAAAAAAATATTACATACATACATATATTTAGCCAAAATCTATTTTTCAAGCCCAAATTGCAAAATCATTAAAAAATTCCCACAGCAATAATTTTTCAAAAAATACTACTTGAAGTAGGAATGAGTAGTGGTCCGCACTTATACTCTAAGTGGGCAGTAATACAGTCCACGAGTTGTACATCCTTGCTTTTGACATTGATAATAAGTTTTTGCATAATATGTTATTTACTTATTATTTAAAGGGCACTTTTTCATCACACTCATATCATTAACACATTTAATTAAATTTATTACTAGTATTGTTTATTATTATTATTTCACTTCCCTGTCCACAGTAAAATTATCAGTTATATAGAACACTGTGTTATGTGATTAAAGGACAGAATGAGTTCGGTTAACAAAGAATCTGAAAGCTCTAAGACAGATCTATGGTTTTCAGACCGGCAACCAACACAAATATGTATACAATTTAACAGTATATATAGCTTGACTATCAATTTGAATATACGTATATATTTTTATTCTGGGGCAATACATTTTATTATGTATTTTTGCTATTATATTTATATTTATAAATATCCCCTTTTTACCTTTTCTTAATAAAGTACTTCTTGAAAAAAAAAAAAAAAAACGAAACAACATGGAATAAAAATAAATACAAAATTGTGAAAAAAAGTTGTAGAAAAAAAAAACGAACAAGAACCATGTATTTTCAAAGTCTTTTGAACAAACAGAGTAAGAGTGACTAACAAATGTATATACATTGTATATAAAATATACATGCAAATAAAAACAACAAAAATAGACTAAAAATAAGTAAAAAAAAAAACAAAAAAAAACGTGAAAACTTTATATGTATAAGGATGAAATAAAAAATTCTTGAGGTTTTTATTGGAACAATGTTAAACTCAGTTTTGTATTTCATAAAATAGGATCACGTATCAGATGCAATAAAGCAGATTAGTTATTTTTCCTCTAAAGTTGTAAAAAAATATGATCTACTTATACGTAAAAAAAAAATAACCGGAAAAATAACATGGTAGTCCTTGACAATATAAAGAATGTTTTGGAGGAGATTAGCTTAGCTGTCATGACATATCATTAGATCAGCTACAATCAGCTGTGACGAGGGAAGAGGGCGAGAAGGAAATAAAAAAGGACATTGGCAAGAATTACTCCAATGTCGATCCTCAATTCTACTTCAAATCCAACAAACAAGGACTTAATGCTCTGTAGAAACTTTATTTATAAAACATTGGACTTCTATTCATTAATAAATAAAGGTTCTACAGAACATTAAGTTGAGATACAATAGATATTATTATTGGAGTCCAATAATACTAAAAACTCAAACTCGAAGAAAAAACTCAACTTAGTAAAGTCAACAATTGTCTCAAAATTTCTCGAACTCGCCTATATTTCGGAAAATTCAACTTTACTTGAACACAAATAATCAAAACTAAAAAGACTCTAGTATTGATTACTTAAATTTTTAGGAGTATGACTAAAAAGGAGAGTTCAAAACTTGGGATGATTCTTTCTCATAAAAAGAAGAGTTGATGTATTGAAAAAAAAAAAATTATTAAATATGTTAAAATTGTCACAAACTCAAATTCAGTCAAACCCGAAAATCGCTACAGTGTTCTATAACGAAGGCCACTCAGCGTAGAACTCAAAAACTTGAAAAGTCAATTTATTTATCCGAAGTATATAAAAACCACAATTTCTTGACACTTTCCTGTTTTTAGAGATCATCCAGGAATGGTAGCTTATCCTGCAGCAAAAGTATTTTTCGGGGGCCAATCAATAAAGATTTGTATCTTTATTGATTGGAAAAATCAATATAAAATGAATTTGAAAGAAACTTACTTACAAAAATGATGGTACCACCCTACAATTTGTTCCTAAAAAAAAGAAACATTTGCATGGAAATTCTTATTTCTGATGAAGGCCTATGAAATCGATAGTAAAATAGAGAAGATAAAGCGAACTTTATGCAATTTTTTTACTCCATGTCTCTTATGTGCCAAGTTATGTGTTAAATATTGGATATCTGTCCAAATGTTGGCTACAAATGTATTTTTTCTTATATCCGAATGTCTTATTTCCGGATTTGCCACATATGTCTCACCTTTCCTATAACTAGCCATTTTTTCATGGTTTATACTATGCTAATTAGTAAAATATCCTTGCTATAATAATGTGAATAAACAAAGAGTATTTAACTGAAAAAAAATTCATTTAAGTTTATTTCCAGCCACCCAGTAGAATATCTCTTGTATTATATACCTATGGATTTTAAAAGGCATTTTAGTCCATAGGAATATATATATCCAATAACACTACTTCAAATATGGTACAATGATAAAAGCATACACGTAGCTACATTTGTAAGATATTTGTCTTGCTTATTTTTCAAGTCCAGGTGAGTACAGGCTTTAATAGTGATTATATGAACATAATATAAGGCAAAAAGGCTTATATAAGATACAAAAGTATCATCATCTCCAACTGTGTCCTTATATACATATACGTAGGCTATAGGAAAATAAAACCATTTAAAAAATTGGTTCTGCTTATATTATGGTAAATGTCTCTCTGAAATAACATTTCTAGTGTTTGGAATAGATATTTTCTTGAAGAAAAAAAAACAGATTGGGTACTTTATAGATACCTACTAATCTCTTAAAATGGTTTTGTATGGCTATTAAGAAAAATATCTACTCAATTAAAATACCATTGAGTAACATCCATTTTCTATTATAATTATGCTTTTAAATTAAAACGAAACATTCAATTCGGGGATTCTTTATGATAGAAAATGATCGTACTAATAACAAACTTTTGATGAAGCAATGGTTTGAGGTTGAATACTTGGCTCTATTTTATAAATCTTCATTTATTAAATATATGTACAGTGCATAAAGATTGACGTGATAAATTGTATCATAATTAAAAGAGACAGGATGTTGTATGTTTATAGTTGATATTTTTACAACTTGAAATGAACAAATTTCTAATAAATATCCATGAAAAATTGTCAAATGGATTAAAGAACAAATAAAGACTACACATCTGCATTAAATACCACTTGATGCAAATAAAAAAAACTGATGTTCAAATTAAATCAAAGTAATATGCACTAAAAATAGCTGAATTTGTATAATTTTTTATTTATTTTAAATCGATTAGGGACTTCAAAAGAAGGAAAATTTGACAAAAATAAATTGTATTTTTTCCATTTTAAAAGTCGATAGTGAATGGGTCAATTTTACAAATTGTTGACCTTCTGTGTGACTTTGACCGTTTACTTTTTGTTAAACCTTTATAATGAGACCAATTTGAGCTCTGTACTTCAATATTTTCTAAAGTTATTGTCTATTATGTTATTTAACGCTTTATGCTACGTTGATCTTGACCTGGTACCTTGACTTTTCAAAATTTAGTGAATTCTTACTGTGCCCATATATAATCTTGGTACTAAGTTAGATCAAAATCAATTTCTATCTTTTTTTCCTTATCCTAGTGATCAACAAAGAGACAAACAGAGCGGAAAACATAACATCAACATCGTTGGCAGAGGTAATTAATCAATCAAAAATAAACTGTGAAGGGTAGAAAAACACAGAATTTATCCTGTTAATTCAATTGAGAGCTTCTATACTCAGTTTCGAAGTATTTCATGGCCTTTTTAGGACCCCCAGTGGATAAAAAAGTATTCTCGCAGCCAACTAACTTTCGAGAAAATCAGTCGGATGTGCATTGTTTCGCCGCTAGGCTTATAGCTTTGGCCATTGTCAATTTGCCCTGCCCCGCTACTCTTTTACTTTAAACACAAGTATATCGCAAAATACTTAATCGATGAACTCTGAATTTACTACAAATAGTTATAATTTATAAAAATCAAAAGGGATTAAGAGTTTAAAAAAATACTTGACTATTAATGGAAAGTTAATGAAGAGAGGAAAAAATTCTTTTTAAAGGGGTAAATTTTGAGTTATGTATTTGGAGAATGAATAATTAATTTGTCATTTCCAAAGAAGTAAAATGACTTAAGGCCTTAATTTAATATAAATGTATGGCTTTGATATAAATGTATGTAGAAAATACTCACAGATGAATCAAATAATTTGAATAATTCCATTAGTATTTTAATTTCATAATAAATCTACAATAGCGTTGCGAGAAAGTTTTTTCATTTTGGATATTCCATTTTCAATTTAAAAATCAAGTTTATAAATAGAAGGGTGTAATATTTTGACTTGTAATTGCACATTTTACAAGACAGAATAATATTTATGCAAGAACCAATCAGCTTTTAGTAAAAATAAATGTTTTCAATAATTACTCTAGTCAACAAAGTTTCAAATTTCCTTTTGGGTTAGATAATGGGCCTTTTAATGCTTTGTTTTCCTACCGACAACTTTACAAAGAATATTTTTCTTATTTTCATGCACTTAGTATTATACTTTTCCCCTAATGAACTTAATAAAATATCATTTACAGATACGTTTGAAGATTCAAAAAATTGTACTCTAAGTGGGCAGTAATACAGGCCACAAGTTATTATGTAATTCTGAATGGCAGAAAATTCCTTTTAGCAAAATATGCAACCAATGCTTTCGGGAAAAAACTGTTGGTCTGGGAAACGGTGTACGAGGGATTTACACGTATTTTGAGTAGGAGCTCAAGAACATGAATGGTATAAACGAGAGAAATATATCAAGATCATACATGCAAAAAGGAAATTTTTAAACTTCAAAAACGATGATTGGAGTTACAAGATTCGTTTAACAACCTTTGAAAAGATCATTGGCAACTACAGCTCTTAAATTTTTTGATTTTTAAATTGTATTTGAAATATTTTTTTTTATTGTTTTAGAGGATAGTTATGTCTTTACTTATTTGTTGATGTATTACTGTATATTTAGTTAGTACTTTACAATGCCCGAAGAGGAGATGAATCAGTTCTGTATTAGAAAGAAAAATTATTAATAATAAAAAGCAAATGAAAAGATTTTGTAGGGGGAATCTTTGACAAAAAGTTTGTTTTTTCTGAAAAACGGGATTTTGGAAAGAGAGATTATTTATATATATAAAAAAAAAATAGAGATAAAATAAGGCCAACTTCCAGTCCCAGGGACTGTTTATATAGTTTGATAATTTATTGAGTAGGGTAAACCATCTAAGATATTTACTTGTTGAAATACGAACAAGACAATATTTTGTCAATCAAATCGAAAGAAAAAAAACTGGATTACAAATAGAGTTTTTGGATAAAGATCTGGGAACATCTTTGATAACTCATTATTTTGGATAATATATAAAATAGTTATTAACACTCCCAGTAGTATGTGTGGAAAGACTAACAAAGAACAAATTTTCTTCTTTTGTAAGGCATTAAGGGAATGTGAAACTGGACAAAATGAAGTATCACCTAAACAGTTAGACACATGAGAAAACTTGTATATATTTGTTTGCATAATAAAACCTTTTAATTTTGAATGACGGGTGGCTACTTGATTTTGTTCATTTTTATA
Organism: Lepeophtheirus salmonis; assembly: GCF_016086655.4. NCBI lineage: Eukaryota > Metazoa > Arthropoda > Copepoda > Siphonostomatoida > Caligidae > Lepeophtheirus > Lepeophtheirus salmonis. Next base: position 2,977,859 of record NC_052141.2, on the reverse strand, counting down.
ATAACACTCAAATGAACGCACTCAATCGACTGTTACATAGCAACTGGGGGTTCAAAATGGCGGAAACTTTGGTGAGTAACTATCAAGATATGATAGATTTAGGTGACTAGCTTTTATTTACGAGTGCAAACATCTTCTATATACATTGTGTTATCCGATCCTATCACGGATATATTCTTAGAATAATCATGGAATAAATACAAGAAACTTCTACATAGGTACACGGCTATCGCACATCTATGTATTTCTATTCACAAACCGGTAAGACACATATAAAATACTAATATCTTATACACACACACATAGGTTAATGTTGGGAACTTTTGAGGTCACCCTTGTACGTGGATATTGCTAGTAATTCGATGTATTTTTTTCAATTCTCCTACTTTTTTTTGGCTCCCTTCCCCGAAAAATTTATATGATAGTCGTAGTGAAGAGGACCCTAATGTACTCTTTTGAACGTCTATTAGTATTGAAATTTATGCAATAATAAAACGGTGTTTAATCAATTATATCCCTCCTAGGTACATATATATAGTGTAGGTTTAACATGAGAGAAAATAGAAATAATCATATAAATGTCTCGTTGACAAATTTAATTTTAAATATTCATGAAGGAGTCATAAAGAGCGTTTGTTGACATAAGGATATATGTAGACATACTAGTGTTTGGGTTTGGTCCGAAAACCAAGACCCTATTATGATATTTAGTTTGGTCCTTAAAATTAGTTTTATTCGGTCTACAGTAAAAATTTGGTCGTAAAGAAAGATTAAGTCTGGATTGGTCCATATAAAAATTTGGTCTAAATTAATCACCAGCAGTGTGTAACAAAGATATTTCCGGATCCTCCCCAGTAAATTTGATGACGAAAATGCAATGCTTTTTTGTGTGTGTTAAAATATACATACAAACTAGTATGTACTACTTACTAGCCAAAACACTGCCATTGAGTTAACAACAAAAGATTTCATACCTATTTCCTTTTAAGAGGGAGAACGTAGGTGTGATTCTTTTTGTGAACAACAATATGGATTATAGGTATGCTGAGGTCTGAAAGATCCACAGGAAAAATGACCAATTTATGATAACTTAAAGTATATGAATCAAAGCGAAAGATTTCGCTGTTATACCCTATGTATGAATTGTTGATGACGTCAGTTTTGTTTCAAATGTTTGAATATCGAATTTCTAAGAATGGAGAATATGGAGTTAAATATGTTGCATAAAAAAACAACATCCAGAAATCTACAGATAACCTGACAATTTGAATAATTTCTTGAAAGAGAACAGTTTAGCTGTCAGGCCGTTTTATTAGATCAGCTGATAGCATCTGGGACGAGAAGGAAGGGGGATACATATAGATAAAATGTATAATTACTCCGATGTCGACAGCACATAAATCAAGCTAATAAAAAGAAAGTTAGTCCATTAAATTGACACCGAAAGAAATCAGTCTACGGTTTGAAAAAGATTAAATTTCAATAAACAGTTTCCAATCACGATCCATACCAAAATATCAATAAAAACCCGTCCAAAATAATAATTTAACTCTGAACTTGATTATTTTTTATATTGGACCATTTGTGAATCAAACATGTTCTATTACTCATAATTGTACAGCTTGTTAAATGAGACGGATAGAGAAGAAAATCGGTCCATAGATTGAGACCAGAAATAAATTGAAAAATTAAACGATTCAAAAACTATTAAATTTCGTTCAATGGTTTATGACTGTGGACGGGACTGAAATATCAATCTAAATCCCTTACAAAAAGTCACTTAATACAAAACCGGGAAAAATTTCGGTCTTGCACCGAGACTCAACACTATAAGGTACATATAAAACCCTATCCTAGACAGGCTTTCCCTTTTATAGCAGTTCTTAATTACTCTATTACATTTCGTATAGAGGCAATAAAATACAAACATATATATACTTACAGATGTGTTTAACTCCAAGGCTTTTTTTTATTTTACCCTCACAAATGTGCCCTAATTGCTACTCCAATCATTATTAATTCATGGTCATAAAACAATGTATAAATATGGATATTTATTCAAAATCAGCTGAATGCTCCTTCTTTCGTCTCTCATAAACCTTTTTCTCATCCAAAAACTATTTTTGCTTTTCTATGGCTTATCCTTATATTTTTTTCAGCATATTTTGTATTACTCTTGCATTTTTTTAAAGCGGCTATACATTTGTAATTAAATATGATATAAATACAAAATACATAGGGATTTTTGTGTTAGGTTGGTAACGCCGTGAGAAAAGAGACTCTTTCCACGTATCTCCTATAATCATTTGGAAGGGGTTGCTTTAAATAATGATTAAACAGTAATAAACCATTTCTTTTCATGATGATATAATTTTGATTAGTAGAAGTTAATTTGACTTTTTTTTTCACTTCATATAATATTAAAGTAATTATACCCTTTGTTCCCCTTTCCCCATCCTTGCAAATTCCACAAAACTTTATCAAACTAATCTGCATATGTTCCAATTTATACCTACCCATATTTTTCCCCAAGACGTCATTCCCTAAAGCTTTCCCTTTATTAATTTTTAAATATTGTATGTACATTTGTGCAAAAAAATTGAAGGAGATAGGAAATGGATTTAATATATATACATATATATCCACACATTATCCAATTATCCCTTGACTAAATCCAAATTAATATCTACCCCCCAAAAAAACAAATATATTTGCAAAAATATAACTGGCAGGATTTTATGTGATTATATGTAATATAAATACATGCCTTACTTTTATTAATTCGTCCCAGAAATATTGTATTAATAGTCATTATTATGATAGCCCATATATAGAGTTGTATAAAATATGATATAGATCGAGTGCAATACCTTTTATAGTTGTAACTTAAAAAGTGTTTTTAAAATTAGTTATCCCTGTTTAGGATCTTATTCCACTACATCTCATAACTGATTGCAGCTAGTGATGTGTTCGTCCTTATTTAGGGCTGAAGACTGGAGTCTGTTCTAGCTCAGTATTGGTACGGTATAGTTCAGTCCTGCATATCAGTAATAAAAGCTGATAAAGGTCTGTCCTTGACGTCGTCAAACAAACTTTATTTCTTCTTTGTTCAATCAGTTCTAGTACTGATAGTCCTAAGGAATGACAGTCTTAAGGACCAGATCCTATCAAAGACTGATAGGGCCGGTGCCCTAGACTAATAACTCCGGTCCTAAGACTGTACTGAACTAGAAAAAATACATAAGTAATGTCCCAACATTAATTGCATATAGTATAATATTTAGACCCATTATTATGATATCTCATAAATAGAGTCGTATAAAATATGACCTACACCGAGTGCGAACTCTCTACCAAGGAATAGTTTGACTAAAAAAATTTGGAATTGATCCTTACACATTGTAAATGGCAGATAGAGAAGATGCATCTATTTATGAGTGTATGTACGAAAAAAGGGTTAGTGGGAGGATAACAGAGATTTTAAGACGTCCCCTTCTTGACCAAAAAACAAATTCAAGTCTAAAAAATGCTCTGATCCGGAATTATACAGCAACAGTATATTGAATTATATCACTATTTTGGTGCAAGCCTTGGCCAGAAGGATGAATCACACAGAAAAGTGCATAGGATTCAAGTTAGGACCCATAGGAAGCCCCATATTCTTTTTTCTCAAACCCCTTTGAATATGGCTTCTTACCAGTCCTGCACACGTTTTGCAGTGTGGTAAGGTACCCTGTCTTGTCTGAAGGATCATCACTATATATATCCTGAAACCAGGATACATATTGTCTACGTAAATGGCCTTGTAGACCTGTTAATTAATCTGCACACCCTCTTCAATGATAATGAGATACTTCTTCTTACCGTCTGACATAATACAGGCCCTGACCATGACATGTGGTGGCTTCTGGCACCTGTTGATGATGCAGTGCTCCTAAGAGATACTGTCAATGGTCTTCCCTAAAACAAGGTTATTTTGTACGTTGTCGATCACCTCAACGGTGAACAAATTAGTCTGTGCTGCCTCTATCCAAGTGCATCTTCGTCTCCGCCATGTAATCCGGATAAATGGTTGCTATTTCAAAAAAAAAAAATCTTTCAATTTAATTTATATTACAATTTGATCATTTTGACATATGTTTATTTTAATGAATATAAGAATTTCGTCCCGAACTTATTATTCACCCTGTAGTAGAATGAATTTTGGGTGAAAATTATCCAGGTGGTAAGGATTCTATGATTTTCAATACTGACATGAAAGAATCAGTGACCTAGATATGCAGAGTTCCTTTTTATCAATGAATGATCATAATTATTATTTGATTCTACTAACCTACTTAAAAAAACGTACATACCTACTATATATTCCTGTGCTCTTCTGCCATTCAAAAACAAAATTATTTCATGTACGTATACAAGTTACACGGTTGATGGTTGAGTTAATAAAACACCATGAAGTGCATTTATGTTTTAAATACAAAGATTTATTTAAACCATTTAATGAACAGTATATCTTCGGATTGTTGGACATCCGAGTACCTCTTTTTAATTCTGGTGGATGTCATAAGTGATTGGTACCTATTAGTATTAGATCGGTCATACAGATTAATTTGTTTATGTATTTAATTGTTTGATCATCTGATGTACATTTTTTACTTAGGATAATGTGTTATGTCTAGGATTGAGAGCAAGATCCATTGTTTTAGTAACTCCAATAACACGCGGGCAATTTAAATTGAATTATAAGATTCAACAAGATATAATTTATTAATTAACTATAGAATTTCAAGAAAATTATTTTAACTCTTAGATGTGTGTCAGAGCTCTCTTAAGCATTAATGATACCAGTTTTAACGACAATGAGGGCTTCCAGGCAAAGGTGGAAGGCCTGTCACCCACTGCAGATATAGTCTTCTCTCATAACGTAGCATTGTTGACTGAATATGACTCTGAGGGCCTCCCTTCTTGGATCAAGAACACTGCAGATCTTCTCTTTGGCATGCAAACAAAAGCTGTAGTCGAGAGGTTGGAATCAAGCCTGTAGGGGAGCCCAAAGTGTCAAAAAAAAAAACAGTTAAAAGAACCCGATAGACTTATTCAAAAGAGTCATGCAACGAGGGGTGGGTTTCTTTTATTGCTGGTGTCAAAAGTGGCCTCTCCACCCTCACAAGGCAGTTTATATTCTTTTCTTATGGATATTAAGAGATACTCTTGTGAGACCGCGGGATCTCTTGCATGGACCCACATGGACTTGAGGAGACTGCCCTTAGTAGCTTACTTTAACTCCTCCGATTACTGTTTTTTTCTTTTTAACAAAGCCATTCTTCATATCCAAGGAAGAATTGCAGACGGCGAGGGAAGGAGGTCCTTGAGACGCCCAACTGCTCGGAGTGCACGAATGGAAATTGGTAGATCACGTTCAAGTGTCATTTTTTCGACTCGTACGTAGGTTAAAGAGTTCAGGTTTGATTTGTTTTGAAACTAATTACTTATGTTTTAATAATAAATATATAATTATTATTATATATCATTAATCAAAGAATTAGTGAGTGTTTATATTTGAACAAAATAATTTCTGCACATTGGTAATTTTTCATCTTGGAGATTTTACAGCACGAGTCATTAACCACCTTTCTATGTTCTTATATTATAGGTTTGTAGTTAAATTTAATATCTACTGTTGAAACATTTTTTTTTTTTCATCAATGAAATTTCCTACATTTCCTTAAGCCTCAACTAAGATCATGACTACTACTCCTTTCAAATAGAGTCCTGTGGTTTCTTTGCCCTTATAAACAACCTTCCTTCATTATTTTCTCATTCGATTTCATTGTTCTTTTTATTCGAATTATAAGTGAGCTGATACTATGTACAAATACGACTAAAGGTAAAGTTCGAACCTTGATTATAAAAAAATAAAAAGGCGGCCAATATGTAATACTGTAAAATGACCAGAGGAAAATTTGTATGCACCAAAATTAAAAGTCACGGTCACATATATAATACGACTAGGCATTAAAGAGATCTATTTTTGAAAAGTACAAAAGTTTAAGTCCTTAATTTGTTAGACCTATTTTGACAAACAATGGTTCACTATTTCTTACTGTTTAATGACAAATAAATTTGTATTGCTACAAAACTTGTTTGTTTGGACCTTCAAATGGCTAACGTCATATGAAAATGCTAAGTATCAAAAACTGTTTTTGTTACATAGTATTTTGGATAACTCGCAATTGACGATTGTAAAGAGTATTTTAGTTTTAATTAGAAACTGCTCAAAACAATGGAGAGTGTACTTAAAAAAACTTCTTACAATGCACCATTAAAATAAAATTATTGGATATATTTACATAAGGTATGTATAAGGATGCAATTTTTGAAAAAACGGAGAGTAACAATGAGACTTTGTTGAAGAGTTATCTTCTATATTGATAAAGCAAAGTTTGTCTGTCGACGCCCAATCACTCCAATTAATGCCGGTTACTCCCACTAGAAAATGTATTAAGTTATCTGTTAAACAGATTCTACTTACCTTTTCTCTGTTTACTGTCTTTTGAATAATAATGAGTGGCTATATATTGCTATAAAAAAAGACGGATGGATATTTTTCAATAACTTATTTTTTATTTGAAAGCCTCAACATTCCGGTTAATAATGGAACACCATTTTATTCATATGGACGCTGTCGCTGGCCTTAAAGTAGCCCTTTCTGTCGACCCAATTTTTCAATACATTTTCGATTGTGTAGCTTCAATAGCTGCAATGGCGACTCTAATTTCGTGTTTCAAATCGTCAATCGTCTCTGAATGATTGGTGTAACATTTGTTCTTGACGGTTCCCCACAAAAAATAGTCAAACGGAGTCAAATTGCAGCTACGAAGCGGCCAGTTGACCTTGCCGTTTCGCTTATGATGCAATTGTCGAAGACAGTGCGCAAAAAATCCACTGTAGTGTTGGATGTGTGGATGTGAACCAAATGTCGTCGATGTCTTCCTTTTCCATTTGGAGAAACAAAAAATCTTCCAACATGGCCCGATAGCGCTCACCATTGAGCGTAACGGCAGCTCCTTGCTTGTTTTCTCATTTTTTTGCTTTCGGCAAGAGTAGCAATGTATTCGATTGAGCGCACTGGACAAACACGGGAACGCGTTGTTTTATCCATTAACGGACCAGTTTTGCGCACACGCTTCACAAATTTATCCACAAACTGCCTGGAAGGTGCTTTATTTCGACCGACGTAATTTTTTTGCAGTTTCGTTTGAAGACCCTCCATTTTGGAAGTAAGTCTTCAGTATTTCCCAATTTTTTTCGAGCGTAAACTTAACCATTTCACAATCCGGAGACCTTTTACAAAATATAAGACACAATGAGATAGTTACTACAGCTGTCAGACGTCAAAAATGTGGTAGTTCAAAATGCAACCGCTAGATGGGCCATCTGTTACATAGTTGACTCATTTTTTTCCTTGAAAAATACCTCCAGATCATATTGACAAGGGTCATAATTCAGTAGTATCATAAGTCTCACTCTTGCCATCTCCTCGTATTGTACGATTGTCGATTTCTTGTATACCTTATGTATTGAATCATTAAAAAAAATCAATACCTATTGCTGTTTTTTCTCTTTTATAATATCCAGAAAGAAAAAGATGCAAAAAATAATGGAGTGTGGAGATTTCTACTTATTAAAAGCTTTATATGAACTTAGAGCCTCTGATCAACCTCAATATCCTAAAATTAGAAAAAATGTCATTGAACAATATCTCAAGCTTTTAATTGCTTGATTATTATGATACTTAAAAATAAAGATCAATTCGTATGATAGACTCATTTGGCTAAATACTATATAATGTCAGACCTATTTTCTATCTCTTTTTGAAGTAAAATCCCAAGATACAAGAAAGTTAATGACAAGTGTTGATTTTCGGTCTGGAAATCCTAGACCGGTTTAAAGCCTTTATAACTTTAGTTTATTTGTTTCAACTTCAACCTGGATCGTCCTTGATCCAAACTTATGTCATTTTTTCGATATGCAAATTTCGATCTACGGTCTATATATCGGTCAGGATTGAAATATTGGTGTAAAGTTATCATATAAAGTATCAATGAGGATTTTCTTCTGTATTGATAAAGCAAATCTATATTATTGAAGCAAATTTTGTCTGTCTTTTTGTTGATCCTGAAATCTGTTTGTTAAAGCCTGATAATTACTACTTTTATTATTTAAGATAAAATGATACTTTGTCAAATATATGTCAATACTCCCGGATTTAAAAAATATATATTTTAATATGATATCATTTGATCATCTTTGAAGTTGTTAGTATTTTAGATTTATATTTTTTTCATTAATTTCTATAAAATACTCACCACACGTCATTAAAAATTTAGACCATGATGATAGAGACGTGGAGGTGATAAACGATTAATGAGAAAATCCGTTAGGGCATCATTAGTTTTACGATATAAATTCTTATTTAAATACATACATACAATATCACTGTATATGAATATTAAATATTCATTTATTTTTTTATAAAAATTGTCAAATTAGAGTTGAATAATTAAAATATGATTTATATCTTATTTTTTTAATATTATTATTATTAAATAAGTTGTTGATGAATGTGTTGGGGGGGGGAGTCAAATATGGGTCAAGTCATGGCTCACATACATATGATGAATATGTCGATCTTTTGAACAAATGTTGTTTTTCTTCCCTTAGGATCACTCATTTGTCAATCAAAGGTGGATAAATCTTAAGGGAGGAAGATGACCCCAAAATGTGGGGAAGGGGGTCAATGCGTTGCCCTTGGATCCAATATGTCAACATGAAGATTCATACATTTAAAAAAAGATTTTATTTAAAAAAATAATATATTTTATGACTCAGGATTTAAACTCTGACGGTGATGTTGAAACTAAATTTCTTTTTTCTAAGAATGAGTTCATCCACCCAAGTCGTAGATGACTACTTAGACTTGGGGGTTTAAGAAGCATCTACACTATATTATATGGAAGGCCAATCGAAACTTTGGAATAATTATGATAATAATGAACCTTTTGTTCACGAATAAACTTTACAAACTTTGTGTCATCCTCATCTTAAAGTACGGATCTGATATCTGGAATTCTTCCAGAAACTATTTGATTAAGTACTTGGAAAAGTTAGACTTGTGTTGATTTTTCTTTTATGCGAAATCAAGTCTCAACAGCCCTTGGTATTATAAACATATCATTAAGGATGTTATTTTGCTCCATGGAATTTTAAATAAAAAGATCAACTTATTTTCCCCAACCTGTATACTAAACTATGGCTATTTCATCCACGTAACCTGATTCCTTTGTCTACACACCATCTACCAAACCAAATATATACATTTTCAAGAATATATTTTTAGTATAATTTAAAATGTTAAATTATATTAAAATAATACTAAAATATGTTTAGAAGTAAAACCATGAATAATTTAAACGATTACAAATTTAGTTTTGATACAACATTTCGTCAAAATAACTTTGTTCTTATAAGAAAAGAAAAAGAAGATGGGGAGATGAGATGAATCAGTTTTCTTTTTCATCCAACGCTCAATAAATAAATTCTTAATCATTGAGCTCTAGTTTTTCACACTGATAAAGAAAATTTATTTATTTTCTCTTCCGCTCACCCTATGGGCTAATATTATATCGTCTTCTGTCCCCTCGAACAACTTTGTTCATACAAACATGTTTAGAGCAGCACAAGGAAAACTCCACGTTGGATAAATATTGTGCTCCAGATAATAAACATTCTTATGTACCAATAACTCTTGAGGCCACTCGGAGTATATCGCTAGCTACCCCAAAGCTATACACGAGTTTGTTGTTCGATGACGACTTCCTTCACAATTTCGACTCTGCAACCTTGCTAATTTCTTTTAGTATTTACTTGAGGGAGCTGTGGTCCCAAAAATTATACGATACAGTTCTTTTTCTTCCTTATATTCCTTGGAGATTGCCCACTCTTCCTTGAAGAGCCCCACCGTATCAAAGAGTCCCAATGAGATAGGATATTTAAAGTACGTTTGCTTTGGTCTGAGTATTGGATTCCAAACACGCTTGATGATGGCCTGTAATATTTCTTTCTCCCTCGCAACCTCCTTTAATTTGTCTTCGTGGTCTTGCTCAGAGATGATGTCCTCATATTCGATGTGGCAATTTTGAAATGGTGCCCAACTGTGCTTCTTTTTAGATTGACTGAGTATTTTTCAGCATTACTATTAGAGAAGGATCCCTTATAGTATTTAAAATATATCCCACTTTGACTATCCCCAAACATATTTTTACTTTTTCTTATCGCCTCATCCTGGATAACAAGTAAAGGCTACCTCTTCCACGAAACGAGACTTTCTGATCATAACACCATCTACCTCTCCAAATAAAATATCCATATTTGTAATTGTAGTTTTTTATTACAGTTGGGCAAGTTTCTGCAATTTATATACCTTTAAGTTATTCTCAGGGAAGTAAGGATGACTTTATGCAATTTTCAATTAATTTTTTTTTGTGTGACATACATATTTAAATATATATATTATATTATTTACAATTTGTTATTTTTTTTTTTACAAATTTTAATATTCTTACCTAACATTTAATACTTTTATTAATAATGATTATTTTCATAATTTATAAATACGAACTCTATGTCGACCATTAAAGGTTTTGACTATCACCTCTGCTCAAAATAACAAATAAATGAAATTAGAAACAATTTTTTTTTTTTTAATTCTGTTTTTTTTATATCGTTTTTTTATATTATACGTAAATCAAGTATGTCAACATTAAAACACTCGTAAAGAGAAAATATATATTTACAAATATATGATAAATTTTCACGAGGAACCGGAGCATAATTTCATTTGCTAAAGTTGTTTGTTTACATCTGCTATATTTTCAAATAAAAAGGTATGTGTCGAAGAAATCTTTTTTAGTTATTTACTATATAAATAAAGTTATGTTTTTTTATAATTCACACCATTATTCCGAATTCCTTGAATTTTCCAATTTAATGCTTTAAAAAAATATATATATGAGGGTCCTATTGTTGAAAATTTAAATGTATTAGTGAGCAAGACGTTTTTAAAGTGATCTTTGTCAGTTGATATTATGTCGTCTATTAAATTTGTCAATAAACATAATGTGATGAAGCAAAATAGAAACATCACTACACTACTAGTTCGATTATCTTTATCGTTTTATTGTTTTTGCGTTTTAAATAGTTCAAACTTAACAATTTTGATGTCTCAACCATTTTTCAATCTACGCCTCAGTTTAAGATATGCAATCCATGAGGCACTTTTTTTGGCTGACAATAATATTGAAGATATTTTTCATATCCTACCTTGCTCTAAGCAGCTATTGGCTTCTGTCTATAAGCTTAGAGAGCGTGGAGAAGACTTTAACAAGAAGCCTGATAGTGGTTGTCCATAACAAAAGAGTTTTGAACTGTTTTATCATCAAAAATCGAGGTCAAGTCAACAAAAATCATGTAAACCCTTGCTAATGAGCTCCAAGTTGATCTTCTGATGACCCTATGCAGGATCCTGGGATTTTTAGATTTGTTACAAAGAAGTTCATTGGTGCAAATAAAACTTGTCGTGATTTTAAAAAGGATATATGTGACCTTTTTCATCACCTGATCTTTTGCTTTTCAACTATGTTGTGTGGGGTGAAGTAGAAAAGGAAGACGTGTGCGATGCCTCAAAAAAAAAAAAAAAAAAATGTGACCGATCTCAAAGCGAGTTTGTCAATATTCCCGAAATTTTCTTGATTTCGACCTGCAAAAATGTTTCCCATTTGTTTTTCCACACTGTATGTATAGTTATAAAAAATATGATCCACTGATAGATGAAAAAAATCAACATAGTAACCCGAACAATTTGAAGAATGTTTTGGAGTTGAGCTGCTTAGCTGTCGTGACGTGTAATTAAATTAGATATGATGAATGATTAAATGAAGAATATAAACACAAACCCCACTCTGTGTCAGGAATTACCCCCAATATTGATCGTCAATACTACTCCAAGTCCAACCAAGGACTTAAAAGTCTCAGACTCTAATCTTCTATCTAATTGACACTCACGAATAATTAGTCAATTTTCACTTTTTCTAATGATTCGTATGACATTAAATGAATTGTAAGGATCCGTAGAGCAGTTCCTTTTGGTAGAAAACAAAAACGACCATTTTTTGGTTTGTTCCACACATATTTAATAATTATTAATTTTCATTTTTTCTTTTATAACTCTTGTACAAATTGTCGTTTTAGGCACATTATTTAAAACCATTCCTTAGGCCAAAAAGAAAGTAGAGAAGTTCTTGAGAGTGAAGAAAAGTAATGAGTCATTCACTCATTTATGCATTCCTGCTTTGTTTGCAAGAAAAAAGTTGCAATTTTTTTTCTTTAGTTAAATAGTAGTTATATATATATATATATTTATATTAGTTAACTCAACATTTTAAAATGTATTTAAGATGTTTAATAGAACACAATGCAAAAAAAAAAACTAAAAAAACTTCAAAACAAACACAACTACGAAAAAAATAAACTTTTCCCGTAAACTTATTATAATTAAACGTAATTTTCTTTCAACATTTAAAAAAGGAATTATTTTTGTTTAGTACAATGAGATCCCCCCCCGCCTTCTTCAAATAAGGGTTATTTTTATGAATTGTTTTCATAGTAACTATCCCTTAAAAATCATTTTTTTGTTTTATTTTCCTTTTATTTTCCCTAAAAGGCTTTTAAGAGAGTAGAATAATTTACGATATGGCACGAAAATTAAATATTTATTTCCATTCCTTCAACAAATGAAAAAATAATCAGACTCAAATCACCTTGTTAAACGTCCATAAATGGTGTGTATATTCATATGTTCTACTAAAAATAGGGCATCTTTTATTAAGGAAAAATGAAAGACCCTCATTTTTACTCTTAATTAAAAAAATAAGTTTCGTGTGATGATATACAGGGTGGATATTTTACATCCGGAATCAGTTTAGACCTCATTATCTATATTCTTCTATATTGTTAAAGCAAAACTTTTCGTATACCAGACGCGATAGTTACTCCAGGGAATGCGGGGTACTACCATTGGCTAACTTATATAACGAATTTGGAAAATAATTTGTAACAAATGAGTAAGTCAAAAATAAAGAACCACTTGAATGTTTTTTACTGACAATGTCCCATATCTTTTATTTTTTGCTACTATATATCGTGTTGAGTCTCATAAATTTTAAATAGACATTAATCAATGGCAACTTGTGTTGACAAAAACGATATCTATTTATTTATTTTTCTACAAAATATAGCTTTTTGATACACTCCATTTGCTTGTGGGAGCATGAATCATATTTTTATTTTTTTTCTCTCTAGTTCTTTTATTTTTTCTGTGTTCGCTTAATTGACAAGTTTTATTTTTATGTCTTTAAATATATTTTTCTTCTCGACTTTAAAATTATATATATATATATATATATATATATATTTACAAATATATTATATATATAAAAATGTATTTAAATAATGTAGTTTTTTTCTCCCTTAGGAGAGAGGAGGAACAAGAGAACTGTGACACTTTTCTCGTTTAAAAATGAAATGACAGGGATTTTATACTTTGTTTGTTTGTTAATGCATACTTGTATGTTATATGTACATAAATAAGCGGATGAATTGCAAACTATATTTAATAAAATGCATTGGAAATCTAGAGATATATTAAAAATAAATATGTTATTTTGTATATGTAATAACTTTGTTTCCCGTTACTTCTCGAGACCTCCATACTAATAAAAATTATATTTGAGTTTCCTATCTCAAATAATTACAAAGCTATGTTATGTTATGATAGCCTAAAGATAACAATTTTCAGGGGTATCTGCGGAGGAAGGGCTAGAGGGGCTGTAGCCCCTCTCAAATTAAGGATTTTATGTGTATTTTCTATAAAAATTTTTTTGGTCAGATTGAAAAAATTTGATGCGAAAATAAGTATGAAATTTTTTTTTTCAAGATTTATTTTCTTAAAAAACGTCCTTCGAGCAAATTATACACCACATTAAAAATTTAATATTTCAACTTTTTTTCCCACAAAAATTAAATATTTTGTAAATAGCTTTGCTTTTTTGAAATTTCTTGTAAATAGCTATAGATGATTTGAAATTTTTATGTGCAACTGTGGATTTTTTGAATTTTTTTTCAAAAATTCAATATTTCTGCTGTTAATTTCTTTCCAAAAATTTAATTTTCTGTGCATACTAATGAGTTTAGGAAATGTTTTTTCAAAAGTTTTCATTTTTGGATTTCTTTTTTAAAAGTTAATATTTTTTTTTTTTTTTTTTTTCTGTGAATAAGTATTGAAATTTTTTTGGATTATATCTTTCAAAAAGTTTGGTGTACAGTAGGGGCTCTAGTCTCTCAAAATCAAAGAATTTTTTTATCATCATCCCAAAATTATCCATTAGGGAAAAAATGTGGGATTCATACCCATTACAAGCTTGAGATTTGAAGGGAATAAGGAGTATTGCTTGTAATTCTTAGCAGCAAAATTCACCCCGCGGCACATCACCAATACAAACTCTATAAATTCAAAAGAAGAAGAACATCAGTAAAATATTAGTTCAACACAAATTTTTCTTAGTACCTTACAATATTTTATATGAGATTGATCCTCTAGGAGCGCGGTAAACTAGAGCATGTCACGGTTCTTCTTTATTTGTTACTCCAACTCGACTTATGGGTCATTCCACGTCAATCGATCACTCGTCAGACAGCACCATCTCCAATTTTTTTGAAATTTTGTATATAGCTTAATATTGAATAGAAACTCAAAAATCTAAAATTTTAGATTTCTTTGACTTTCATATCAGGAGATAGAGGCTCCTAAAGTAAAATCCTCGAGGCCAGCACCCATGCTTTTAAACAGCTATTTCTCTTGTGTTTTTAATTATATTGATCTAACTTAAACGTCATTGGATAGATATTTACACATTAATTATTCTATATTTTATACTTTTCCCAATAAAATGTATCTTTGACCTTAAGGTCACGAGGTCAAATATATGACCTTAAAAATTTCAAACATGGTATACTTCAATTTTTCTCAAATTTTCATGAAATGGCCCTCAACATATAAATTAATTTCAAAAAAGTTTTGGGGCTACTTTTAAATTTGGGTCAACGCTATAAGCGAAATACTAAGAATGGAATGTACAAAACTTGGGTACAATATTAAAAAAGCTAATTAATTTAGAATTGTGGCGAGACAAATTTACACTCATTTATATATTTTATTATATGTTATATAGACTTAGTAAATTACAATAAATCAGAAGGTGACATTTTGGGTTGATTAGATCGAACGGCAATTCTGCATGTTTTTATAATCAAAATGCAATCCTCCAGCTTAAAAGGAGCGAAGAAAGAGTTAAAAGGTGGATAAATGGTAGTGGTTTCTGACTTTTCTGAGAATTTTTCTTTCATTGTTCAGGACGAGGTGCAAAGTTTTCATTGAAACAATTTTATGGTAACACTTCCCCCTTTCGTTTGATATTTCTATCAAAACACCAGCTTAAAACATGTTAACTTTGTAGTGATATCAAAGTATAACACTCACGATACTGTGAGCGTCCATTTATATACCAAAAAAATTATCCAATTTGTTAAAGAAGCCTTGCCATACCTTAACTACGTAAAATACTTTTTCGGGCGGATGTGCAGGACTATATAAGAATTGTAAGAAGTTCTTAAACCTTTCCTTACAACAAAGAAGATTTTGGAATTTTTTTTTTGCAACAAGTCATGGAAAAGGACCATATGATGGTTCAGGAGGTACAATTAAAGGGTTAGTGAGTAAAGTAAGTCTACAGCGTTCCATAGGAGGAAAAAACTAGGAATCAATTTTAACTCCTATGGAATTTTATAAATTTTGTGAAGGAAATATTAAGAATATACATTTTGCAATATTGCAAATGTAGTGAATATAATCTTTAATTGGTACTCTTATAATGAGCTTCTTAAAAAAAAAGAAACCAAAAATAAAGATGGTAACCCTGACAATTTGAAGAGTGTTTTGGAGGAGAGCGGCTACTATCAGCTGTGACTAATAGAAAGGGGGAGAAAGACAGTGGCAAGAATGAGTCCGTTGCAGATCCCCAATTCCGCTCCGAGTCTAACATTGACTTCCAATTATAACTCCTCAACCAATCTTCTATGTTAATTTTCGTATTTAGTGAGCGCCCGCATGCAAATATTCAATCAGGGTTTGAATATAATTGGATGCAGTATAAAATGATGTTTAGTACTTAAGAGTTGGAATAATAATGACAAAAGCTTAGGAAGAAAACGTTCATACTTCCGATGACCAATTCAAAAAAAAAACAAATCTAGTCAGCTAAAAAATACTCACATGAATGAGTATATATAACCATGAAGTTAATTAAAATAGGTAATTTGAGAATCTATGTAGGAATTTAATATGGAAAATATTGACATCATCAAATACAAACTTGTCACATACATATTAATGTACATATGTACATTTTTGATGGTATTAGAAATGGTTTATTGCCCCTGAGATGGAATAATAATGTATCTTTTGGGGGGGATGAGGGAGTGAGTTCGTTGAATTTGGAATCATGGGTATTGTAATTTATTATTCATTTTTAAGCTTAATATTGAATGGTATATATGGATACTATACAAAGATTTTAATCTCTTATTTATTTATTCAATATGATTGCTATTCCATTCATCAGTCGTAGAATCAATAACAAATATACTTGTGGAAAGTAGAAAAAACAACAATTTTCTAATATACTTTAAACTACAAAAAATAATGTAAATAAATCTCTCAATATACAAAGTGGGGACTTCAAAACTTGCAATATCATATACTAATGATTTATTTTATCTCATGTCTCAAGCATCAACAGCAACAATTGGAGCAACAACAAAAATGGGAAGCCCAGTGGTAGTCCCACTGGCACACGAACAAAATCTATCAATTTCGGCGACTTTAAGTGGAATTTGCAAAGCACTCAAAGGGTTAATAAGAATATTTTTTGGGGAGAGGAACTTGGTTTTGGGAATTATTTTGAAAAAGAATATCAAAATAAGAATACATTGAGGAAAAAAAAAATCATAAATTAAATTTTTTTCATGGACTATTTATTCCAAGTATTCAATTTTTTAGAAAAAAAAATTTCAAATATTAAATTTGTAGGAAAATAATTTTTAAAATTCGGCACTATTCTCAAAAATTAAATATTTTGGGAAAAAAAATGCAAAAATAAGTAAACATTTTGGAAAAAAAATTGAAAAATTAAATTTTTTTCAAGGACTATTCCATATATTCAATTTTTTAGAAAAAAATATTTCAAATATTAAGTTTGTGGGAAAAAAAATTCTCAAATTCGTAATTACTCTCAAAAATTAAATATTTTGGAAAAAAAATGAAAAATTACATTTTTCTGTAAGACTATTCCAAATATTCATTTTTTTGGAAAAACAAAATTTCTAAAAAAACTTTCAAATAGTAAATTTTGTAGGAAAAAAATTTCTCAAATCTGTAACTATTCTCAAAAATTAAATAATTGGAAAAAATTTCGGAAATTAAATTTCAAATATCAAACTTTTTTGAGAAAAATTTCACAAATCAATAGTTGTTTACATAAAATTGAATTTTTTGAAAAAAATTTACATATGAATTTTTCTAGTAAAAGTTAAATTCCTTTAACTTTTAGCTACAGCCCCTCCAGCCCACCCCTGCAGACGCCTTTGTTCACCCTCAATTTTGAGAAAATGCGTTCTAGCTTCTTTATGGGCCACATGTGGAAACTGTAAATGTTTTTTAATCTCTTTTAAACGATCAATATCTATTAAACACATTCACATATCAAATTACATCAGCACCTCTAATTATAAGAATAATTTACTGATAGACAGTCACAATAAATGTAATCCATACTCAATTTTAAGGAACATCTATTATAGCTTGCTTCTGTGTGGACGGCCCACATATGGTGTTAAGTTTTTATATTAGGTAGGATTGATTGAGATAAACAAATTGCCAAAATGTAACTCATTTTTACATGTCACTATCCATCACTAATGATAACGTCATAAAGGCAGTAATCTGTCTTTTGACCATTCGGAGGTTATTTTATCCAAATTTTGCCAAAACAGAATACTATACATACACGAAACTATAACCTTTTATTTTGAAAATTTAGTAAACACATCAAATAATTGTTAAATATCTATGTATATTTTTAATTGTTGACTTATTTCATCATTGAATAGATTTAATATATGAATTTCTATGATTTTGAATACTCTGGCATAAGTTAAAGATACCCAAGAATTGTGGCTATAGTTTAGAAACTTTATTTGATTTAAGGGACTTATATTGGCCCTGATGTGGTCCTTGAAGTCTATTAATCTGCCAAGTCTGCTAATTTATCATTCTGTTATTGTAACGATCAATTTGGAATACTTAAAGTGCAATTTGCATAGGGTAGTAAGAATTATTTGTGTTGAAGAAAGTTATCCAGACTCCATTATGAGAAAATTCATTTCACCACTTTTAAACCATCCATTTCTATTACACACATTCACATATGAAATTACATCAGAACATTCCCCTTTCTATGATTATTTTCTAACAAGAAACGAAAAGTAGGAGAGATGAGTGATGTTGGTTGAACGTGATACGTTTAACTATCTGTTTCATCAACTCCCAACAATAACAACTTTTTATATTATATAAAATAAACAGTTTCTTTAAATAACAGGTTTACCAAGAGGGGAACAACCAGTCAATTTTTGGTTTTATATAAAAAAAGAAAATTATACCATTTCGAAAAAAGAAGTTACATACTAGGAATTAACTCTGATATTATCATGTGATTGTTTTATCTTGTAACTACTAGTGTTTCAAATCATATGTGGCCTGTCATCACAAAAGCAACTAAGAATGATTTGTATTCTTCGAAGAATTATCGTTTATTTCTATCAACAAAGTATTCTTAAAAGCCCTTTGGGTACGTCGCAAAATACGCTTAAATAAGCCAAAATGAATTGTCACAACAAAAGAATGATAAATTGATTTTATTTGACTTATATCCGGGGCAATAAACGAGGTGTATTCAAAATGTAAGGAGAATTTTCAAATTTTGTGGGGAATGTACATTTGATGTATTCAATTTTTTATGTTAGTAAACTCGCCACCAACATATATTTACAGTTTCAGCTAAACCATATATTTAATTAGTTTGTGAGAGGGATAGCGGTTAGAAGTATTATGCATATTCGACGATTTTTTGCCCTTGAAAAAAATATGCATCCAATTTTCAGTAAAAAATGGGATTAAGTGCTCCAATACACTTAAAATGTTTACACTCCAAAACGGTAAAACTGTTTTGAGCTAAAAAAAAAGAACAAATGTTTAGATTTGGTACAAACTCTTCCAAGGTGGCTAGGAAGAATCCAATGTCATGCCTCACTCTGGACGCCCAAGCACGTCGACGAGAGATGAAAACGTTGAAAAAAGTGAAGAAAATTACTATCAGAGAAGCTGCTAAGGATATTGACGTATCCTTTGTTTCGTGCCATTCATTTTTTTCGAACGTTTTGAGCATGAGACGAGTCTTAGCTAAGTTTCTACCGAAACTCCTTAATTTTGATCAAAAGAATCGTCGTATGAGCATCGCTCATGTGCTGTTAACATACGTCAATGATGATCCTGATTTGCTCACAAGGGGCATAACTGGTGACGAAACATGGGTGTTGGTTATGATATCGAAATCGAAGCTCAATAGTCCCAGTATAGATAGTAAAAAATAACAAAACACCCATAATTATTCAAACGTTATGCCTCTCAGAAACAAACCAAAGGTATTATATAACCTAAACAGTACAAAGTTTATGTTCGTGGCAAGTGTGCTTAAATAATAAAATCAAGCACACCAAATGTACTTTGCTCCGGGAAATTTGAAAAGTCCCCCTACTTTTTGGACACACCTTGCAGGTCTCTTAAATCAAATAAATATTTAAAATATAACTACAATTCATGAATATCCACGATTTTACTGTAATGAATCATTCTAACTTGCTTTTGTGTTGACAAGCCACATATGTGTTTAAACACTACGTGTATACTCATCCCAAAAATTTGAATACCAAGCCTATAATTGGTATGGATTGCTTTTATGTTGATGCTCTACATTTGTTATAAAAATAAAATCGTAGCTTAGATTGTGAACAATATGGATGACGGATAGTTCTTCTTCATCCATGACTAAATAAGGTATATGATTGTCAAAGGGCCTATCCAAAAGAAATTAAATGGTTGTCCTATCACAGTTATCTAAAGATGACGTGAGTTGCAAAGCCATTTTTTGAATAAGCGCAAGGAAATTACTTATTCACACGTCACGAAGATTATCTTAATGAAAAATCGGGGATTCTACAATCAGTAAAAATACTCACAAGTTAATTATTCACAATTCGAGGGGGTAGAGTATAATAATGAACATACTTTGTTTTTGTTCAGAGTATGGGCATGTAGATAGTATTTATTAGGTGGTAATATTTTATGAAACACTTTTGGAATAAATTTACATATATGTTTTGGATTATGAGTGAACTGTTTTTAAACTCAAAATGACAAACAACTTATTCCATAAATTAAGACAAGGGAACACTCATTTTGTGAATTTAACCATAGACGAAGGAATTATCCTTGAGTGAAAATCCCAAAATGATCTCAGCTTTTCTCTCAGTCTTCTGAATTCTGAAATATTTGGGATTATAGTAATAGATATAAATTTAGATGCATATTTCTTTAATAGACTTTATTTTAAAATTATAACTTGAATACTTTTCTGTAATATAAGCTATGGCATTCCTCATCACTATCTATTAAGATTAAGTTATAAGTGTCTAAAAAAAGTGTAGTTTTGCATCATTGTTCAGCGTATAAATGGAAGTATATCGAGTTCAGAACAAGATACAAAATCAATTATAATACTTTTTAGTCATAAAAACCCTTTGAGTTAAGCTTTAATTTGGGGATTCTTTTAAGGATAAAGAATGACTTTGAAATTACTATCATTCAGGATATTTCAGAATTCAGATGACTGAGGGAAAACTGAGATCAGTTTTGGATTTTGCTCTCATAGATAAATTTAATTATTGTCTTTAATTCATTAGTACAAAATTTCCTCCGTAATGGTTACCTTGTCTAATTATCTACTCCTGGGTGCACAACCTATCTGTGCCCCAAAAATGATTTTTTTACAACACAAATTTCTCTCCAACCAGTTATCAGATTTTAAAAATAAAACCAGATTCTGAAAGCTTGGTGGATTTTCATTTATTTTATTCAATAAAATCACCTCTTTTCCTCAATTAAAGTCTTTATACGAGGCTCAAATGACAAGCAGGCCTTTGCCACTTGGACCCTTGATAAATCCTGGAATTCCTTCGTGATTCAACTGATAGTTTTGTCTTTGGTGTTGTAGTAGGTCCGGTTGATTTTTCCTTCAATAGGGCAATACAAAAAAAAAATCAATTGGATTCAGATCCAGTGAGTTTGAGGACAAAAGATTGGCGAGATGCAGTTTCAAAACTATCTTTGAGCCATTTGATACTTTTTGGAGGTCTGGCAGGGAGACAACTCCTGCTACCACATGTAAAGCTTGGCAACCATGTTGTTCCAGGGCTTAAACTTGGTCTCCTGTCACCTTCAAATAGGCATCAGTGTTGACCATGAGTCCTAGGCCATGAATTCCAGCGTACAGACACAGTCACTTCGGCCTTTGACTTCAGCCTGCATTTGTGTTACCTCAAATCATCTTTAGAGACCTCAAATGCTCTCCCATGCTTACGAACGAACGTCTCACTGAGTCCAAGAGTTGGAACTATTGTTACGTTGTCACTCTTGGTGAGGATTAATCCCTTTTCCAAATAATTGGGGTAACGAATTCGTCAATTAATTCGTTGTTCTCTAATTTAATTAAAATCAAAATTGAATCTTTTGTTATACCAGTTTAGAAAAATGAGCAATTTTCATTTAAAAAAGTGCCAAATGAGCTATTTTTACAATAAGGTCAAAGTCAATCAATTTTTGATCGATTGAGCCATCGCTCACGAATCCTAAATCTACTATTCAACATTGAAATACACCATACTTTGTAGATATAAAATATAACTATAACACTTTATGGTAATGGTCAACGCACCTTGCAATACTAAAAAAACTATATTGTTTTTGGCATCATTTTCCATGTCTTTGGTGATTGATCGATCGGTGAGTATCGAAAAAACTACTTACCAATGCCATCAATTTGAAGACTGGCAGTTAAATATACGCCTACTTATATATTTGGTGGTATATAGACGTACAAGTTTAGTCCATTCGGTGCCTGAGCTCGTAACTTAATTAACTTATCAGTAAAAATTTCATTGGCATTAAGAAAGCTATATGCAAGTTAAGAGAAAAACAATATTGGGTATGCGCTAGCATACCCAATATTGCTCTTTTCAGATATTTGCAATATTGCTATTACAGAGCGTTTTAACAGTTATTTGTAAATATTATTTAACCATTAGTTAAAATAATAGCCACTATGTATTTCTCTCTTAGTTTTTAAAATATTTATACAATACTACAGTCATTTGTTCAGTATTTTTGCACTATCAAATAGATATCATTGAACTAATTTAGCCTAGCTATACGCTAGCCTTGTGTATTGAATTTTTTGACGGGTTGTATATCAAATTAATACTACACGAGTAATCCTTAGCTGGGAGTTTAATTATACTTATAATTTTAGGAGGGAGGGCAACATAATGGCGACTCGTCTGCCAATAAACTTGAGTGCTGGCCTGCTATTTATATTAAGGTTCCACTGTATAGCGAGCAAAAAATGTGGCCCGTCAAGAAATAAACAAGTTGGAATGATTTTTCTCCAAAAAGAATGTGGATTACATTTATATCCTTTGACAAATTATCCACCATTTCTATGAACAAATTATTTTTAATAACCTTTTGGATGTGTCGCAAATTGCAATTTTATAGAAGCCAAAGCCCATTGTTGGAATTAAAAAATGATTAATTGACACAATGTATGCATTTGAAAGAGTCTATATCGCTTAAGATGACAATAAAACCATTTTTTTTAATAAAAGTAATAAAATAAAAAATTGTTCTTAGTTGTACAAAAAACTTTTTAAAAAGTTTTGAAAAATATTTAGAGGTTCCTCAATGACCTTATAAATTTACATATTAAAATGAAAAACTGATTATTTGCTTGAATATAGTCCATATACGTCAGACCAAAGCTTTTTTGGTAAAAAATAAATAAATCGAGCTTATTAAATTTGCATTAAAATATATTATTGAAGATTGGTTGTTCCGTCTGGGTTCCTCTCATGATTGTTCTTTTGCTGCAAAGCTTTTTTATCAACTCCAAGCATGGACCCCTTTAGTCTTCTACCTCACTCTTATAAGAGGATTTTTGTCTTCTTGCAATATGGAGGTAGACATCATAATTTATTGAATACAGCAACAAAAATAACAAAATTGTATAGAAATGATATATTTTTTGTAAGAACCATCTTCGATTAGGCTGACCTTGATTTGTATTGCTGGTTTTATGTGTTAAAATTATACTGAAAATGTCACTTTCCGTGAAAAGGTCACTATGGCACATATGTACATCTAAATTAAATTACTTAGTCAATCATTAAGTTTTATGTACATTTTTGTCTTAAAGTTAGTCACTAGTTGATTTTATTTATAAAGTTTGATAAAATATTTTCCTTGATTTTGTGTTGACGGGCTACATATATGACGATATTTATTTTATAGAATCTAAAAATTGAAATGAATTTAAATAAAATTTAACAAAACACAACAAAAATACGATAAAATTTGAATGTCAAAACACAAAATCATATTTATGACTTATATTAATTAAAACTTCTACACTATAGTTATTATTTTTGGGTATCTGTACTGCTGTTGGAGTTCAATCCCATAATGGAATTAAATATTTTTTTGAATTATTCGGTTGTTCGCATATATTAAGAGCCCAAAATTAATTAAGATTTTCTCCTGTTCTTGTTTTGTTCAAAATTATTTTATGTTGACACAGTATATATCAATGTTTATTTTATTCTAAATATAATCAATTTCAATCAATAAATTATTATCATTAAATCTGTGAAAGAACAACAATTGTCTCTTTAAGTAGACAAATTTGAACGTCACAATAAAATAATGTGACATTAATAGGCACATTTTGAGGCCAAAATTAGTATTTTCAATCAAATAAAGGTTTTAAACTGTAGATAGCACTATTGAGTATCTTATTTCATACTATAAAAATTTAAATAAAAGTACATATAATTAATTCAAATATGTCCATGAAATATTAGGTTTTTGATTATATGAAAAAATAATTGGAATTTTCTTTTGTTCTTGTGTATGTTCAAGATTGTTTTTGTGATGACAGACTAGAAAATACATGTTTCTGTCTTCTAAATATCTTCAATTTCTATCAACAAATTATTTTATAATGCATCCATTGAAATACCAACAAATTTCAATTAAAGTAGCCAAGATTGATCGTCACATAAAAAAAAAAGGGAACAATTGACAGATTGAATATGAAAAAAACCATATCCGGGCCAGAATAAGTATCTCAAAACAAATAAATGTTTTAAACTATGCCCAACAATCTTGGGTATTTTAATCCATCCAAGTAATTTGAATATAGAGCCTATATTTGAATCAAAAATGTTTAGCAATTATTTGACTGTCTGTGTATATGAGATAAAAAAAAATATTGGGATGGTTTCCTCTTTTATATCTTTGTTCATGATTTGTTTTTTGTGTTTACAACCCCATATATATTTATTTATTCTAAATATTGTCCATTTCTATGAACAAACTTTTTTTGTTAACTTTTTTAAAGACTTACAAATTTCACTTTGTCTAAATTGATCGTCAAAATAAACGAATAAAAATTTGATAGATTCTATTTGAAATGGACCATATCGGGACCAATACAAATTTCTTGAATATAATAAAGGTTTTAAAATGGAGTTAAAACTCGTGTGTAAATTATTCCATCCCAGTATTTTGAATACAAAGCCTATATTTGTCTCAAACGATTATATTAGGAAATATGTATGTGTATATGAAGTTAAAAACAATAATTGGGGTTCAATCCTTTCCCTGATTTTTGTAAAATATTGTTTTTATATTGCTGCACCACATATATCTACAGGATCCTATATTTTTACAATCCAAAGTTGATTGACCAGACAACAAATCTGCACGCCCATTTCAGTAGCCAATGATGCATTTTTTTTCTTCTCAAAAAGCGATTACAAATAGACCATGGGAAGTTGAAATTAATTAATCATTTCAAAACCATAATTAATAATAAAATACTTTTGGGTGTGTGTCTTTTTTAGTACATGGGCAGAGTTTGATAACCCTATATACACTGCTACTAACGAATTATTAACGATTTGTAGTTCTTTATTTTTGTTTTTGAGGGAAAAAGAAATTGAGAATAATAGATTTGAAAATATCAAAGAATGAAATATATATATATTTTGTCAATTATTCTACGTATAAAAAAAAAGAAAAGACAATCACGAATCCCCACTCAAGAAAAGAAAACAATACAGTTTCACGCCTTAATAAATGGTGATACATTTATTTATATGAATGTTCGAATATTCCTATTTTTTTCTTTGTCTCTTTCTTAATGGTTTTATTCTTTTCCTTCTTAAAAAAATATAAAAAGAAAATAAAAATAAAAAACACTTTATAAAAAGTAGTGAAATCTAATATCCATAACGTGCTATAAAAATCACTATTAAAAGAAATAAAAATATGTCAAAAAATAATAGTTTATAGAAAAATATTAACAATACATATTTTTGTTCATTTGACATAATATATAAATATATTCGGATTTTCTACTTATTTAACGTCCTTCTGTAAAATATCTCTTCTAAATCCTTTTTGTTTTATTTGCCAATAATTGAGATGCGCTATGGATAGCAAAAAAAGTCAAACTTCACTCTATAAAAAGTTTTACACGACAATATAAGAGTTTTTTTTTTTTCAAAGTTTATAACAGAGCTCGTGCAGAGGTCCTAGGAAAATTTCCTTGAGCTGAAAAATGCCTGTAATTATAGTTGTTCATCTACAAATCGGTCCAATCTACAAATAGTTATTACCTATGTCATTGTTTTCTAATATTTTTTCCATCTGCAGATGAATGACAATAAAATAGCACCCATTTGTATGGGATAACCCTAAGATTTACAAAAATATATCTATGAATTGTTGGTCTGTGTTTATATATATGAGGTAAAAAATATATTGGGATTTTCTCATCTTTTTGATTTTTGTTCAATATGATTTTATGTTGACGCACCACATATGTATATCTAATTAGCGTTTTTGTAGGATTTCCCTCCGGAAAATTGACATCAGTGGAAAGGTACCTACAATTATACTACATTTATAGTGGTTCATCCACCGATCCGTCCCATCTACAAATGGATCTGACACATCTAAGGATCCGTTGATGGTGTCCCCATTTTCCGGATGAATTGCAATAGAATAAACATCCTAATTTACATTAATTACATTCTAGGTATACGGGATTTGTGTAATATCACTATGGGAGACTCAGATAGGTCAAAACCTTCACTGTCGCTTCAAATAATCCCCTATAGAATATTCCATGCTCCATCTCAACGGGTTTTTCAGTATAAACTAAAGGCCTCAAGACAAGTTAACACCCAACAACCCCATTTCAAAATATCTCTGATGGTCCAGCTCAATGGGGCTTGAAGTACCATGTGGTGCACTAAATTCAGATCACTTTTAATTCTATAATTCAACATGATATAATTTATTACATAGCTTTGGAATTTCAACAAAATTAATACTATAAATAGATGTGTGTCTGAGAACTATTAATCCTTAAAGTAGCTGTTCTTAGCGGTATTGATGGGTTCCAGGCAGTGGCGGAAGTCCTGGCACCCGCTTCAGATGTTGTTTTATGTCATGGTGTCTTAGTGCTGGCTGATAGTGGCTTTAAGGGCTTCGGTGTTTGAATTACGGATACTGCAGGTCTCCCTATACCCTATTCCCTATAGAATCGTCTATGCTCCAGGTAAACAGGTTTCCCGCTATAAATTTGGGACCTCAAGAACGATTAATAACCAACGTTGCCACTTCAAAGAACACCGTATAGAATTGTCTATGCTCCAGATTAGAGATTTTTGTACTTATAACTTGAGGCCTCGAAACAAGTTAAAGCCAATGTCAGCACTTCAAAGAATCATCTATAGAATCGTCTATTTTCAAGGTCAATAAGTTTTGCAGGACACTCTTGGGCCCCGAGGTGGATTAGAAACAATCTCCACCACTTCCAGAACCATAAAGGACCTCTCATAATTTCCCAATACTTTTATATAATGGTATTTTCGACAGCCACTCTCCATGTCCAATGTGTTTTCTCCAGATAGGAAAACTATCACCGAATCTTCATTTGAGTCAGTCCCATCTGTAGAAGGGGCAGATAGGTAAATGAATCATTTCATATGGACTATGGCAATTGCGGGCAATTTTTCATGGGCAATATTCCAAAGGGCTTTATTCCTGCGAATAATTTTCATTAAACCATCTAAGTTATACAACTTTTATAAACAAAGGTCCAGCCAGACCAGTATCAATGTATGCATGGGCCCAGAAATCTACCATCCAGAACCTTCATGATATTTAACTTTATTTTCCCCTCCTGAGGCCAGGATTCCAATTACAAAGACAAAGGTTCGAACTCCAAGCCACCTTTTAAGCAATTTAAATTTATAAAATATCTAGAAATACATCTTTATAAAAATAACTCGCGTAAAAATACAGATGAACCTCACTCTACAAACACTTTTGTTTAATATATGAGACAAATGGATCATTATTTTTCTTTCTACATATAATAATTCATATTGATAGATATGGTTTATGTAAATATTCAGTCAACCCTCACTTAACGAAGGGTTCGTGATTTTTCGTATTTTTCTTCTTGTTTGAAGCAAGATAAATGTATCTACTAAGATAGATGTCAAGTACATGGATTCTATGGTTTTAGGAAATAAAAACAGACAACCCTCACTCTACTAACTTTTTTTAAATAACCTATATATTAATGATGTTTATGTATGCTTATTTTTCTTCATGTGGATATGTGTATTTACAGATATGATTTATGTAAATAATGAGTGTAACCTCACTTAATGAACAGTTCGTTAAAATTTTATTTTTTCTTCTTCTTTGAAGCAAAATAAATGTATAAATTACAAATTGTTGTAGTGTACATGGATTCTATGGTTTCAGGAAATAAAAACAGACAACCCTCACTCAACGAACTCTTTAAAAAAATAACATATATAGATAGATTAATGATGTATATGATTTTTTTTGTTTTCTTCATGTGGGTATATGTATTTATAGATATGGTTTATGTAAACAATCAGTGAAACCTCACTTATCGAACAGTTAGTTTATTTTCCTTTCCACCAGGATAAATATTTGTATTGTAAATACACGTTGAGTTCAGGGAGACTATGGTTTTTGTAAAGAAACAGGGAAACCTCACTATAGGAATTTTTAAATAACCTATATAGATATATTAATAATGTTTATGTATGTTTTTTTTATATGGAAATATATATGTTTCTCCTTCAATTTGTATATCTAATATATATGTATATATTTTTATAAAGCTTTCAAATATGTAAATCTTTTTCCTTCGTTTCTATCATCAAAAATGTACATACTTTGAATACAAAAAAAAATATAAATTCAAGAAAAATATTTACAAAACAAATGAGTTGAGTTGATCAAATATTGTATGTGTATACTTTACATAAGTTTGTACATATATTGGAAAAACAGCATTGAAGGAGAGGCCTCCCCTGTATTCAATTATACAATGAAGCAAATTAGGACTTAAATAATATATACAGACTGGTGATTTAAAATCCGGAACTAGTTTAGACCTCAATATCTTGGCATTTCAAAGATCTATGTTTATGAAAATTTGCTCATCAGATTCAGCTCAAAAAAATGTAAATGATGAATACAAAATTCCGTAGATATCATCCAAATAGGAACTCCGTGCGGCCATTATTGTGTGTCTCCGTTCCTGGTGCAGGGCCCAAACAGACAAATCACTTAATATTTAACTAAGCTAGAGAGCTGAAATGGATGTTAATAGATCTGATGTCATTCTAAAATTTTAAATGTGTGCAATTTGTTCAAATCCGGCGATTGGAACCGGATTTATTCTTGAGAAAGCAACATTTTAAAGATCTTTATTTTACTTTGGACAAATGAAATGTGGCCTCCTAGCTTCCTAGAACTGAACCCATTGGGCTACACTTTGTTGGGCGTGTGGGAAACAGAGGAGTTCGTCATCAAGGCCTGTTCCAGGTTGGAGGCTGTGGTTGAAGCTCGTAATGGTTGGTTTGAGTAGTTTACTTAGCTAATAACCCCTACATGTAGGAACAACGCATTTGTGAGTTGTTGAATTAATTTTGGGAAATAAATTGTAATAAACATTAACCTTAAACTGTCTAAAGTTTAAAACTCAAAGTTTTACTAAACTACCAGTTATTGAATAATTATTCCAATGTTTCTTTAAAAGGTTATTTTAAAAGATCGTAGAGTGAGGTTTCCCTGTTTCGTTACAAAACCATAGTATCCCTGAACTCAACGTGTATTTACAATACATACATTTATCCTCCAGGAAAGGGGAAAACAAGCTAACTGTTCGTTGAGTGAGGTTTCCCTGATTATTTACATAAACCATATAACAGCCTTCAAGCGGTAGCTGTGGCTCCTCTTCTTCCACTCCTTATTCAAAGAGGATTTGAAATAGCCAAAGTTGTATTGACGGACTTGACAGGCGTTGAACTCCACTTGCCACCAGAAGGTACATTGCATCGAGTTAAGGTCCGAGCACTGAAGCATTAATTAAAGTTATTGAAAAGGTCACTAAGAAGAATTCAAGAAACAGAGCTGCGGAGTCGGAGTCAGGCCCTTTTTTTTTTTGTTGAGTTGGAGTCAGGAGTCATTATTATGTGTACTTACTCCAACTCCCGCTACAAAAAGTAGTATAATTTAACTTGATCTATTGTCTATACAATCAAAATTCCTGAACATCTCTAAAGTCTAAATTATTATGTTGCGTAGAACATAGCCACTAGCCTTGCTTGTTTATTACTTAGTCTTGTCAATGTCATCTGGGTAAAGGGTAACGTTGCAGTAAGAAATTGTTTGCATTGTTTTTCCTCATTTAGGAGAGCATAAATTATGTTCAGAAACTTATAAATATATTAGCAATAGACTGATTTTGATCCATTTCATTTGTTGTTCATCTTGTAAAATATCTTATATTCCAAACATTTTCTTTATAGCAGGTACATTTATTTCCTGAACATAACTAATAACAACCTATTGCTAAATCTATATTGACAGTCTTTAGACTTAAATGACTCAATATTAATAGTTTGTTATTAAAAAATTGGAGTCAGAGATGAAGTTGGTGTGAGGCATTTTATGCACTGACTCCGAAATCTGGCCTACTATGCTCCATTGCTGATACTTTGGAGTCAAGAACGGTCTCTTTGACTTTCCCTAGCAGCATTGACCACATTTGTCATGGTAGACCGGTCAACGGACTTCTTTTTTACAAATTCGGCCATGGGAATGATAAGACTTGCATCAATAAAGTGTTGGAAGCGATAAACCCATCTTCCAGGTGTTTGTGAACGCGGTAAATAGTGTGAAGGTTGATTAAGCTACTTGACAATGTCGGAGTTGTAAATTTTTTTTGTGTCCATCTTTGTAGAGAACTGATATATATTGTATGCAATATATTTTTTGAAAGGTAGCAACAACAGTTTTTATACTGTAAAAATAGTAAGTATAATGCTCCTTAGAGTGCATTTTAAAATTTGGGACGTGTGCATGGTTTAATAACAGGCATAAGACCAGTTTTAAGTCATATATTTTTGTAATAAGATATAGTTTAAAAGAATACATTATTTTAGAGAGAAAGAGAGTTTTATAAATTTTAACACTATACACTAGATGACGCTTTACCAAAATATTATTTACAATTTTGTATATAAGTTATAATTTATATATATGTTATTTGCTTTAGGGGGTATAAGAAAACAAATCGACCAAAAGCTCAATGATAATTCGCTTTTTTTTTATACGTCGCGTGCAACACGCGACAAAAAAGTATTCATTTTCATTCCACATAATCAGCTACTCATTTTTGTAGCACCTATCTGCTTACGTTACAAGAACTGAACATGGAACTTTTTTTTCCATCTTAACAAGCCAAACATATATGTTTCCCCCCTCCTTTACAGGTTAATTAGCAAGAAGAACTTTCTTTCATGTAAGGAACCTAATCTCTTTATGTAACATAAGTACACCCCATTATACAGATGAGTAAGGAATGGATATTGAAAACATTCGTTATACATATATTTAAATACAAATGTACAACTCACACCCAAAAAAAGAAAACCACTTAATGGTTCAGAGAACCAACAATACCAATAAAACGAACCATGAAATGGTTTTCTTATGATTGTACAATATACCTATAACTGACACACCCCACCTTAAAAGAAAAACATGTCTTGAAAAATAATATTTTATGTTATGTGTTTGAATTATAGATTCTTTTTTTGATATTCATTAAATTTGGAATATGTAGAACATATGTAGCCGTCAACACAAAAGCAATCAAGAAGGATTTATCTCAAAATTGAGTACACATATTCGTCAATTTCTATTAAAAAATTATTATTATGAACCCTTTGTGTGTTTTGCCATCTTACAATAAAAGAGTGAGAAATGGATATATGTTATTTGAAAATGGCATACTGAAGTCACTATACATACATTACTTCAAACAAAGGTTCTAAACTATAGCTTCATTTCTTGGGTATCTAAACTCATCCCAGTCATTTGAATATAAACTATTTTTATATAATTATATTTACATATTTCCTTCAACAAATTAACCTCAATTTATATCAATAAATTATTTGAATGTGTTGCAAATAACAATTAAAAGAACTAAAATGTATTTTCACACTACAAGAATAAGAAATGGACATATTATATTTGAAGAGTCATATTGAAGTCACACCAAGTCTTCGAAATGAAGTAAAGGTTCAAAACTATAATCAAAATGATCCAGTGTCTTAATTCATCTCAAAAATGGTTATCAAACCCTATAATTGCATCAAATATGTCGAAAACATATATATATGAAGTGCTCATATTGAGTATTTTTGCAATGTTGTTAATTCTTGAGCATATGTGATCCGTCAAGCTAGAAGGATTTTCCGGAAATTGAGTGTTTTCTTTGACACATTATTGTGAGTCTCTATCAATAAATTTTATTCTTATTAATCCTTTTTAAGTGACCCAAATTGCACTTAAATTAACCCCAAAAAAAACATATTTTATGGTGTAAAGGACCCATATCAGGCCACTATATGTCTTTTGAATCAAATAAAGGATCTAAACAAAATACCATTCTTGCGTATCTTAAATCATCCAATTAATTTGAATATATAGCCTAGAATTTTAAAACGTGCTATGGCATGAAGGGTGTATATGGGGTCTTTTAACAATAAGATATGTGCCCCGTCTACACACAACCAGACTAGAATTATTTTAATCGAAATTGAGTGTGGATTACATCTGTATTCTTCGAAGAATATTCATCAATGTATATCTTCAAATTAATCTTATTAACCATTTGGGTGTGCTGCAAATTCCACATTAAGTACCTTAAATTGATGGACACAATAGAAAAATGAGAAAATGATAGATTCTATGCTTTTGAAGGGGGCCGTATCTGGGAATATATAAATCTCTTAAATCAAATAAAGTTTCTAAACTATAGCCACAATTCTTGGATATTATAATTGTTCGGACTAATTTGAATATAAAGACTAGAACTGACTAACTTATGTCAATCACATATTGGCTTGTATGTGTATATATAAAGTGTTATAGTCGGTGTTTTGGCTATGTTATTATTTCTATAGCAAATGTGGACCCTACAAGTTTAATTGATTTTCCTCATAATTGAGTGTACCTTTATTATTTGACAAATAATCTGCAATTTTTATTTTCAAATTAATCGTAATAATCCCCTTTGGAAGGCAGTAAATTGCACTTAAATGATCCAAAATTGATTGACATGTATGATATTTAAAAATATATACCTTTTCTGGATTTTTGTTCAAGATTGTTTTTACGTTGACAGGCATCCAGATATAAACTATAGTGTATAATCACTTGATATTACAACTCATACCACAAATTTGAATACTCAGATAATAATTAACTCAAATATGTTTTTGAAATATTGGGCTGTTTTTATAGATAGAGTAGTTAAGAAACAAAATGTGATATTCTCTTTATCTAATTTTTGTGTTCATGATCGTTTCTATGTTGACACACCACATATAGTCTATGCGGACTAAAAGTTATAAAAATCATGGTAGGATTTCGCGGGAAACAAATTTTAGAAGTAGAGGATTTCAAGAAATATCTTTGTCAAAGAAGTACTTTTATATAATAATCAATAATTATGAGAACTTTGATTTCCTGGCCTAGACATTATTATTTATTAGAACAAAATGCCCATATTGGATACATATAATTAATTTAGATTATAGCTTCAATGTTACGACACTGACATTATTGACCCATCTCAAAGGGCCGCCAAATGACCTTTATATATGTACATATATTTAATGGTTCTAATTTAAAAAATACATTATCTGTTTTTAATTTCATGTTGATCCTAATGGCCTCAAACTGAATTCAATGAGTGTTTTTGTTTGGACCGTAATGTACTTACACTAATATATTAATAATTATCTACAAATATGTAATGGCCAGTCTTGAGCTTTTTTAAAGAATGATCCCTGTGGGATCATTCTTTCATAATCAAATCTTTCAACGTCTAACTACTATGGTCAAAACTCAAAAGACGCTCTCTTTTTCAATGTATTTCAATGTTTTGATATTCAAATCATTATCAGATTTTGAATGATATAATCTATATCTATCAATACCTCTGGTCTTAATGATTAGTGAACATGTTTTTTTCAATTAACATTTAAAAAAGTAAATTTATCCAGTAATATTTATGTAGGGGAAAGTTAGAAATGCTTTGTATGTTTAATACCTTAGAAAGCGGATAAAAATAAAATCCTTATGTTATAAATCAGTAAATAGACCGCATTTTTACGACTTGGAAATAAGACTATGCGAAGATTGAGTGAAAAATGAGCGAATTTGCTTTTTTTCCCCAATTATTTTTGAGCCCCTGAATAAAAGAGAATTGAAGGTATAACAAATTTTTTTTTCCATACCGTTCATTTCTTAGCTCCTTTTTCACAGTCCTCCAAAGACTCCCCTCTCGGACCAAAGGTAAGGGTCCTGGATATCATAAACTAGACTATAACTGGGATTGTATATCGTAAGCATATTCGTTATGTAAAAAAATAAACTGGAAAGAAGATGGTATCTCTGACAATTTAAAGAAGGTTTAAGGAGTTAAAGAAGCTTTTATGTCATGATGCTTATGTAGATTAGCTGTGAACAGCTGTAAGATGAAGAAAATAAACAAAACAAAAAAAAAATCATGTAAAATGTCGGCAACATGGGGTACCTTTTATTAGTACTTAATGAATCAATTACATTCGTACAAACTAAACTATTTTGTAGAGGTGTTTTACATTGATTCAAAAACTTGCAGATTATCTTATAGCACCTCAATATTAAAAGGGCGTTGATAATAAATATTTATTGTTATTATAGGTACCCATATAATCAGTATTTGAGCATAGCTACAACACTAAATACAACTACATCCAAACTACTCACACCAGCATAAATATCTCAACGGAAAAAAAAAACACATAAAATATTATAACGAACTCGTGGTCGATCAATAAAAAAAGCACATTCAAAACAAAACAAAAAATCAGGTGCTAATGAAATTGACTTTTTTTACCTCCATTTTGTTTTTGTTTTGATCGCTATACAAACAAATCATGATCAAACAGATGACCTCTCCTCAACGCTAAACACATAAGTAAATATAAAACTATACAATATTCAAACTATAGAACATATTCATAGATAAAAAACGTTAGTTAACTTGCAGATAATACTATTTTTTTTTTAGATGTTGGTTCGTCTAAACGTTGGCAAGGGAGTAAAACACTGATGTGACTTACAAATTCTGAGCCTATTTTATTAAAATTTTCACAAAATTTAACTTTATAAAATATATATGACAAAATAGTCTAAAGGGTTCAATTTCGCCTAGTTAGGAGGCCCAGAACTCGCGGAACGTACGTCCCATTCTCATAATCAAGTAAATCGAGTGTTCTTTTACTGGTGTGACTGGTCTTGATGCCAGATTCAAAGTTGGTCTTTTATGATGCTGCTGATCAGGGGAAGACTGTGTTGTGCAAGACACTAATGTAGACACAAGCGTTGACTTTCAGTCCCTGTTTGAAGAGGAGAGCAGTATAACGTGACCCTCGCTGCTAGCAGCACCAAGAAACATAGCTGGCTGTGGGCACTTGGCCTTCATGATCCTATGGACTATATAAGAACTTTATGAAATCCATCTATTTTCCTTCAAGTTATGCTTCTGAGTTTGACAGAAATTTTTCTCAACTGAGAAGAACCATACAAGATCTTTCATAGGAGGCTTTCTTTTTAAGCTTGAACTTTGTTTGGGTGATCCTCTTCTCCCTGTTTGTCGGGGTTAGAAGTTGTCCTTTGGAACGTGTGTTGCTATGGTACCGTAATTCTTTATTAATGACTTGATATAAAATTGAACGGGACACTACGTCGACGCTGTCAGCGATCGCTTTCATCGATAGGCCGGGATTCTTCTCAATTTTTTGATTATTTTCCTCAACAAAGTAAGACTTTGGACGATTTTGGCCGCTTTTGGGTCACAAAGCTTCCGATAAATCATCGTCAGTGAGTCCTTCTGGTTAAAAGAAGACGGGGTTATGTTACCATAAGCTGACATAATGAGCAAATGACGACGTAGAGTAACATTTGTTCTGAACTAACTCTCCATTAGTGTGAGTTTGTAATAAAATCGGTTTGTAAGGGGATAGGATCAAGCATGAGAATATTACGAACATTTACAACAACTACTCTTTACATCATATAGGCATACATCCTTATATTTCATAGACTTATTTAAGCAAATTAGAGGTGTATTATTCAAATTTGTTAGATGAGTTTATTTACTCATTGATTTAAGCTTTAAATTAAAGTCCTTATTTGATTTATCTGGTTCAACTATAAAATCTATCAATTTAGCATTCTTTTATTGTGACGATCAATTTTTGCGACGCCACCAAAGGTTTAATAAGAACAATTTGACTATAGAAATTGACGAAAGTTATTCGTTGAAGAATACAAATATAGTACACACTCAATTTCAAGAAAAATCATTCGAGGTTGCTTTTGTATTGACAGACCATATATTTTCATATTTTACGAACACACGCTGTGTCTGTTATGGTTTACATAGGCGGAGTAGATTTCGTTTCAAATATGGGACAGGTTATACCCCTAATAAATTAACAATAAATATGTAACTAATTTGTCAATGGAGAGGTTAAAGGTCAATCAAAATATAAAAATATTATACAGGAAATATTTTCCTCTTTTCTTATTTAAAAAAAAAAAAAAAAGGATATGTCCCATGTGGGTTTAAACAAATTTAAAATTAGGGAAATGTCATGTTTCTTTTTTATTATTATGTATGTACATAAAAAAATAGCTGGAAGGAAACAGAGAAAATTGCGCCACACGAATATACGAGTATATGATATGTAATTCGTTCCGTTGGAAGAACAAAAAAAATACGATATATTTTGAGAGAACGATTACAGCTATCAAGTGACAATTATCTTACTATGTGTTTAAGAACTAAAAAGAGAGATATAATAATAGCATTTCATGTTCACGATGGACCTCTTCACCTCTTATAGCTATGTGCATAGGTGTAAGGGAATATGTGTTTACCTATGTCAAGGATTGAAAATTAACCCAGCACAAATTCACTCATTGTCATATTCAATTCCCCCTCAAAAAATACATACAATGAGATTTTTTTATTTTTTTTTGTTGAATCGACAATTACAATCAGTGAAGTGATTGTTGTTAGGTCAGAGTATAGATGAACTTTGAAACAAGTTATAATATGCATAACCTTAAAAAATGAACAATGCAGCCCATACATGTATTCTGAAAAAAGAGTTAACTTCGTCAGATAAATACAGCCTGATGCTTAAAATTCACAGTGTGCTCAAGCAAATCGTTCTGCTTTTCATAGTAAGATTTAAATCGACTTTATCAGGAACAACATGTACATAAATTAAGGCAGTTTGTTTTTCAACTTTTATTTACTCTTATAAGGATTACGGTTAGTGCAGAAAAGTTGTGATATGGTTTGAAAAATACCTATGTAAAATTGTATTGTCTTACGAGATCATCTTAAGGTCGCACATCTCAATCAAATTATGATAAAAGACCAAAAATCTTTACTTTTTAGTTATTTTGCATAAAATAATTTTGATAAACAATTTTTAACCTATAGCAAGTTTTAAAAGTTAGGTAAATTTGATGATCCGCGTATAATGCGCATCATTTTTTTACATTTACAGACAGGAGATAACAATTTTTTTAAACATAATCTCTCATTTTGCTACATAATATAGCAAAAAACTATGCTAATATTTTTTATAGGTTAGAATAATGTCTATCCAAATTGATAAATGCAAAATAATGATTAATTCTTTATTTTCATATTTATGGACGAAATAAAGATCTTCTGTGCGACACCTAAAGATGACATTATTAGGCAATGCAATTTTGCGTAGGCTATTTTCTTACCATATCACAAATTTTTCGAATTAGCCCTTATCGAAATTCGAAAAAAGTTGAAAAACACACCGACCTAATTATATTACATGCTTATATAATTATGGGAAGCAACGTTATACATGCAGGTTTTTTTCAAGAATTATGTGTTTGATATTATTATTGTTAACTTGCATTTCCTCGAAAATATGGTTTTTTTAAAATTTAGTTAGTAAGAAATAAATGGTTACTAATCTAGAAATATGGCTAAAGAGAGCCAAGTAAAATAATTTCAGTGGGATCCTAAACTTATGGGTAATTTCACAAATAATACTGCTAAGGAAGTGAGGCTGACTGTATCGATCGGTGATGTGAACAAAGCTCCATGGGATTCCATCTAACAAAACAGGGATTTACCGACACGCAGGAAAAATTATAACTGAGAAAAGAATGGAAATTCCAAACAAGCTTGAGTTCTCATGGCCAGGTGCAGAGTCTTGTTACTAACAGTAATCTCCTCCGGGATAGTTTGCATCCAAACAGGGCTTCACGACCTCATTCAATACCTCCTGGTTGACGAGACTTCAATTTAAAATGCCTTATGGTCAAGAACTCTTCAGTGACAATCTTGTTGATTCCTCTGCTTTCTGAAGAGCCTTTCACCGCAGTTAATGTGCCTCCTGATCATACCGAGAAACTCAACAGGCAATTCACAATGTCAGTGACATCCTTTATAGAGTATCGCAACCAACAATACTATGTAGGAAGACTGATAAATTTCAGAACAACTTCTGTTAATAACACTACATCGAGTGCAAGTTATAATGGGTCTATGAACCTCGAATTGATGCTGTAGGATATACTGACGCATACTGTTTAAATTATTATTTTATGATTCTTGTACAAACTTCATGATATTTGCAAATATATATTCTACCTATGCCAATGTCGTTTAAACTCCCTATTAAATAATGTAATATTTTGCACAAAAAAAAGAAGAAAAATACGAGAAGGGAAAAGGAAGTTAATTTCCTTGACAAATTTTAATTAATGAAATATTTGAGTCCAAAGGGATATTATGGAGTCATTTGAGGAGAATGTTGAATCTTGATGATGAAAATACAAAAAGTCATTAAAAATTGCACATATTTTCAGGAACGAGGTTTGTAAATTGTACCTTCATTCATAAACATACTATAATCTGCCAGTTTGC
Source organism: Lepeophtheirus salmonis (assembly GCF_016086655.4). NCBI lineage: Eukaryota > Metazoa > Arthropoda > Copepoda > Siphonostomatoida > Caligidae > Lepeophtheirus > Lepeophtheirus salmonis. The sequence goes on along the minus strand of NC_052141.2, from coordinate 2,938,557 downwards.
TAAAAAAGATTGAAATTGAAAAATAAACGTGCTTACCTTGACAATTTGATGAATGCTTGGATGAAGAACAGCTGAGACGTCATAACGTATCATTAAATTAGCTGCAAGTAGCTATCAAATGAAAGATATTTGTACAACAACCCCACTCCGTATCAAGCAATCATATAGGCAGAAACTACTTCGATCTCGATTCTTAACTCTACCCTAGTCTTGAAAAGGACTTATACTTAAACATATAACTCTGCAACAAATCGTGAGTTTTACTCTTTGTCTTTTACGCTCCAGGGCAGTGGTTCCCAACCTTTCAAATATATTGACCCATTTTAGAACAAGCCATCAGTCAACGACACTATTATTAAAATACTTTATATACATATAGATTTTCCTTTTTTCTCTACGAGAAACTGCAATATATATTATTCATTTGTAGTTTTACTTTACATACATTCCGTAAGTTCTTCATCGGAGAATAAATTAACCAGGTCGCCATGATGTTATACATCGAAGTGGGATTGAGGTAAGAGAGCAAAAAGAAGGGGGAGTGAGACAAATGGTAGTCCTGAATTGAGACCCTTCTGAATATCAGATGCCTGCTGTATGATTTGGATAGGACAAATGAATTAATTCTATACAGAAGAGAACCTACTACATTTAATAGGCATTCGTGGAAGGAAAAATTTATAATTATATTTAAATTCATTATGCGTTGTGAAATCATTAACACCAATGGTGGGCAAGGATTCTTATTTTAGAGGCAGATGTTAAGACTCCCAACCACAGCTTATTGAAAGGAAAATGTAACCCTAATAAAAAAAAAAGGAACACGCATCAACTGTTTTTCCTTTTCTAATCGTTAAAATTAGTTTTTCTTTACAAACATCCCATCTTTCATATACGTTACTCGCTTTATAAGGTAATCATTGATTTTTTTTTTTAAAGTCAAAAATAGCGTTTCTCAAACCTCTTATACTTCCTCACAGCTGTTTTGACATCCATGTTTCATAATAGTCTTCATTTTCTTTCAAAAAATCTAACCAATAAGCGAGAAAAAATGGTCAAGATGCGATCAAAGTTCGCCAATCTACTCCAAAATTGACTAATTTGGCTCAAAATCATTAATGACACCTTGGTCTTGCGAACCCATTTAAGGTCAAGAATCACAAATTGGGAACCACTGCTCAAAGGATTAATGTATACTCTCTCTTGAAGACTAAAAGATTAATAATTATAGCTTTGGAAAAAAAAAAAGCTGCAAACCTGCAACCTACAAAAAGACACTCCCATTTACATTGTCATATTTTTTCTCATCTCTGTATGTATAATTTTAAGGTTCTGGGATATGAATTGCGATAATATCTAACATACTAAAGTCAACATGTGGCATTGAAAGGTTTAATATATAATTATTTGTTTTGAGACTCTAATAAAACTGATTTTTTTCCGTCTCAATATAAGGATTTATGAGTAGTACAAATATGATTTATGCAGTAGATTTAAATTTATAGAACGCTATTGTGCAGATGTTAGGAATTTTAAACTACGTATGATAGCAACAATATTCAGTCCAAAAAAAATGTTCATAACATATTTTACAATTTTTAAATTAACAGTGCAAAATGTATTACATTTACAAAGGTGTGTATTACATTGATTAAGGCAGCCACTACAAAAAAGTTAGATATTGCAAAAGATGTAAATTGCCTTCCGGAGGTCCCTGCGTAATTTTTTTTTCAAAATTTTGAAAAATGAAAAACTTTAGTTAAATAAACATGATTTCACTAAATCGGCTCTAACTCCTTCAATTTTGCTCGGATCGTCCATTGCAGGTTTGAGCCAGCACAGATTTGTAACATTCCAGATCGATTGGTACCATTTTTAGCGAAATTTGATGACAAAAAAAAATTTTTTCAGACACGACACTTTGATTTATTATTTTTTATATATTCAATAATATTTTATTACTCATCTTAAAGAACGAAACAAATGCATATCCTCCAGCTTTTGACAAGAAATCTAATGATGCCTTCAAATTTTGGATATCTTGATGCTAAGCGGGACAAATGGGCCAAAATAGAGTTTTTGGCCAAGTCGACCTGTATTACAATTCCACATTTGGGTTAATAACTCCAAGACACGTGATTGGACTAAAATGAAATTCAAAACTTAAGTTTGACTTAACCTCAGCGTTTTAACAAGATATGTTTTGAGTTTTTAATATTATCCAGTCCAGAGATATGGAAGGAGGTTATTACATAAACTGTGCCAAATTGAAGGTTTTACTTCCGTCAATTACTTCTGGGAATATTGTTTGATTTTAAAATAAATTACATATTTGGAATGAATGTATCAAGACACAAATTTTGATATCCAATTACGATAAAAAAATATTTCTGTACACAAATTTATTCAAGATTAATAATATCTATGTCAGAGAAGCAGTCGTGGCCAATTGGTTAAGGATTTAACTATGGAAAAATGTATTACAATTACAAAGTGGTGTATAACATTGTTAAACCAGCCACTACAATTTTTTTATGATATTGCAATAGCTGTAAAATTGCCCTCCCGAGATTCCTGTGTATTTTTTTTTCAAAATTTTTGAAAAATGAAAAACTTATTATTAAATAAACTGGATTTCTAAATCAAGGTTTTACTCCTCAATTTTGCTTCTGGGGATATTGTTTGAGGTTTTAAAATAAATTACATATTTGGAATTGGTATCAAGACATTTTGATATCCAATTACGATACAAAAAAATTTTTTTTCACACAAATTTTTTCAAGATTAATAAATATTTATGTCAGAGAAGCAGTCATATCCTCCATTGGTTAAGGATTTAACTATGGAAAAATGATTACCTTACAAAGTTTGTATATCTTGATGCTAAACCAGCCAAATGGGGCAAAATTTTTTTAAGTGATATTGCAATAGCATTTGTTTAAAATTGCCACGTGATCAGAGATTCAAAACTTAAGTTTGCCTTATTTTTTTTCAAAGGTATTTTCGAAAATTTAAAACTTTATTATTACATAAGTAAACCGTGTCAAATTGAAGGTTTTACTTCTGGGGATATTGTTTGATTTTAAAATAAATTACATATTTGAATGAATGTATCAAGACACAAATTTTGATATCTTTTCTTTTTTCAGTTACACAAATAGGAAATATACAAAATCAGATGCAAATAATTTTTAGTGCACCAAATTGATTAGGCCAGCACAGATCTAAGAGTAAAAATTAAGTGTAGATCCATTTTCTTTTAAATTTGGTCCAGGCCGATTCTATAGATAATTGTTAATAACCTCAATTATCTTTCAAAATGGAGAACATCTAATTTCCATAACGTCATATTAAGTTAAATTTCTTCCATAAGTCATATTTGGTCTACTCTTAAATCAGGAGTAGTGAGAAAATCGGTCCATATATTGAGACCAATATAAAGTTCCATCAATAGTCTGCAATCACGGTTCAGACCAAAATATCAATAAAAGTCTGTCTAAAAAGACCAAACTGATTAAAAAGTTCAGTCTTCCAATGAGTCTTCACACTAATTAATATATATATATAGCTTTTTACAAATTAGGTTTTTCATATATAGATATATATATTTTTTTTTTTTTTTGGTGTGAACAAGTTCCATCTTGTATAAGGAAACTGTACAAATTGCAACCAAAAAATTAGATTCAAAATTTTAAATGAAGAATTTCATAAAATAAGTAATTGGTAATAAAATTTTACCAAAGATGCAGTTTGTACAAAATCTAGTGATGGATCGATAGGACTAATGGCCTAATCAGCCTCTCCCAGGCCCTTTCAGTCTTTGTTTTATCGGGCTGATCTTTTTCACTATTTAACAGTCCTATGGACCGATACGTTAGTCTTTTACTGCTAAAGTCCTAGCTTTCTATAATGCCAATCTTCAATCATATTTAGGATTGACTCATTGAAATTATAAATGATAGTTAGAACAATTAATTTAATAATTTCTACCCACACACCTACTACTTTAAACCAATGGTATCTTGTCACTTGCAAGACATAGTTAGTAACACCGTCATTTTAGTTGCTGTAATTATCATTACAGACCAATATGGACTTACAAATTTTATTCGGACCAGACTGATGGAACTGCGGTATTTTTAGTTTTTTTTTTTATTGTACCAATCCACAACTAATAAAAATCACAACTTCTACACATAATGAATATATTAGTGTTGGGCTTCGGTCCGGAAATTCTAGACCTGTCTGAGATCGTTATATTTTTTGTTGGCCCAAACTAATTCGGTCTAACAAAATCTCAGTCTGGACCGGCTTCATTATAAAAATTTGGTCTACATCGGTCTAGTCCGGTTCCAAAAAAAAATCGGTTTAGACCGATTTTACAGATAAATTGATTATAACATGACATCAGTTATATTTTCAAGCACAATGCCGTCATACAAAGTTTAAACAGAGATAGCTCGGATTGATTTTGATCCTGATGTCTCTTATATAAATACGGTATTTTTTCTAGAACATATTGTGTACTTTTGATATTTTTTGAAAAAATCAATGAAGGTTCATTTAGAAAAAAAAAAAGATCTCATAGAGTCTCAACACTAATATATATAGTTATGGCACGTAAACATAAAAGCAAGCTAAAATGATATATGTTAAAGTTGAGTATTGGTTACGTTTGATTATTTTGAGGAATTATCGTCAATTTCCATTCACAAATTATTTTTATTAATCCATTGGGTGTGTCGCAAATCGCACTTAAAGCCGCTACAAATTCATCACCATCGTAAAATAATGATTAATTGATTGCTTTTATTTCAAAGGGTGCCATATCGGAGGCTATATATGTATATTAAATCAAATAAAGGTTCTAAATTAGAGCTAAAATTATTGGTCAGCTTAACTCATCCCACAAATCTGAATAAAAATCTTACAAATAACTCAAATATGTCTATAAAATATTAGGCTGTTAATATATATGAAGTACGAAAGAAGTACTTTTTCTTGATTTTAGTTCAAGATTATTTTCATGTTGTACAATTTCCTCCTACTTCTAGATAATCTCAACTAATCTAATATGGCTACTCTCCTTCAAATCGTCGGACTTACAATGTTGTTTCTCAATTTGATTTTTTTAAGATATCGTCAGTTCATATTTTATACAACTCTACTAATAGACATTTATTTTTAATATTTTTAAGTTTATATTTTGTACTTAACCTTCCTTATTATAGCTCATTTAGACGCTAATTTATACAATATACTCAAATAATCTATTAAAAATAGAACAATGAACTTCTAGTCCAATTCTACTCAATGACTCTTTTGTTAAACGGAAAATTAAAAGAATTTTACATATAAAAATACTCCGAAAATTTCTAATTACCTTCTTATTATCATTTAAAGTGGCTGTCCCTCATTTAAGGGAAATATTTGCCCATAGGGGCTGCCCAATGAATGGGTTAAAATTCCTTTGGTTTTAATTATTCTAAAGGTATGTTAAAATACAGTTAAATTACACTTTTTTTTAACATTACTAAACGAAAAAAAGATTGTAACATAAAAAATAATATGTAAGTCTTTGGAAAAAGTTTTTAACATTATTTCCCAATTTTTATTTACACTTTCTTTTTTATTCTTACAAGTAATTTTTAGGAAATATACAGACGTAAGATATAAATATATTTAAGTTAACTCAAAGTCAAACTTAACAACAATTTAAAAAAAAAGATAAATGATTGATTTTTTTACTTATTCATACTTTATTAGAAAATTATAGACTTTTTATTAAAATTCTAAATATTTGAAATATAAATAATCGACCATAACGATGTAAAAAATTGTGATACATAACTCAATTTGATTTGAGGGTGAGGTTGTGTAGATTACAAAAGAAATTAGTAGTCTGAGTGAATGAGTACAAAACAAGGAAGTCTGACTAGTGACTTTACGAGATACGGTTAGATTCATTATAAATTTATAAGTCAGATTTTGATAGACAGTAAAGTTTTAAGTCCTATTATTTTGTTTGTCTCATTTTAACATATCCAGTTGTCCATTAAAATTTGGGCACTTTGAGTTTTAAACTTCAACAAGATATAATTTATTAATTACAAATTGAATTTCAACAAAATTCATACTATAAATAGATGTGTGTCATAACTCAATTAATCATTAATATAGCTGCCCTAAGCAGAAATAATGGCTTCCAGGCGGTGGTGGAAGCCCTCACACCCACTGCGGATGTAGTTCTCCGTCCTTGTGTCTCAATGCTGGCTGACAGTGGCTTTGAGGGCCTCTGTGTTTGGATGGCAGACACTGAAATGCTTTCCCCCAGAACATACGTCCAAAAAGTGTAGTCGAGGGAGTTGGCATCAGGTCTATAGAGGGATCAAAGTGTCAAAAAGAGTTCAAATGAAATCAAAAGAGTGTACAACAGAGGAGATGGGTTTTTTCCATTGCTGGTATCAAAAGTGGCCTCTAATTGTTTTTGCTATAATAATATCATTAAACTTTCATTAATTATTGAATTAGTAAGTCTTTATATTTCAATGGACCACCTGGTACAAATATACAACTGCATATATTATATCGTTTATAATTAGTTTTAATGAAATAAATGATTTTTGCCCTTTATTAACGCGATTATTTGGATTCCCCAAATGGCCCGCATCAGCAATAATGACGTCACATGAACACACATTATTTTATCGGAAAAAAGGTGTGGGTTATATAAATTAACTTTGCCTCAAATGAAATAAATTTACTCGGGTATATAACTAGATCCTTTGAATATAAATAATATATTATTGAAGAATTTACTATACTTTTCCATGGTTAGATAATGCATTTATATAAATAGATCAAACTAAAATGAAAACATAAAATAATAGTTGATAATTAAAATGATATCAGACATGTGTCTTCTAGTTCAAAAGTAAGGTATTATTATTTTATTTTTTTACAATTAAATCTGGATTTCATTTGTATGTTTCAATTGATTGACGTTTATTTTTATCAATAAACTATTCTAATTGTTCCTTCAAAGGCGGTTCAAATTGCATTGAAGTAGTTAAAATTAATTGCCTCAGAATTAGAAATTTGTAAATCAGACTTGAAAGGCCACATCAGGGTCAAATAAAATCTCAAAAATTTATTAAACACCTTTTTGGATATCTCAAACTGTCCCAGAAATTTGAATACAAGACCCATTACAGACGGAAGTAATAAAATATTGGACTGTATGGAGTTATATATGAATAATGTAAAAACTTTCATTTTTTGGAAAAAATTTTATATGTTGAAGGACCACATATTTATGACAGTATGATTTTACAATCTGCAATCATAATGGGGACCCAAAACTTGACTAAATTACGAAAAACGTGATTTATATGTATACTTTACAATTTTTCTTTTAAAAAGGTAGAAACGCAAGCCAGGCGGTTGGAAATTGCAATAGTGTAATTGGTATTCATACTGTTACAGCCCATTAAGCACAATTTATGCCCCTCTGATTCTTTCACTGTAATTTTGATATCAAAGATGCACCAGGCTATGCATTGCCACTTCTCATTTTTTTAAATACAATAATAGAAATAATTGAGTCAGGCCCGTCATTTAAGCACTTTTTCGATTGCCTATGTGATAAACATTAATGAAAAAAAACCTGATATTTTAAAAAAAGTCCTTAAAAATAATGGATTTCTTATTACTAATATTGATAATGAAACATCCAATCACGGCCACTTTAGGTTTCGTCAATTTCTTTCCTGGAATTTTGATGGCATATATGCAGATCCCTCTAAAGGGCCAATTGATAATGAAATATCCAATCACGGCCACTTTAGGCTTCGTCAATTCCTTTCCTGGAATTTTGATGGCATATATGCAGATCCCTCTAGAGGGCCAATTGTCGAAAATGTTGCTAAATAATGTAATTGGTCGAGCCCAACCATTATTTAATTACTGTTTTGACTGCCTGGGACAGTGGTTCCCAAAGTAGGGGTTGCAGGACACAACCGTGACGTCGTTTGAGGATTTCCAAAAAATATAAATATAATTGAAATTGTGGCATCAATGCTTAAATAAAAAATGTAATTTTTTTATACGGGTCTTCTGGATCATTTTAAAAACCATTTCCCAGAAGATAGTGCTCCACAAAAATATAATTGGACACGCTCCTTTTACCCCACAGCTAACCATGGATCGCCTGACCTAGATCAATGATCAAACTTTCAAATGACCAAGAAACAAACAAATTTTAACTCTAAAACACTTCACAAATTCTGGATGTCACTGATGGATACAAAATAAAGATATCTAGTGATAACAAAATTCCAACTCTTGTGATTATGATACACTCTAATGATCAGCCCCTGTCGGCTAAAGTAACTTAAGATTTACTTATACCATTTGGTTCAAATTATTTATATGAGAAAACCTTTTCCGTATGAGCTTATATAAAAAAAAATAAATTCAGATCTAGGATTAAATTGAAGGATGATCTTCAAGTTGCTGTGTCCAAAATCAAACCTAGAATCGACCATCTTTCCTCCATGCACAGTTCACATCCGTCACATTCAGACCTTGATTTGTTTATAAGCCTATTTGCACATCCACAGTTTGTAATATGATTTGTTTGTGAGTCTTAATGTTGACTTTATTAATTGCAAAAAGAGAATTGATAGAAAATGATTCAAGAAGTATAATATCGCTGATTATATTTTAACAACATCTTTGATTATTTCTAGTTTGTATTTCTTATTTTATAAATATATATATTTTTTGAATACAAATAAACTAGTTTTTTGAATTTTTGATTAATATAGATTTGCCACTTTCTTGAACTCTATAGGGATTATTTGGCCTTTAAGTCATTTATATGCTTAAAATACAATCCAAATTTTAAAGTAATCATCGCTCAATAAGAGGTGTTAGGGGTTAACCAGTGTCTAGGTACATATTTTACGGGTAGAACTCAAAAAAGTTGGGAACCAGTGGCCTAGGAGATAAAAATGAATGGCTCAAAAAATATGAAATAAAACAAAATCTTTAAACAGAATGGATTTACTCAACCTTATATTATCTGTCTTTTATATATTTGGTTGGTTAAAAGCCATAGTTTGTAAACAAGCCATAAACAAATGAAGTAAAAAACAGCAATCCGTGGAACATCTGTTACCATAAGGGTACCAGTAGATTACTTTTTATTTCATTAATAAAGAAATAATAATTAGTTGTGTGCTCATTAAAACCCCATCAAAACCATCACAACACACATTCGTCGTCACCCTCTTAAACTTCCCCGTTCTAGCACCTTTATTAAACGATAAAAACTTTTTCAAAAGGGTAAATGTAAATAATTTCAATTAGTTTTATTCATAAATAAATTGGAAGTGTGTTCGTTCCTTTCCGTTTCCCTTCATTTAAAAAATAATTGGGGATTATACACTTAATTTTAAATTCCATGTACTTTCAGTATGTAGAAAAAGAAATCAAAGTTACCATGGTAAGATAAACAATTAGAGTATTTTTAGAGGGAAGAAGCTTGGTAGTGATGTGGTTGTATTAGATTAGCTACAAACTGCAATAAGAAGAAAGAAATAACTAGTGATGAACGATGATTCGGAATTGGGAATCGGAGAATAAGGTGTTTTTTCTGGAATCGGATCGGCATTGGCAAAATAATGTTTAATTTATGGTTCCGATTATTATTTATTATTATTGAAACTGGGATTTAACTATTCGTTATTTTTATAAGTAGGGGAAAAAAATAGCCCCACTCCTCCAAATTAAGGAATTTTTGCTTATTACTGAAATATTTAACATTTAAAATTTAATTTAATTTATATTTTTTTTTAAAAAAAATTATTTTTCTGTGAATAACTATGTATTTTTGAAATTTTTCTCCCAACAATTGAATTTTTTCCAAAAAATTGAAGTTTCTTTTCAAAAACTATTTAATGATGTCGACCCCCACACAAAATAAGTTTTGTTTAAAATATAAAAAAATAATTAATAATAAAAAAAGGAAACTAGTTTTTCGAATGGAAGAAGTTTTACGTCAACAGTCTCCAAATATTCCAAATCATTTTAGTATTACAAACAAACAAAGAGAAAGAGCAGATTTAGGATTTTGAAAAAAACTGGGTGATAATTTCAAAAATGTTATATGTCTCAGATAGCCAAATGTTTTCTCCTAACATTTTCAAAAAAACCCCTTTTGCTTCATTTTTGAGAATAATTGTAGATTTAAAAATGAAATTTTTTGAAAATAGTGACCTATATAATTTATAAACCTTTTTAAAATATTTTAAACTATCAAATTTCATTTCTTAATTTTGTTTTTCAACAAATGTAATTTTTATTTTTCGATTTTATAAATTTTTTTTCCCGTTAAACATTTTCCATTGTGCAAATTAAATTTTTGAATTTTTTGTCTAAATAATATTTTTTTCTAAGACCAGCTAAGGATTTTGAAAGTTGAAGTTTTTTTTTGCCTTCCCCTTCTCTCTAATTTATATGTTTGAGACACTTTTTTTTTTATAAATTATATTATTTTTAGAATATAAGCTGTTAATTTTGGAAAAATTATGAATTCCAGTTTCAAAACAACCATTTAATGATTTTCGATTGTGAAATTTTTCTGAGAATGGTAATGGATTTAAAAAAAAAGAACTTAAATATCAATATTTGATAATTTAATTTTTTTGATCTAACAATTTGATATTTGAACAAAACACATTAAATGACTAATCTTGAAATCATTAAAGTCTCCAAAGTTAAACGGTAAAAAATGAAAAACATTTGTTCACTCTACTTTCTATTTCTTCAAAGTTTAAGCCACTTATTCTCCTGACCTATTTAAGTATGTGTAGTTTTTCTAAATTTTTTTTTCTTCAGTTTTAAATGATCCCTAAGTCTTCTTTTCACTTATTTTTAAATCGACAAAGCCTTTCTAGCACTTCCATTTTTAGTAGAAGGTACTAAGAGAGTCAACTTCTTGTCTTAACTTTAGAATACTTTTTAAGGGGAAAAAATACACTTCAAGCTAGTCAATGACGTAAGAAGTGCTATGGGGAATCTTCTCCATAAATCCAATAATATAAAATATCAATAAATAAAATTACCACTTGTAGACAAATTTAGAAGGTTTTTTTCTTTGTTAAGCTCGGGAAATTTAAGCGCATGTGTTAAGATATTAAAATATACCGACCATGTCCATTAATTTAAACAATTAGAAATCATATGTAGTGTATTAATTTGAGCAAATCTATATATTAAATGCGAATATCTGTATGAGCGTGTGTTTGTCCGGGAATCCCGCTCAAACCAATGAATACATTTTGTTCAAATTTTTATGTAGATTCTTAAGGCTCACAAAATGGTTCTGCTAACAATTTTTTTGTTTTTCAAGGCCATGGCAGGTTTTAAATATAATTTTTCTAAAATAAACAATTTTTTGACTAACAAACCATTATTATTTAAGAAATTAAAATCAATTATTTACTTTTCTGGGGGGGGTTTAATGGATATTATAATATTTAGAGAAGAAAAAATAGAAAAGAGAATAAAACAAAGGATTTTGGACAATAATATAAAAGATAGCTCAACTGGAATATTTTTCTGCACTAAATCTTTTAATCTCCATTCAAAAAAACCCCAGAAAAGTAGATAATTGATTTTAATTTCTTAATCTCCCGGACAACACTGGACAATCCTACTTTAGTTATTGATAAAAAACGAAATAAAACTGTTATGATAACAGCTTTTGAAAATAAAATAAAACTATTAAAAGTCTCACACATGTTCGAGATCATATTTTAGTCAACTCTTCTCATTACTACGTTTCGTTCATTCGGATGAAGTGTAACAATTAATTTATTTTTCTTTTTTTTTAATACTCCATCACTAATACGACCCATAAAAGTTTTTTTTTTTTTGTCAGCATTACTAATTAGAAAAGGAGAAGATAAAAATAGAGAGGAGAAGAGTATAAATAATGCTAATAAGACCAAATTAATTAATTACCCTCATTGTGGTTTTTTTAATTTACATTTTAACAACATACTTTATTTCATTGGTTTTTACTCCTTAACAACGTTCATAAATAAATGTACAAGTATCAAATTTCTTTAATAAAATTGTCAAACAAAACTTTTTTCTTTTTTCTTTCTTGATTAACCACTTTGAAAGTTTATTTTTTCAACTTTTTACGGACGTTTTTTCCTCTTCTCCTCCCTACTAATTTGGTTAATGGCTACAGGGGTCGTTGTCATTTTATATGTAGAAAATGCTTGTTATATATGTGGCTCTTGTCAATATAAAAGCAAGTTTAATTATGAAAAATACACTGACCATAACATTATTTTTATAATTTTTGAGGGCTCTGGTAAAATATTTAAAATCCTGAAGGGTCTTGATGAATACTGCCTCAAAATGGCACTTTCTTTGGGAAGGTTCCTTCAACAATACTTTAACTAATTTAAATATTTATAGGATCAATATTTAAAGAACTATGTCGACATAATGGAAAAATCAACACACAAATTTCAAAGGAATTCCAGCCCTGAAATCCGTCCAGTAAATTACGCAACAATCAGTCCTAAAGCACTTATAGCTAGTGGGCTTACTTCTGGAAATGGACTTATATATGGGGAAATTAGGAAGATAATTATTGCATCTGCGGCAAGATATGACACTTTATCCTTACGTATTCCTAGGGGAATTCCTTGGAATAGGAATTTGACGCGGATTTGGTTCGATACTTTCCTTGTTGGTTGGTTAAATATTATCATAAGCTAAAGACTACATATAATAGATAAATTTAAAAAAAAAGTATGAGATGAGCAACGTCTTTTGGGCCTTAAGTTATTATTATTATGAACGTTCATTAAATATAGTTTTGGGCGTGGCTAAAGTTGTGTAGGTTACTCGTTTATTTGTGTATTTTTGATTTAGAAAGCAATTTTAACCATTATGTGTTTGTTTTAGCTCTCTCTCGATGTTTGCATATTATTATGTATGAAACTTTTTTTACTTCAATGTTTTATGTTTCAAATGAATACAAATTGAATGGTGGGCTATAATTGAGGGGCATCATTTGAAAGTAGAATGCTTATTTTTTTTTTTTCCCCCGCATTCCCTTTTAATTTATTTTTTCAATATGTGTGAAATATATTTTTGTGAAACAAAGCCCAAATGATAAAATAAATCATTCAAAATAAAAATTTCAAAACTCTTCTTCCATATAAATATATATTTAACCAGCATCCAATTTTCATCAAAACAGTCGGTCTTTGACATGGATCTCGTGACCGTCTTCTCCATCGCTTGAGATATTGGTTTTTTATTCGTCCTTGCCGCTGACATGATTAACTGTGTTTTTGCTATTAAGGCTTCTATTTTGAACTTTTCCAGGTGACTTGACACCGTTAACACTAGCCAATTACCCTTCTTGATTCTTCAACTCTATTTTTTCTATACTATTTCCTCAAGTCTGTTAATTAATTGCCACATGGAATGAGATAGGAAGAAAAGGTGTTCTGAATTTTCAATTCCCAAGGCACAGAAAGTGGAGAATATTTATCTCCCACTTTTGATTTATTAGTATAGAGTGAGAATACGACGTAGCCGTCCAATATTGGAACAACATTTTTTTATATGAAGTAAAAAAGTTCCCCATTAATGTTTTCGGATCCCCGTTAAAACACTACATTGGGAAGGTTCTATTGATGGAGTATTAGTAAACTTTGGCTCCAATGAGGCCATTCTCCTTAGTCTTCTATTCTTCGACTTATATAATTTTCCCAGACATCAATTAATTTATTTATATAATATGTTGTCCGTGAACAAAAATCAAGCTATAAAGATGTTTATCAACATTTAATGAAGATTATTTTATATTTGTATATATTCTTCAATAAATAATTATTGTCCGTTTCTGTCAACAAATTATTCTTATTTACCCATTTATAGGGCCTCCAATGACTACTTAAAGTAGTCAAAGATGATCCCTAAAATACAAGAATGAAGAATTGATAGGTTGTATGGTTAAAAGTGCCTTATCAGGGCCAAAAAAAGTCTCACAAGTAAAAAAAAGGTCCTAAATTTTAGATCATATTCTGTGGCATCTACAATCATCCCCGTAATTTGAGTACAAAGTATATAATTGACTCTAATATGTCTATGAAATAGTAGGTTATATGCACTAGCGTCGGAGGGAGGGAGCAAATTATATAATGATGACGTCATCGGGATTGCTTTTTCGGGGGTTTTGACAATTTTAATAAAATGTATTTTTTTTTATAAATACCCACTTTGAGAAAAAAACTTTTTTGACAAATTTTATTGTAATTAGAAAAATAATATTTCTTTATCGGAGACAAATAATGCCAAAGGGAATAAATTTTTGTATATTTGGACATTGAAAGTTATTTTGGGAAGATATATTTTTTAATAGCTATTTCTATTAAAATCCCACAAAAGTGAGGGGCCCCTATGGTTTTGATTCTAAGATTTGTATGTTTATATTAAGGAAATAAATAAATTGGAATTATCTCATTTTAATGTTTTGTTTTTTTTCAAATTGTTTTTATGGTGACGCATCATCTATAGTGACTAAGTTGGTGTATTGCCTTTCTTCTAGTCTTGGACACTTTATCCACTAATGGACAACAACCTAAGAAAAAAAAGAAGTCATCAAAATTGACAAATAACATGAAACAAGAGAGTTGGTTGTTGGAAGGAGTCCAACTTTGTTAAGGAGGGAGATTGAGATGGATTTGTAGAGCCTGCCAAGTAGATACACCAAAAGTGTCAGATACAGTCTATAACTTTTATATACAACATACAGAGTGGTCCAGTATTAGGATCTCATTAACTTTAACAGTATTAAAGTAAGAATATTGAGCTTAGAAATATCCTTACCCAAGTCATAAATATTGCAACAATCAAATGCAAGAATATGGGAAATTTAAAATTTTGAACACTTTCTCTACAAAATCTTTTGCCTTCCTTCTTCACCTGATTTGAGCCCCATGGACTTTGCAATGTAAGGTATGATTGAGGGGACGATCAATGCAGTTTACAGAATATAAAAAAATATCCCTGAAGACAGCCTTCACGGTAATGTGGGTAAAATATTTCAGAGAACGTTTTGCGTACAATGCGTTTAAAACAAATACTATATATTTACAAAACCACGGAAATATATAATTTTTTGACAACCCTAAGACCTACAACGCCGATTAATACTTAATTTCAAAGAAATGAATAAGGTCTTTCAAATGATGCCACAATAATTGGTATACGCCTTCGGGTTGACCCTTGAAATTAGAATGAAGTTGATTTTGTATAATTCAAAACTCAATGGCATGGTGTGACCTAATATTATAACTTATCCGGTTTACACTTTAGTTTAGAGAGCAAGATTTCAGATGCTATTAATTATACCAATATTGATCCCTGGCGTCTAATACCAATGACACTAGGACCCAAAGTGTATACACAATTTATGAAAGATCGCGCGGAATATAACTTTTAAAAACTCTTTTTAAGTTAGAAAATTAATCATTAGGCTTTCAAATGAGGGATTTCAGTTGAAATCAAATGTTAGCTTGATACACCCTTGCCCAACGGCATCAATGTATAGTGCATTTCTTATCGTGTATTTTTCTTATCTCTTGTATATAACGTGAATAAACTGTTGGAAATAAAACTCACGACATCCTGCTCAACGGTGTACCAGTTGTAAGTCTGAGACAAAGTGTGTCCGCCATGTTGTTGAGAACAAAGGTAAGCACCTTGAATGATATATTGCTCATTTGTAGGACAATATTATAGCTGTCAAAAAATATTAATACATCTTCAAATACAAACCATAGTCTGTGGGTCATTTTTGAAGGAACACTAATTCAGGAGCACTCTGTATATTTTGTAGCTCTTTCATTTCCGTTCAATAGGCAGTGGATTATATTGAGTGTAGAAAGAAAATACATAATGTTGACAACTTTCTATTAAAAGTGACCCTTTTGTTCACTTTTTCAAGTATGGGCCTCCTCTTCATCTAAAGATGAGAGGATTACATATATTGTATATATACAAAATAAAAACTTATCAAGGCATGGACATCTTTATAGATTATATGATTAAATGGACTCTGAAAAGTGAACGAGGAAAAGAATCATCAAGATGAAAAGTTGGGTTTTTATCTTCCTCTCCCCGCCTATCACAGCATTGATTGGATGATGAATGATCTATTGTCTTGTTATTATAGCCTTGCTACGTGGACAAAAATATATCTAAAAAGACAACTACAGTATTCGTCTCGTATTTATCAACAGCAACAGGAGGAATGAGAAGAAAAATATGTCTTAATAAGCGTGTGATATTTGATCTAATGACCATTTCTTTTCAATCCACACTGTGGAAGCACGAAAGATATGAGAAAAATAGATTATTTAACTTAAATAGCTCAAATTTGACAATTTTCTATTAATATGAAACATTCGGATATGGAAAAAAAATATATATATTTATTCATAAAATATCTATTTGACTATTGTTTTTCTTCATACATACTTAAATATTTAATGCTATAAATTGGGAGATTTCTACAATACACATAATAAATTAGCAATGCTAATTTAATTTATAATACAATATCTTTTCTTTCCAATAATTTTATTCAATTTGTTCAATATTCACATTTACTTAAATAGACGTGAAAAATGCATTTATTTTTTCTCTTCTGTTTTTTTTTTTCAACACTTGGTAGGTGAAACACACGGCTATATTTTTGAGTAAAAATATGATCTGCCGATATGTTAAGATAAAAGAAAGCAAAGCTGATCATCCCAATATCAGTATGATAAATTGACAGATTTGATTTAAAAAGCCCATATCGGGGCAAATATGCAAATATAAGTCTTTTCAATCAAATCAAGGATCTAAACAGTAGTTAATAATATTGGATATCTTAAATCTTCCCAAAGTTGTGAATACAACCCCTATGTCTATGAATATTTAGCCGTATGTAAAGGCTTTGTATTTAAATTTTTAAATGTCTACAAATGGTCTACCAATTTGTTTTTATCGCTACAAATCAATTTGTTGTGACTGACTAAATTATCTCTTTTTATGATACTTTGTTTAAAGAGATACTTAAGACCATATGACCTTTCCAAAGCTTTTAAATTACTGAACATCATTGTACAAGACTATGAGTTGGTGGTACACACCAAAATTAAATGTCAAAATGCAAAAGTCTTCTTCTGTGATCCGACTTGAATTTTGAAGTTACAGAATATGGTGAGAGTTATGGTTTTTGGAGCTATGGTCAGCGATGGTTCCATCATACCTCCACATTTAATCGAGGATGGACTTGAGGTCAACCCAGCTGAAGATCCTGGATGAAAAGTTTATCTCCAGATATGTGGTACTTGTGCAAGACTCTGCACCGTGTCATCCCTTCAAAGCAACTGAGTCATATGAGAGGGTATCGTCTTTATTGTAAAGGATGAAATCTGGCCTAACAGTAATCCAGATTTGCACATTCTCGATTGCTACATGTGGAATATCCTTCAAAAACAGGTCAACAAACGCTCCTAGAGCAATGTTGGGTCCCTAAGACTAGCATCACCAAGAACTACAGGTTGATCCAATCTGATAATGCAATCAAGGCTGAAGAACAATTCAGGCCAAGGATCACAAAAGTTTTTGAAGCTGGTGAAGGTATCATCAAATAAATCAAAACAACGAATCAATGGCAATCCCTTAATAATTTTTCATTTGATTTGATCAATAAATGACACTGCTATACATATATTTATACTATAATTTGCCGAGAAAATATTCCTAATATTTCTGCAATGCCCTGTATATATGAAAAAAATAAAAAAATCAAGTTTTCTACTCTTCTTAGCTTTAGATCAAGCTTGTTTCTATGTCAACACACCACACATTATAAACTTCCCTTCCAAAGCTCGGCATACTTTAGCTAGTTATATGTTTTATTTGAACAATCAAACGTTTGACGGGTTAACTATTAAGAATCAATTCAAGATTATATAGATGAGTGGATATCTCTTCAAGTACTTTTTACTTAATTTTGAACAAAATTAATATGATATTGAATTGAAATTGTTTGTGTACATTGTTATGTAATTAATAATGCTATCTTAAATTACTGGCTATTTTGAACAAAATTATCGAAGCAATGCCACACAGAAGAGAAAAGGAAAGTGATACAAATTTGCCCATACGCGGGTTGACATTGATGGAAACAACGCCCAAAACCATTATTTCTGCACAATTTTGACACAAAAATTTTATTTTGATGTAAGCAAGGCTATCTTCTAGCCTTTTGGGAATAATAGGGCTATTTTTGTGTAGGTTGATGATGGTGTAACGAGTGAATATTGTTTCAGAACTGAACACCGACACTTATTGAAGAGACTTGCTGTTAAGCAAATTGATGGTATTTTGGGCTCTTACAAGCTGTTTCTCTTTTACCACAGAGCCCACCAATTGTCTTGAGGTCCTCATCCTTGCATCAAGATCTTCTTTCAGAAGTTGGTCCATAGATCATGAATAATTTTTTATATTACTTGACTATCGTCGATACATGTCAAATGGTGTTAGTAGACAGAGGTTTACCTTTTTTTTTATTTCCTTTGGAACAAAGAATTTTCTTTCATGGCATCTTCTTTAAAACATTTTATGTAAACTCCAAATTTTTTTTATGTTGTAGATGCTATTTCTGGTATTTCAAATTTGGGCACTACATACAAAATAAGGAGGCAATATAGATGAACAATTGGGTTCCATTAATCCAGGATGGTGGGTCTATCACGAAGGGGTGAAAGTAAACGCAGAGTTTAATGAAGGAACAAGTTCCAGGGTTTTTTTGCAATTCCAGATAAAGGAAACGCTGTCACTAATCTAGAAAAATCCCTTTTGAGTCAAGTATTCAAATTGGAGCTCTGTTTATCAAGGAAACAAGCCGCTGGGAATAAATTATTTCTCACTTTCTTCTACTCTTCCATGATTCAACAAAATGTCCATTTTTTTTTTTAAAATGAACTTAAATTAAAGCATAATAAATTACTTATTTTTTTACAATGAAAGTTTAATCAAAAATAGTTTATTCACTTTAATTTTATTCAACATTATGCCCCAACCCTGTAAATTGAAATATTTAACTTCTCTTCTAGAAGATTTGATAAATCAAAAAATATTTGCAATATTCCAATATAAATTATCCATTTTTAACGGTAACTATTTTAAAATTTGTTAAAGAAATGAACAGAAAATTCGTCAAATAGCTCATTTTTACTCTCTATACCCTTATTCATAAAAAGTTTATATTGATTACATTGGTTCTCAGAAAACTTAAATTACTTTTCCCTCCCTCCCCTACTTACAGGTGTGATAATATATATATAGGTATATACAACCATCAACCAAGCCGGAGAACCAAATAGCAATTTATATAATAAATTAGAATTTTCAACAGATAATGAACAAATATATTCCGATTAAAAATACGCATAATACGTTTTTTTTTAAGAATAAAAAATCAACCATACTTTAGGGGATTGTACATCAATATGTCTATGTATGTGTAATGAGGAAAACATTTAGGGGCCATAGTGAAGTAAAGTAAAGTAGGTCACTACAACCTACCAACTCGTGCTTCAACCAAAACATCATACCTTGCCCTGAACATGACACAGGTCTGGATAAAGAACTATATGTCCATGTTGGTCACTGCCTCGAGAATGGAAATCTGCAAGAAGTCAATAGTATTAATTGTACATTTATTGGACTCTCTCCAAGACGCCCCACACAGTGTAGACCAAGGGGCTCAGATTCAACGAGCTACAAGGCCACATTTCCTTTG
This sequence comes from Lepeophtheirus salmonis, assembly GCF_016086655.4. NCBI lineage: Eukaryota > Metazoa > Arthropoda > Copepoda > Siphonostomatoida > Caligidae > Lepeophtheirus > Lepeophtheirus salmonis. The sequence goes on along the minus strand of NC_052141.2, from coordinate 2,918,654 downwards.
CCGAACACATATAAGTGTTAATGATTATGGTTTTACAGGGAAAAATCTGGTTCCAATAACCCGATTTGGATTAAATGCACCACTTTAAAAATTCTAGCATGACAACAGTTCTGTTGACATCAACTTAAGTCCTTTTAGAATAATTATCTATGGAGTTATTAGCGTCCTTGGGCGTGTACCTGGCACGAAGGAACTCAATAATGGGTTCACAGTGGTTGGGTTCGAAGGACATTTCAATGATTCTTTTAATTGTTTTTTATACGGTTTTGTCAGCTGAATCTGATGTGTACTCTTTCATAAACATCATAAGTTTGGTAAGATATTCAAGTTTAAGCTTGTTCTTCGTTTAAAATCCCAACCTTGCATATCTAAAAACATTCAGAGAGATATTTAATCTTTGATGAATTTTACACTTTTCCCAAAACAGTCAGGACGTCTAGAGTGTGTTTTTTTTCTCTCTCAGAACGATCATGAGTCTTCCTTGCTGGTATTTCTGACCCATCAGCCTCCATGCCAGCCGTGGCAAATTAATAAATAAATGACTTGAGTAGCTTCATAAACTCAATAATCTCCTTGGACGTGAGCCTGGCACGTAGGCACACAATAATGACGGCACATTCTTCGTATTCGAAGGACATCCACTGGAATTTGTAAATTTTATTATAGAGATGTGTGAGCTGAATATGATGAGCAAAGTTTCATAAATATAGAAATTGAGGTTTAAACTTGTTTCAGATTAAAAATCTCCACCCTGTATATGTAATATTTACAAATATCTATTTCTTTGACAGAATTATTATCAAATAAATTTTAAATATACATGCGTAAAGTATATTTTTGAAGAAGAAAACGACTTGAGGATATTATTGTCCATAAATAAATACCTACATATCAAGGTCTAGAGATACCACATCTTGGACAATCATCAATCATGACATAAAATTATTTTATTTACTTACATTTAATAACCACATGGACCGTCCTATGATTTCTTATCATCAAAAGAACGTTTGTATGACTTGAAAATGATAGAAGAAAAAAAAAATGAAAAAATAAGGAGACCCTGACAATTTATTTAAATCATTTACAAATCTTTTTTACAAAAACTATTTATAAGAATTAGCATTTTTTTGTATTGATGTGCCTATTTAATTGACAAAAAAAAATCGAAAGAAGATCTAAAGTTTATGAGAAACCACACCATGTTTAATCACTTTCTAGGTTTTTTTTTTCATGGGATCCAATAGTGGAAAGGAACAGGAATCTGTGCGTAGCTCTGATCCTTGATTAATCTGAAACAATGGTAAAAGAAAGCTGAAAGAGTAAGTAGGGACCCAAAATCCATCATCCGATCAAGATCCTTTGTCAAATATCAGTGATTCTGTCTGGAATCTAGAGATGACAAATTCGACAGAGCAGCTCTCAATTGATTGTCTCTTCGAATCAGGAGTTGGTTCAACTTCAAGCCTTCGAAGATGACTCTCCTTCATAATTAGGAAACTCTATTCCTTCATCAAATTATGTAATGTCATGTTTTATTCGACTTCAGCTCCGTTCCTCTCTCTCATCTCAAATGGAAGGAAGTTAAAAGCGCAACTTTAAATTAGAGTACTGAGGAGGTTGGATGGAGTGTCCACTGAAGTAGTGTATCCGGAAATTGTACTTATATTTAGTACAAATGTCTTCTGTACTCTGCAATTTGTCGTCAAATCCTAATGGAGCTAATTTTGATCCTAAAGTATCCTAACTTCCTTTTTTGCCAAATGGCAATAAAATAATTTTATAAATAAAAAAACTTTTAGCGTCGTTTCATAATGATAAAACACATTCAAAGTTTTATTTGATACAGGTTGAAACATTGCTGGGCAACGTACTTAAATTGTTGGTGTTGTATCCGCACCATTTTTGCAGATTATTGTTCCGTACGACGTATATCTTTACTGCACACAATGATGTATAACGAATCAAGGATATTCCAGTAACAAATACTCAAAAAGACATCACATAAAAAGTATAATAATAAAAATGCAATTTTATTGATTGCATTATCTTCTAATAAATATGAATTAATAAAATATGAATAATATATGTAAAATTAAATAAGTATATTAAAATAAGAAATTATGAATAAAAAATGAAATAAACAATTTATGCCATCTCTTCCTCCCCCTAAACTCCCAAAATAAGGAGCCTCACCACCCCCGCGGATGAGGACAAGGATATATTTTACTGGAGAAACAAGTTGTTTCGAGTGTACTTTTTTTTTCTAATAGGAACTTAGGAGATATTTTTCATTTTTCCCCTCGTTCTTTCCAATTGATCAACTTAAATAAACTGAGATACAAAGTTTCTAATATAAATAAAAATCACGATATGGTTTACAATTTGGATGAAGTTCGTACCGTATGGCCGTACCTTTTTTTAGACGGTTCCGTATCTGTATGTCCGTACTATTTTTTGTTTGCATACCGGTACGGAAGTACACTTTTGATACGGACTTGTCCACCTCTGGATTTGGACCTCATATCAGAGAGATGACGCCTCCTATTGTCCATACATTGAACTTTAGTACTTAAATATTCAGTTATTTTCTCCTCTTTATGTTTTCTTTAAATAACTTTTCAAAAAAGGTTGACGAGGAATAGGTATTTTTTACAAAAAGAAGTCCAATTTAGTAAATAACATCTTTTATTTTATTATACTTTTAAATTGAGGTTATCATTCATTTTTGTCATTATTTCATCATGTAAAACATTTTAGTTTATAAATATCCCTCAAATAAAAAAAATCCACAAAGCAAAAATAAATAAATAATATTCGTCAATATACATAATTCAGAAAATAAGAATAAAATACAATAAGTTATTCCCCTTTAAAAGGACCAGCAATCCTCATAGTAAAATGGATTACCCATGGAAAATGTACAACTTTTATTTTTTTTCATCGGATTTGAATAAATTTGTTAAGACAAATAAACAATTATTTGGACACGCAAAAATGAAATTTCAGAGCTCTAATTCAATATTATGGGATCATTTTCATAGTAAATGTGATAATAAATCGTCTTGAAGACCCTTGATTTGATACCTATTGAGTTATGCAACAAAATTCTTAGCACAAATTTTGTTTAAATATTTTGTTATAAAACTGTAAGGTTGATCTGACCATATTTTTTTTATCTTCAATATTTCCAACATGATATCATCTGATTTTGATAAAAATTTAATAAAACATGATCAAATGAATATCTTCCTCTAGAAAAAAAAAATAACAATGGTTAAGGGCTGAAGAGGATTGAAATGTTTAATTTGTTGATATAATTATTGTAGGTGTAGTAAAAAACATCTAATATACTTCAAAAAATATCTTTCGTAACATTCATCTAACGTTGTATAAGTGTGATTGGGTCACACGTGATTGTGTTAGCTAGATAAAATTTCGACAAGTGATTGTTTAACCCACCTTTGTTGCTTAAGCATGCGTTGAAGATAGACACAAGAAAAGAGGAAACAAACCATTTTTTAAAACTTTTCTTCAAACTAAGGAAAAACGCAAGGCAAGGGGCAGAAAATATGAATAGTGTTCTTGATCCTGATTCTATAACAGGTAATCATGCACAATTTTGGTTTCGTCGATTCAATTCCGGTAATTTTGTTGTTAAAGATGAAAAGCCAATTGTGAAAAATGTGGATCAAATAATGGAAATTCTTGAGTCCAACCCTCATGTATCAACCGTTTTGATTGGCAAGAAGATTAAGGAAAAAAAAGGTAAAAATTATTTTTTAAATTAGTATTGATTTTATTTAATTTGACACTAAATAGTTTTTCGAGATGTAATACTTATAAAATTAAGCAAATCTTGGGATTTGCAACCAATTTACCTGTTATATTCATACTTTTAAATGGTTATACTAAGAATTTATTTATTTACAAAAGAATAAACAATGAAACTAATCTACAATCTTCATTACTAAGAAATTTCTGGAGAGTAATTTTGAAGATTGGAGGTCCTTTATGACTAAAAGAGAGTTGTCTTTTCTTACCATAATTATTTTTTTACATATCTGAGTTTCTAGAAGAGTAATAAAGTTTATTTAATAATGGCAATCATCATATTAAACTGCCCGAATTGTTTGTTAAAAAAATGGGAGTTTGTTTAGTTATTTATGGAGCTTTGTAATATTAAAATAACCAATGGGTTAGTTAAACACGTGAATTGGTTTCAATTCAGAAAATTTGCTTAGATCTATAAGCATTAAACCTAAAGTAAACTATTCAATAATTTATTCTTTACAATATTTCATATTGGTATGTACAAATTCAACCTCTTATCTTCCAAACCCAAAGACATCATTTGTGTGTTGAAGCCAATTCATGTCTAATATTCATTTTTATAAATGTTTATTATTAGAATGTATTTCTAAACCAAAACCAATGGTTTAATTATTAGTATTTCAAGGAATGACCATTATATATATCAAACATATTGAATGCCCTTAGAGTGAAACGCTAATGAAACGTTTCTCATTAATTTCCCCCTCTATTGTTGCTTACCGTTTTGACTTCTTAATAGGTCATCAGCCAGAGTTGTACACCTATGTACTTAGTAGTGTTGTGACTCGGTCCGAGACCGAATTATTTCACTTTGCTCATAAATGATTTTTCTAGAGCGATTTGGGCTGAAAATTTGGTCGAGATTGCGATTTCAGACCGTAGATCGAAATTTTTTATTTTTGAAATGGTAAAACAATTTTTTGGTCTCTATATTTGCAAATTTTTTTGGGTACTAATCTTTTCGCATAATATAGGTTTCTCTGTCTAAAATGTAAGACTTTTTGAAATTTAAAAAAGAATGGTTATATTTCAAAAAATATCATCAAATTAAAAAAAAAAATTAATTCATAAATATATTCAAAGGACAATGTATTGACATTCATAATCAATAGAGCCGTTATTTGCCTTAATAAACAGTTCCGGCCTGCACAAGAGTTCTTTATAAAGTTTGTCTCTGGTTTGGATCAAACAATGAAGGCCTCTCATTTGGTCATTTTTTGTGTATTGGACTCCCAAAGGCTTGAGGTGCCTAAAAATGCCAAAGTCCAAAAGAGAACAGTTGTGTATGTTTGGAGGGAAAGAACCTTACTTTTCAAGCTTTTGAGGAGGATTTTGCACCGTGTCGCATGATTTACTAGATTTAAAGCCTTTAAACACTGACAAAGAGTTTTCTTGTATGCATTAACGCTTAAGTCTTTCTATACCAAGCAACATTACAGGTCTGTGCTGTTACATATTTTCATTTACGACAAGCTTATTTCTCGGTTGACTTTGTTTATTTTTTGTTTACAGTTTCTTTACACCATTTTTTACAATAAGTTATCTGGGTGAATTATAAAACTATAATAAATAGGACAAAGGTGCCCTGTTCAAAAAGGTGTTATATTTTAGACGGAGGGGCTTATATCCTAATTTATATCAATACTTTACAGTCCATATTACAATATTATGCCCTATGTCCACAATTCAATTTTCAAACACATAACTGAAATCATCAACATTTTATTTATATAATCAGTCTATGCAAAATTTTAAAGGAGACATGTCTATTCGGTTCCAATATATAGCACGTCTTTACCATTCTTTTGTCAAATAACCTGCCTCCGAAAAGAAACAAAAAAAGGGCAAAAATCAATTGGTAGTTAGCCAAATCTTCCCAACTATGGAATTATTATTTAATAAGCTTGTTCTAATTCAATCAATCAACGTTCCAAAGACTGAGAAGGAACAAGGAAGTAGGAATGTTAACGGATGAAAACAAAATAAACTGTATGCTGTAATGTTAGCAATGTAACACCGTCATCTAGACTGAAGTTTTCTTTGAGACCGGTCAAAACTACTGTACTCCACTAAAAATCCTAACAGTTTCAGATAGGTCTAGGATATTCAAACCGAAACTTAACACTAATACATACTTACTACAGATATACTTAGAACCAACTTAAAAATAATGGAAAAGAAGAATATGAAAAACACCATTAGGAAATGGTGATTTCCTCCCCTGTCTTTTACACCCAAAAGATATGTACAAAAGATAGGTTTACAACCACTTTTATCTTTTTTTTAAAGCAAGGTTAGAAGTAGAGGAGGGGAAGAGAAAATTAGCATAAGAATTTGGTTGTAAATGCCTTTTGTTAAGGAAAAAAAAAAAGTAAATTAAATTATTGGGTCAGGTAAATACTAGTGTTGGATATTGGTCTGAAAATCCAGACCGGTCCAAGACCATTATGGTTTTTAGTCGACCAAACTCATACCGTCCTTTCAAGAAGTGTAGGTTGGACTGGCGTTAAAGAAAAATTGGTTCTAGATTAGTAGGAAATGAAAAATTTGATCAGATTGGTCAAATATAATAATAAGTCATATTAGCATTTTGCATATACCTATTCAATATATTAATTGTTAATGACATCAGTTGTGTTTCAGGTTTACTAACATAAACCTACAATAACGTCATATGAAGTTAAGTTTGTTGCATAAGTCATATTTGTACACAGCATCAATCAGGTGTGTTGGCGAGAAAATAAGTCCATATATTACGACCGAAACAAATACGTCGATATGGACAGAAAATTCCGTTATTTCTAGTATTGGGATTTGGTCAGTTGATCTTAGACCTGTCTGGGACTATTATGATTTTTAGTGGAATGAAATAATTATCTCCTTTAAAGAGCAATCTTAATATAAAAAAAATAATGTAAAAAAATCGATGTAGATCGTTCTAACATCCAAAATTCGGTTTAGTCCGATTCTATAGATGTTTTTGTTTTGATCTTAAAATCCTGGACCTGGTCAGAGATTGTTATGATTTTTAGTGAAGCAAATGAATTCGGTCCTCAAAGAAAGTTTAGTCTAGACCGATCTTTAAAAAAAAATGGTCTGAATTAGTTTCACTTAAAATTCCCTGAAGACTGATTCTATTTATGAATTGTTATTAACATCAGTTGTGTATATTTAAAGGCTCTATATAAACGGTCAAATGGCTTCAAACAAAAACAACTTGTTCTGCTTTGTTTGTAAAAAATATCCTCATATATAAATAGTTCAATCATTTTTTTTGTACCTATGAAAAAACAAATTTATAAGGCGTTTAATTAGAAGTGTATAAAAAATACACATAAATCGGTAAATAAAAAAGTATTTAGTATGCAAATGTTTTGAATGCCTTAAAGGTAGGGTGGATGTTATGGCCTCAAGTTGATAGATGCATAGGTAGATACGCAAACCACTTTGTAAGAGGGCGTTAGTTAATTGTATTCAGTAGGGGAGAAAATTGACTTATAAACGAGTACAAAGTGCTGGAGTACGACTACTCACAATATTTATTCTCTTGAAAAATTAGCTCCTGATATAAGTTGAAAGTATATGTGATACATCAGCATATAAGCAATCTTGAGCAAGAAATAAACAAATCCAATATATTTTTACTACTCATCCATACAGTCCGGTATTTCATAGATATATTTAAGTAGATTATTACGTTTGACTTAAAATTACTGGGATAGTTAAGATCCCCAATAATTTTTTTTGGACTCACAATGAGTTGGAGAAGAGGAATAGTGTCTTCTTTGAGGGGGATAAATGATGATAAAAAGATTAGCGTCAATTTGCAAATCCCCACAAATTGCATTAAATATGTTAGACCCATAAGAACACACTTCATGCCTTTGTAGACTGCCTTGCCATCTCTTAAAATATCTTAATTTTTAGATCTTGTTCTTTTTGGAATTTCAAAGAAGAATAAAGAAACTTCTACGGTAGCAAGGGCTCTGTAGTTTGCCATTCTTCATTGTAATGACCTCATGTCCAGCCGAATAAGCTACCTATCAAACTATTCGGAAAGATTCGTTGGGAGGTATCAACTTGGGGGCTTCCTCCTCCACTGTCTCTCTCGCAATGAACATTCCTAAATCAGAATAAGAGTCATGAAATTTGGCAGGCGAATAAACCCTGTACCTCCCATTGACTTCTTGTAATTATATAAATATTTTAATACGGTTTTAAATAATTTTTATAAATATTTTTATCGATATATATATAATTTGCTTGTTTACTATTTTTTTAAAGGGGGATTTTTAGAATAGCAGTTGCAATTCTACACCAGAGCAATAAGTATAAACTATAATGTTTATTTATGTACTTGTTACGCAATTGCTCCGGTTTATTTATACAAGTATGTTCTGTATAATAAATAAACAAAATAAAAAATAAATCGGGATAATTTATAAGCTTTATTTGATTTCAGATATATATATATATATTGGTCCTGATATGAGCATTTTTGAATAAAATTTCTCCATTTCTGATTTTTGTATTGTGACGATCAACTGTGGCTTCTTTAAGTGCAATTAAAATTATTTTCTCTACAAATGTGAAAATTATGAATCAACTGTCCCTATTCATTGACATATTTGTGTTAGTTATACGCCCTGTATGCAAATTTGTGGGATGAATTAAGGTAATTAAGAGTTTAATCTCTCTAGTTCCGATCTTTTATTTGATTTATGATGATTATTATATTGTCCCTGATATAGCTCTTTTCAAATAAAATTTCTCAATTACTCAATATTTTAGTGTGACAATAAATTGGGGTTACTTAAGCAATGTAATTTTTCGGCACACTCAAAGGGTAACTGAGAATAATTTACCCTTTTGAAGTTGATTATTATACTTCCACAAATACAAATGTAATCCACACTCAATTTAGAAACAGCCCATTCAAGCTTGCTTTTGTGTTGACGAGCAATATATTACTGTTATAAGGTGCTAATGTCGGGTTAAAATGTATGCGTTTTAAATCAACAGATATGTTTAAAACCTTAAAAGATACTTGTAAAATAAATGTTTAAACGTCCATTATACCTTTTTTGTGATCCTTTAACCTTTATCTTAAGTTTTGAACACTATCTTTAGGTAACATAGTTCCCAGGATATAATACCATTTAAACGAAGCAAGTTATTAAAGAAAAAAAATTAAATATTAAGAAATTATCTATATTAAATATAAATGTCGTCAAATTGGTTTTCCCTATTTACACAATGAAAGTCCAGTATTTCTATGGAGATCCCCAAAACACTTTTGGACTTCTGTGCACACCTCCTGCAACTTTTTTTGGCAGCTTAAATTGCCATTATTAAACATTCCTAAGATACATGTTTCTCTTACGGCTGGTTACAGCTGATGCAATAAAACATCAGGACAGCTAAGCTGCTATTCTCCCAAACAATCATTAAATTGTCAGGATTACCACTTTAATTTTCGATTTATTTTATGATAGTAACATTCTTATGTAACAAATAACGTTTAATGTTACTAAATTATGCATTTTTATGTTGGAGTAGATAAACACCCAAGGAAAGTACTCCCGATAGAGAAGTAACAAGGGGTTTAATTTATGTAATTTAACGAATTTTATTTATATAAATACGCTTTCTTATTACTTTTTTTTTAATATCTAAAAAAACAATTATGAACCACCATTTTGGATATTTGGTCATTCATTCCTTTTATGAATATCCTCATAAGTGGTTAGATTGAATAAAAAAATTCACAATTACTGCTTTAACAATTTTACATCCATTTTAACTGTACAATGTTCATATATGTATTTATATATAATTTAATTCCTTATAAGTATTGTTGAAATTTTTACCTCTCTTATTATAAAAAAATACCTCAAGGATGTAATTAATTATTCCAATTATACAGGTAATAGATGATTTGTTCCCTTTTTATTTCTTCCTATTATTATGTCTATATATTTACTTTTTAGGTAGATGGAATGAAGGGGATTTTTAAAGGGCTTGAGGGCATGAAAAGCTTAAACTTATATTCACTGTAGCAGGCAATAAAAATGGAATCGTAAAAAAAAATGTCGCATTGGAATTTTAAGTAATTTGTTAAAAGTTTTTAGACAATTCAACAAAAAAAAGTTTTTTTCTAAACTAATGCATGCCAAATGAATCTAAAATATAAAAAATAATTTTTTTTTTTTTTTTGTTAATGTATTCACCTTTTGCATCAATAATAGGCTCGACTCGACAACAGAAACGGAAGGAGGTCTTGATGATAGCCTTCATTGGCTGATTATGAAATTTCACCCGAATTACGGAGTTCAGTTTGGATTTTGTGTTGCGGTAGGATCTGTTGGCGCGTTGCTCAACTGCACCCAACCCAAAACAAATCTATGGGGATCAGGTTTGAGTAGCTTGGACGCCAAACACTGGGTTCAACATAGTCAAAAACATCGACAACTAGGTAATAGTTCAACTCTTTGTATCTGGTATGAATTTTACCACAAATCATCTGCCCCACACTTCCTTATTAGCCTTTTTAACAGTTGCGATCCTGAACAACGGGCTTGATCGATTTGGATGGCTCATAATCAATGATTTTTTTATTTTTGTTTGCAAATTTGCAATGATTTTCTGATCCCTCTGTCAGTCTGACCTCAACTTGTAAGCAGAACTCTTTGATGTTGATTCACAATAACCTCCAGACTCTTCTATTTCCTTCCTTACTCTCCAGACAAAGGACCTGACCAGGCATAGCATGTTCGCAATCTCATAATTGTCTCGTCCAGCAACGATTGCAACCAGGATACTCTGCCTACTCCACAATGTGGAATAAATACTCGGTTAATCGATGTCATTTTTTTACTGACGACAAACACTTCTGGCTAGCTGCTAAGGCAACAAAAAAAGTCCTAACTGCGCATGTACAGTTGTTGTAGTCGTTCAAAGTTTGTTGTTAAAGAACAGCCAAACGCTGAAAGTAGGTACTATGTACAAAGATGGGGTTGATTTGGGGATTTGACCAAATGTGGACTGACATTTTGATTAAAAAAAACAAATATAAATACGTTTCTACATAAGGCTGTTTAATTATGTAATACTATAAGTTTCATCCATATAATAATTTAACCTTTTTAATTAAGAGAAAAAAGTTAGGATGTACAGTTTGAAGCTTTAATAAAACTTCTGATAATCTTTATTGGCTTAACAGCCAATATATATAATTGATATATGGCTTTATACCCAAGTATGAATATGTTTGCAAGGAAATATTTATGATTCTCTTTCAAAACCGAGAATTCAATATCTGAAGAATCAGTTTGAAGAACAAAAAACGAAAATAACAATTGAGATGCCATTGCTTATAGAATAAAGAAAGATCCTCTAATTAAGACTTTTTACTACCAAAATACCTACCTAAAGTTAACTGTTTGACCACGAATTATAATTAGTCTTAAATTAAATTGAGGATATAAAATCTTTAATTATTTGTACGTAAATGAACAATTATACAAAAATTCAAATAAAACACACTTTTTTTCTGTACAAATTGCAATCTGCTTGTACAAGTTATAATGTATTCATCGGAGTACGGTTTATTTAATTACTACAGGTATTACTCAGCATTGCTCAGAGCTATTAAGCGTCAATGAAAAGCCAAAATTTGGAATATTAATCTAGAAGATTATTCCCCCTAAAATCCTCAGTTGTTAATGAGCATGCTCGGGTGCAGTTACTCATTACTAAGATTTTTCATCTGAGGAATAAACTGTTTGTATATATCTATACCTATATAGAAAAAGAGTTGGTTTACTTTCCTTAATTTTTTTCATAATAGTTTTTATGTTAACCCACTACATATGTAGATTATAAAAATCAAGGAAAAATTATATTTTCTCTTGTAAAATAATTTTTTTATAAATACTTTATAGGAAGAGCTCTTAGAATCCCTTCCAAGTAAAAAACTAAACTACTTTACAAACTAACTTGTCATTTTAAATTAATTGAACAAGCCATTAATATGATTATTAAATGAGTCGTTCTAAACGGATTTTGTGCTTCAAATTCACTATCTATTAACGAAATGATCAAAGTTTAAAAAAAATTATTGTTATTTTGCAGCAAAATACATATTTTATAGAATTATTTGATTTTCAAAAGAGTTCCTCCCTATACAAATATTTTGATATATTATAAAAAAATTAAACAATTTTCCTAGGGTTTAATGACATGAATTAAGTGGAGATTAAATACAAAAAATTATGACGTTGTTGAAAAAATATCAAAAAATACAAATACTGAACTCATTTTGCAATATGTTTAATAAGGTGAAAAAAAAAAACCTAAAATCATGCTTCATAATTACTATAAAGAATGACTTAGATTTTTCAAAATTACTATATATTTTCACTCGAGTAATGAGACATATTTTGTTTTGATGTGATGTGACTGTACAGCTCTAATTTAACCAGATTAAATAACATGTTAAAAAAAGAATTGAATTAAATCTCAAAGTCATGGCTTTAGAACCTTAAATAATCATCTAAGAAATCAACAAAAGAAAACATATTTTTATTCATCAAGTGTTGGGTTTGTCTCTAGAAATAAGTGATGGGGGGGGATTAATCAGAATCAGAAATTGGAGAATCGGGTGTTTTTACTGGAATCGGGACCAAAATGTTTTATATGCAATTCCGATTCTTATTTATTTTTGATATTTAACTATTTATTAATTTTTTAAGTTATGAAATATAAATAAATCGAAATTACAGAATAATTGCTTTTTACCAGAATTTTAAAATTTTATTTAAAAATATTGCTATTTTTGGATTTAAAAAAAATCTAAAACAAAAAAATGCACCAAATTTAAAAAATCTAAAAATATTAATTCTTTAAATCTTCCAATCACTATTGGAAATCCTCGAGCCTTGACTGAGATCGGTATAATTTTATTTGCAAGTTTAATGTAGATTGTGTACAAACATAAATTCAGTATAGATCCGTGATTGTTGCTTGATGGCGTCATATATGACATATAAGTGTGTTAAAACTACAGATTTATAATAATTTGAAGGATTATTCATCATACTATTAGTATTTTTAGAGCTAATAACTGACAAATATTCTCTTAAGGGACTAAGAACAAGGATTCTAGGATATTTGACCGAGGGAAGTTTCAACCTCATATAGGTATATCTTGTGGTAAAAACATATCTTCTTTATGATATAATTTAAGGTTTCAAATGTGTCTCCCTCTACCTGAAGTCATTTTTAATGCATTTTCCATTCATTAGTGTAAAATGAGTGCATTTAATTCACTTTTATTAGATTTCAAATAGAAAATATCAAATATGAGTGTTGGACCTTTTCATAATGAGTTCGAGCCGATTTTTGTTATACCTAATGAATTAACCCTTAAATTAAAAAAGATCTAATTATTTATAAGTCAGGACTTTCACTTTTTCTAACCACAAATATAAAAGTGTTTAACTCCAATAAAAAAGTCGGGTCAAACTAATTTTAAAAAGATTAAATATTTTACATTTTAAATATATTAAAATCGAATTAAAATCTCCTCATTTGAAGTTATTCTGTGTAAAAAAAATAATGAATTACAAAGGACTTCCAGCTTAAGGAAGACCCATTTTACGTTTAAAAATTTTTGTAATTGGTCTCAAATCCTCCCACTCTAAAATTAAAATACAGTGTGCGTAACCAAATGGTACAGCGCTTGTTAGAGCTCCATAAAGTCATTAAAGTTCAAAAGGCTGTATACAAAAATTTCGATTCTAACACTGCGTAAAAACCTGACTATTTCAGTAGAATATAAATCTAATTAACTTTCTTTATTTCTAATTTAGCCTGTTTTTTATCTACCTAAGATATATCAATATTAGTTTTCAAATTACTATGGTCACTTATGTTAATTGTATAGTAAAATAATCAACACATGTGACCAGTCATTCCGAAAGTAAGCTTTAAAGATTTTTCTCAAAATTGAGCGTTGATGACATTTGTATTCTTATACAAATTATCGTCAATTTCAATCACTTAATCATTCTAACTAGCCCTTAGGGTGTGTTGCAAATTGCACTTAAAAATTGGATGTCACTATAAAAGAATAAGAAATTGACAGGTATCTTATATCAAGTTACAAACATAAAATGATCCGCCAAAAAGTGTAGATTTGTAATAATTTGGACTAAAAATAAAATGACAATAAAATGGTTTTTTTTTAAATATTTTCTCGTGAGTATTCCTTGGTTATTTCTAAGTAAAAAATTAAAAATAAACTCAACAAAATCTGTCTTGAAAGTAAATCCTATTTAAAACCCATTATGTTATATATAGAAAAAAATAGTCATTTCTCTTTACAATGACAAATGTTTAATCACTATGATTCAAGATGTTTTATATTTTCATAAGAAAAATGATTTGATGAACGGGGTCGACTCTTCACGAGGGAATAGAAAAACGACCCAAACATCTTAAATCACAATAACATAACAAACGATTCTTTATACAAACTAATCACAATGTCAACTGACTTCATCCTCAATTCCTAACTCCCCCCCCCCCTTAAAAAATAATATTATTGGGGGTGTATATGATGGATGTTTTGTTTATTTGTGGATATGTGTTGTATCCACTGGGAATATGTAAAAGTTGTAGTAACGTCTATGGAGAGGAGTTGATTTATTAACTATTTATTAAGATTTATTTCCTAAACAAGGAACATGACTGAGTTTCTTGATGTGTGTTTAAGTAAGCTTTCATTTGAGCTCTGTTAGGGTTTTTTCTTGTTGTTATTCGATATTTTGTTTCTATCTGCAGAGTAATTATTGCATTGGATGTCTTCATTAAGCTGATTAGAAACTTTAATGAGCTCACGTCGTAATTTTTGACGCAGGAAAGTAGAGTAATTTATGCCTCAGAGATTAGTTTTTGGATTTATGAGACCATCTTTCCTTTTTCTGTTTTTTCGATAGGCAGTATTTACCTACAGAGCCTCAAATACAGCGTCAACATTACTTTTGAAAGGTGATAAATAACCACCAATAGAAGCCATGGACAGAATAAACATATAAAACATTATGTTTGTATGTTTTGCTGTACTGGCGTACAGTGTAACCTCTACGTTCGAGCTCTTTGTAAGAACAACAAATAAAATAATTTGGACTAAATATGTCCATTGATTATATTTCAGATTGACTATTATAGGGTGTACTTTTATAAAAAACCGGCCGTACACATGTTCTATGTCTAATACATAGTGTCTCAGCATAGAAACAATCTTCAACAAAAATACTCAAAAGGAAAAAAATTCCAACCAATCAAGAAGCAACAACCCAAAACCAATCTGCAATACGTTTGAATACTATATCTAGCTATATGTTGGGTTCAATATGTCTTTGTTTAGGAGCAATAAGAGCTTCGACACGCCGCGAACAGATGACGGCATCTTGGAGCGAGTACAAATTTGGAATAAAAGTTTGGCAGATCTTTTTCTCCTAGACATCTCAAGTTTCAAAGTCCAGAGGGTTGAGGTCAGGCCTGGAGGAGGGCCACAAGGAGCAGGCCAGAAGTTAGTGGTAATGTTGTAGGATAATTTTTTTTTTTTTTGTTTGTGGTTGTTATGGACTTTTTAATGTTGTAGGTAGTCTGGATGGAGATGCCCATCCTTCTTGACACTGAAACAGGCGCAGAGGAGATCGCACACGAATTTCCTTTTTGTTGTTGCTCAGTTTTAGCTCCCAACAACTCTGTTGACAAATGAGGTCTTTCAACATAAAATTAAGACAGGCATATTTTTACAATAAAAATTTATTTTATGCATTTCATTTCTTCCATATATTATTTTTCATTTTGAATAACAAAAATATTCAATTTAATCTATTCAAAGTGCCGTAATTTGCTCTTAAAGTTGGCAAACATTCCAGGTCATATTTAAATTAAAAATATATTAAATGATTATATTTCAAAGGCCTTTTCGGAGCCAAATAGAGTTTCATAAATCAAAAGAAGGTTTTTATTGATCAAACAATCTTGAATATCTCAAACCATCCCAGAAATTTGAATATTCATCTGATAAATAAACAAAAGGATATACCAATATAGTATTGCGTCGTCTATATGTCATATTTATCAAATATAAAAATTAATTACTAATCTAACTTCTCTTATTTTGTGTGTACAAGACTATTTTTGTTTGTGATGGGACGATTAATCGATTGTTTTTTCTGGAATCGGACTCGGCATCGGGAAAACAATGTTTTATTTGCAATTCCGACTCTTATTAAACTTTTATTCAACTGGCATTTAACTACTTATTACTTTTCTAAGTTATTAAATTTTTTAGGGGATGGAAATAAGAAATTTTTGATTTTACTAGAAAATTTAATATTTGATTTTTATTTAAAAATGGAAATTTAATTAAATTTTTTCATTTTCTTTTTTCACATTTATTTCCAAAACATTTAATTTTCTGTTAAAAACTTTTCGGAAATTTTTTTTATTAAATTTTTCCCTAAAAAAATTAATTTTTGAGAACTGTAATATATCTTTAAATAATTGTTTTTTTAAATTTGAAATTAAAATATTGAAATTTAAAAAAAAATATAATACTGTGGACGCCCATGATAACAAAATGATATTTTTAACTATTATTTAAAATATGAACGAATCAGAGTCGATATCAGGATTTTTTTTAAATCGTCACATCACTAGTGTTTGTGTCAATGCACGATATACATAAACAGGATAAAACAATATATCTTTCCTTTTATTTAAAGGCAATCAAATAAGTTTCATATTAGGAAAGTTGTATCTGTGTCTTATATTGATTGTACACAATACTTTTTTCTTTTTCAAACAGTTTTGAAAATCATATAAGACTAGAGTAGTTTTGTCCGGCGTTGTCAGGGACATTAAGAAATTTAAATTAAGTAAATCTTCTTCTACTTCATACAAAACAAAAATAAAGACCGTAAAGTTTCAAAAATTATTCTCATGTTGGTCTTATGAGTAAGAATATCTTAATATATAGACAATCTTCTTTCACGCAATGAGGATGTAGTTCTTTATTCTGGGCCAGACTCCAAGTCTCACAGCCGCATCCCTGAGTGCCAAGGAAATCTCCTAATATGCCAAAATACACCCTGGTCCTCAGGTTGAACAGGATTAAGTATTGGGCCATAATACAATTGAAACTTCACAACAGCCACGTTTTTAGTTACCAAGGGACCCTTTTAATATTCGGAAATAAACTCCAGCCCACGAGTTGTGCTTGTGAAGTGCTTGTCCTTTCTCTGATAATCAAGAAACCCTACCTCCTAACATCTCAAAATATACCCGGATTCTCAGGTTGTACAGGGTAAGTACTGGGCCTCAAGACCATTTAAACTGCACTCCTACCGGATTTCTAAGCACCAAGAACCCCTTCTAATATGCAATGATATACCCCTCCCCCGCGGGTTGTAGGTTGCTGGTCCTTGAACATACCATAACCGTTTCTTGAGACTTAAGAGCCTACATGTAAAATTTCATCAAAATCCATCCATTGTTCCGGCCGTGATTGAAGGACATACACACACAAGCATTCAAATTTAACATATAGATAATTTATACACTGAATAAACCGAACATTGATATTTTAATAGACAGTATTTTATGTTTCTCTTTTTCATCAAGAGTTTTTAATGTGGTATTTATTTTAAACCAAAGAATGCAAAATTGAATGCTCAAAATATAAAATTATATAATGGTGAACGGTTTAAATAGTAAATTATGAATAATTTATAGCTAAATAATATATTTAAACATAATATCCAATATTGCTTTCAAGTTATCTCTTGTTGATTCCATAAAATTCACGTTTTTGTAGTTTTGTATCACACTAAATGCAAATACACAATTTACAAAAAAGAAGGGCAGGGTAGGCGTAGGTGCCCCCTGAAAGTTCATTGTAAATCTTTAATTTATATTTACAATTAGGAACTTTTTAGCTGCCTCAACCCGTGATAGCCTTTCTTCTTGGTTCCCGTGATACCCACTACCGGGGGCGTTGCTACCTTTTATTAAGTCCCAGAGTTATCATCACCGTAATACAATTACTTATATAAATGGGTTTATTTTATATGTACATTTTTTGTATAAGTTGTAACTTGTACAATCAAACTGTATAAGTTGAAATAAAAAATTAAGAGGAACAATTTATAATGAAGGACTTTTTGTACTTGACATGAGGTTAATGCAATAATTGAATACCCATACGTTAATGGCATTTCAATAGTGTAATTTTTGACTACTTAATACAATTTAGCTCACCTCCGCCAAAAATAGGGTGATAGTAACGCCACTGGGCTTAATTATTACTTAAACATTCAAAAAAATGTGGTAATTAAATAATGCACTTTAAGACAAAGAAATTGCAACTTGTACAATGGTATTGTACAAGTTGCAACTTGTAAAGAACATCTATATATATTACATAATATGTTTTAACAAATGCAACTCAAATTTTTGTGAATTTAAAAAAGAAAAATTACATTCTCCTGTTTTTAATTCAACCCCAATCAAATCAATACGTATTTAATATGGGCAAAGTTAAACCAATATTTGATAAAGACATTTGATATACCAATCTTAACATTGAATAAAATAAATTCAAATGAAGACGTTTATGTACGAACATTCTTGGTTTGGTATGTACCTAAATTTATATTGGGTATTTTACTTACATATATACTTCGTTAAAAGTAAGTTGAAGATGTTGGGGGAGGCAAGTGATAAGATTGAAGTAGAGAAAAATGAAGAAAAAATATATAATCAGGACGAGTTGATAATATTGAATTTATTTTCTCTCTTCATATATCTACATAATCATATAAATTCAAGGTTTATTCAAGACTAAAACGTAAAAAGAATAAATAAATTTTTTACCTTTTTCATTTGAATCCTTCAAATCACGTACAGAGTTTTTGAGTTATATTTAAGTATATTTGTATGTATGTTGCCTACATATATATGCATTAAAGTATAGTCTCTCAAAAACCAAAGTTGTTTTTTCCTCAAAGCTATGTTGTATATTAACTCATTAGGGAATATTTTAACAGGGAAAATATGTAAATCCTATCCAAATATACAGGGAGCGGGGATCAAAGTGTCGCCTACTTTAAACATTGATAACTTGAAGACGACATTATCAAATAAAAAACCGGTTACTAAATAGGAAAGCTATTCTTGTCAGCTGACGATGCGTAGTTCAGTTAGCATCATGCTGTAATCATATGAGGAGATAAAGAGCTGTAAGTGGAACAAGGAGCTTTCGAGGTCCGCCGTAGTCATGGCATTGGTTAATAGTGGAGGTGAAATCTCCAATTCAACGATTGCTTCAACCTTAGGAGTAAATTTACGGACTGTTCAGCGTATCCGTAAGAAGCTAGAGGACACCTGGGATGTTGATGCCACTATAAAGAGGGCACCCAAGGAGGAGGGCGCCGACAGGAAGGTCAGGGACACCGACTTTGTCGACAAGGTGAAGAAGATGGTTGAGGATGACCCTACCAGGTCCATGAAGGCCATGGCGAGGGATCTGGGCCGGAGACAGGCCCTGGGTGTGGAAACAGGACTCAGCACCATGTCATTTGTCCAAAATCTCCATGCAGTGGTGAACCGAGAACTGTTATGACGTCGTAACCAAGGATTTGTGGCCTCCTAACTCTCCCAACCTTAATCCTTTGGACTATTTTGTCTGGGACTATGTCGAGAGACATCCCAACAGACATCCCCATAGCACCAAGGCCAGCCTGATGGACTCCATCAAGGAGGTATTCGGCAACATGGACAATGACATGGTCAGAAGAGTCTGCGGCCGGTTCAGAGGCCGTATTGAGGCCGTTATTGATGCCAACGGTGATTATATCGAATGAATGGCTACTCTATACCTATATGCTCGTCATAGTTTTGATTTTCAATAAAAAAGTTAAAAAATGTACATTTTGTGTTGTTTTTTGTAGAAAAATATTTTGCCGACAATTTGATCCCCGTTCCCTGTATATTGAATCCTTGGCAAACGGATTAAAAAAGAAAGGAAATGGTTCTTGATGAAATCGGCTTTAGTAGAAAATTGACGGCAAATACTGAATCTGAACACGTCGAATTTTAGACTTCAACAAGATATCACTTATTAACTAACAATAGAATTTCAACAAAATGAATATTATACATAAATCGATGTGTGTCTGAGCTCTCTGAATAATTAATGTAGCCTCCCTTTGCAGTTATGATGGCTTCCAGGAGCTTCTGAATGACTGTCACCTGCTGCAGATGTATTCATCTGCCGTGGCGTACCAATGCTGGCTGACAGTGACTTTGATGGCATTTATGATTGGATGACGGACAATGCAGGCCTTCCCCTCGATATGCATCAAAAAGGTTTCGTCAATAGGGATGTAAGTTACCAAAAGTGTCAAAATAGATTTCAAAACACTCATTCCAAGTGTTTTGTAGTGGAGCATATGGGTATTTTTCATTGCTGGTGTCACAAGTGGCCTCTCCACACTCACAAGGCTCTTTCCACCCACTCCGAGATCTTTTGCATAGGTCCTCATGGGCGTTGAAGGTTTTGACCTGGGCTGTTTTCTTTCACTCTCTGGGTACAATTTTGCCTTTTTGGAAGAACCCTTCTTCCTCTCCAAGTTTTTAGACTTGCTGATGGCGTAGAAGGTGATCCTGGAGAGGCTCAACTGCTTGAAGGGCACGAATGGAAATTTGTCGATCACATTCAAATGTAATTTCTACGATAAAATTTCTACGATTTCTACGATAAAAATCGTAGAAAATGGTTAAATTACCAACTTTTGCTTTGAAAATTTTCCGTAAAAAAATGCACAAAGTAAAAATATGGAGAAGTGAAAACGACTTCTAAAATTTCCTAATTTTTGAGTTCTCAATCTGTACTTATAGAAACTATTGCTAAACTACAAGATACACACCTACAAACCAAACCGTATTAATCAATCAATAAACAATTTAGAAAAGCTATAATTAAAAGTAATTGTGAATCAAATAATTTATCCATCTCCAAAAAAATCATTTAGGAGTCAAATGTCAAAAAATAAAAATAAATATAATCCCTCATTACGATTTGAAAAAAAAAAAAAATCTTCAATCTGTCATCTATTGACCTCTCATTAAGACTTGATCGTTTTTATACCATAGATAGATAGATAATCATTAGCTTATAAAAAATATATAGGTAGAAAAGCCGGATGTGGGTATATAACCCTTTTCAACTTTTACAAAAAAAAGTTTTAACGGCTTTTAAGGAGATAATGTAATTCCAATAACAATCTATTCTTAGTTGAGTCATGCCCCCCAAAAGGTTGTTTTTATCGGTAGCAATACTCTGTTCAGTTGATGAATAAAGTAACTGTTTTACTCTAACATTAAAGGTTATCAAATGATGGCTCACCGTTCTTCTTTTTCTTTTTTTGGCAGTGAGTAAGCTTATAAAATTGGCAAGAGATCAAAACTTATTCAGTTATAGGGAAATTGCCCTGGAAAAAAAATTACTAATTTTGAAAATTGCCATTGGGAAAATTTCCTGCCATATAATGAAAGATCGAAATGTCTCGGCCAAACAGGCTAAAAACTACTTCCGCTACTTTAAAAAGCATTTAGGTTCCATCTTAATATTTCAAAATGGATATCAGGCCAATGAGTTAGTTAAGGGTATGACAAAGACATAAAACAGGTTAAAAACCACAGCCACTACATCACAAAGCATAAAGGTCCCTTCTATATGTTATCAAATAAACTTCCAGCCCATGGGTTGATTAAGAGTACAGCAGGGCCACCAAACAAGTTAAAAACCACCATCAATATTCGACAAAGTATGTAAGAAGCCCCCTCCAAATACTGCTTAATAAATTCGGACCCCTGTAGTTTGTAAGTATCTTACTTTTTATATGGTTTATAGTTGGTTGACTAGATGTTCCGGTTTTACCCTGACCATACCATATAAGATTACCGTACTATATAAATAATTGTTTTTCATTGTTAGCTCCGTGGTGAATGTAGTTTTGAATTTTTGAACCCATGGAATTGACGTGCAATTGAAATATTCAGAGGCTAAAAATTTTGACATGTGGCGGCAGTGGATTTGAAGCTGCATTGTGGCCCTACTATTGTATTGGGCTAAGGTGTTCAGGATTGTTTTATTAATTGACGGGAATGTGCCCGAATGAGAGTGTTCTTCGTGACAATTTTATCTAGGGCAAGTTTCCATGTATGACTTTTTTATGGCATTTATATCTCTTTTTGTTGAATTAAAATTATATATAGGGAAAATCAATGGTGTTACATTAATAAAGTGTGACCTTTTCTTCTTTCCAACCTATCATTTGCTGAACCTTCTTAAAATGTTAAATTATTATTCTAATCGAAAAATAATTATTGTAAAACTGAAGAACAAAACTGGATTACCTTTCATGCTCAATATTTTTTTTGTTACACAATGCATACGTATGTAGTATTGAGAAATTCATTTGTTTTTTCGTTTCCTATAAAGGTCACAATCATTGGTAGAGGGGGGGGGGGAATGGTCGCTTTAAAAAAAAGTATAGGTATTTACGAATATTGATGGAATCATTTAACTCACTAAATACATAACATTTGTACCAATGTATGTACATATATGGCTAAAAGGTTCATTGATAGTCATGATGAGAAAAAGTCGTGGTATGCAATCAAGTCATTGGTATTCTAAGAAATGGTTTTAATTATATATTTGCCACTCCTTGTATTTGATATTGTTGGATTGCTATTTGATATCTTATGATTACATGCACAGTTGATCGACATCAATATATATAGAATGAGATGGATTTGGAAGTGTAGACAGTTGAAACTCCATTTTAGAAGCTCATTCGATATAAATGCAATTTGTATTTATATCAATTCATTGCTGAATATCCAGTAAACATTTTGTTGATATATAAGAAGCAGAGCTTGGCCATACACTAGCATGCTTCTACTGCATTTATATAGCTATCTGCCAGCGTTATTTAGCCATGAACTATATCTTATTTCTTATAATATACTTGTATGTTGGGCATACAATTGCCAACACATTGTTAATAGTTTTTGCTCCAAATTTTCAATTAAATATTTATTGGCTACCTTTTTAAATTGGAGCATACTTTAGACAGCTACCGGTTAGTGAATATTTATTGCACCAACTTTCATGATGTCTTCATTTGAATCTTAATGAAGTCAAAAGAACTTGCACATACTATAAAGATTTATCCAATATATATGTAGGAACATTTTCTGTTAACTTGGACGTCATTGGTAGCAATGATAGCCCCTAAGCAGACCGTAAGGCTGCAAACATGTGAGACTATGGCTCATCCTTTTTCACCATTATTAACGGAGGAGTTGAGGTCAGTAATGTAACGGTGATGCACTTGGCAGGCTTTGGACTCTACTTAAGACCAAATGCTGTAGTTCAGTGGGGTTAGGTTCAGGCTCTGGGTTGGTCAGAAGTTAATTAAGAAGTTGTTAAAAAGACTCCTACTACAATCCATATAGAATTATTGTTGTTTTTGATTGGGCTCTTCTCAAACTTATTTTATCCATCTCCCTTTTCATCACCCTTAATCACTTTTGACACGGTAGTCAGGTATAGATACTTTTTTCCCCCTTTTTTTTTTTTGCAAATTCGACCAATCACATGGCCGGACTAGCTTCAAATGAGTGTTTGGGAGCTTTGGAACTGGGCTACCGCTTAAAAGTTATCTTTGACATCGGATTCATCTTACAGACACTTGTGTATGTGGTATAAGGTGTAGCAGTTAACCCCAAGCTACTTAACGATGTCCATGGCCAGCGTGGTTCAAAGTTGCAATCTCCCATCTCCAGGAGGGATACATATTTATTTGCAGTATCTTATTTCAAAGATAACGACGTCAGCTTTTCATGTGCTCAATATAAAATATAATAATATTTCAGGGGGCTGAGAAACTCTTGGACATTAAACGACCATATTTAATTACTTTAATCCCTTAAACTGGCAGGTCACATTTCTTTAATACAAATATAATGCCCCATTATATATCCATTTAATTCTAGACAAAAATCACGAATAAATCAGCTTTATATTATTAGGGATTTTAATAAAAATTACCATATAATTGTTCATAATTTAATTTTAAGAAACAAACAATAAGTCAGTTTTGCATAGAAAATATTTTGTATTGCATTTGTATTTTACTTCTCCCACGCAAATTTTGAACGTAATTCAAGGTATTTCTGTATCCATATTAAATAATTTTATTGTTTCAATAAGTTAATTGTTGAGAAGGACTATATATAACAATAGAAAATAGTGGTTCTAATTACGTCACTGGGACATATATTTCAAATGAAATTGTGCTCAATATTGTAAAAAATGTTTTTAGCAATATACACATTATTTTTTAAAGTCGGTAAATAGATATTAAACCACTTTAAATCCAAATGATACAAAGTTTTAAAATATATATTTCAAATATACGGCTAGGAATTACTGTTTTCTTTTCCAATATATAGATCTAATTATGTATGTAGGTATATATCTTGAGTGTTGATTACTTGTGTTAAAGGGCGGGGCACATAAGATCTTTACATTTGTGGTACGGGAACATAAAAACAATCTTGAGCACACACATGAAAAAGAGAAAATACTAATTTATTATTTTACAATATATATAAATGCACCTTGGGCAAATGAGAATGTAAAGAAAATTAATGGCAATATTTCTTATAGGTTGAGGTGTTCCTGTATATTCATATATATTTTAATAAAGCAAAGCCTGTCTGTATTTCTGTTTATTTTCGTGTCGGATGACACTTCTTTTAAAAAATCTCATATTAAAAAATAAAATAAAAAGGTAATACATTATCTGAAATAAAATATATGTGATTAAAGATGAGGTTTAGCAAAGAGCCTATATTAGTAAAGCATGGCAATTGAGCGCTCTAGAAGTTTAAAAATTTGAAATTATTCTCTCGGTCATCACATCATATTAGATAAAATATCAAGGATTTATTATTAGGATGTGCAAAATGTATAGATTTTGGTGAGTGTAAAATATAAATAAAAGTATAATTTAGCAACTTTGATAAATATCATATTAAATGTTGAGAGAGATCACTAAAAAAATAATAGTGCTTCTCACTCACTAATATGTTGGAAAATTGGGAGAAATAATTAATACGAGAACGATATCTTGCAGATTACCAACATTTATATTTCTTTAAATGCATGCTCACAAAGGATTTCGACAATTTGCATATAAGTTGTTTGTATAATTCTTTCATCCTTGAGGAGAGAACATCACAAAGTTGAGTAGTTACGTCTGAGTATGCTAATGAAAACAAAAAATAACACTTGGAAATGCCTGGAAGGATTTTCTACAAACCGAGGATTTTAAATCTTGAAAATTTAAGGATAATATAAAATCACAATTATTTTCCCGTAATTAATTCTGTAATTCAGAAATCTTGCCGACTTACAATTATGTAGGGCACCATAGTGAAGTAAATCCCTCAAACCAACGCTCTCAATATTCAACCATAGCCTCCAATCTAGCCCTGAACCAGGCACAGGCCTTTATGAAAGAACTCCTTGTCCATATTACCACTGTCTCCGAGAATGGACGCCTACAAGGAGTAAACAGTGTTATGTGCACGTTTATTGGACTCTCTCTCAAGGATGTCTTATACAAAGTAGTCTAATGGCTCAGATCTGGCAAGTTAGGAAGTCATATTTCCTATTTCCAAATTATAAAACAACAATTGTGGATTTTTGCACCTCAGGTCACAGTTGAAGACAGTCATAATTGTGTATGGGCCCAGGATCATCTGGCTAGCCAGGTTTCTCATGGAGATACTAGGGTCACTGTCCATTATATCCAGCAGGGCCTTCATGAAATATAAAGAGCGTTATTTGGTCACAGAACGATCATGTGATTACGTGTTTTCAAGCCTTCATGCTTCTTGAAAGCCTTTGCAACATCGTAAACAGTTGAGTTGGACAGCTTTGTAAACTCAATCATCTGTATGTGTGTGTGCTCGTTGAATGGAGGCACTCAATAATAGGGACGAGGTGTTAATATTCGGGGGACATCCCAAGGATATAATCTTTTTTTCTTATACAGTTTTGTCGGCTGAATCTCATGAACATACTTTCATATGCATTACAATGATATTGAGGTCTTAACTTGTTCAGGATTTCCTATCCCCACTCTGTGTATTACCGGGTGGTCCATTGAAATCTGAATTCTTACTAATTAATTTAGGTGGAGTGATTGAATTTAAGTTACAAACAAAACAAATCTGAGCTCTCTAGCTTACGTAAACGTTGAGGCCATGACACTTGAAAAATGATCAACGAATTTACATTCGCGAACTCCAAACAATTGGGCATCTCTAAGATCACCGTTTACACCCTCAGCAAACCCAAAAGCTTGGAGAGGAAAGGACTCTGTCAAAAAGGCAAAAATGGACCTGGAGGATTTAAATAAAACAGACAATGCCAATTTTCTCAAGTCCATGTAATCCCATGGAAGAGATCCCGGTGTTTCACACCAGACTGACAATGAACTATCAAAAAGTAGGTGGACAGAGGCTTACTTGGGTGAAAAGGCCACTTTTGACACAAACAATGAAAGAAACACATCTCCTTCGTTACAAAAATGAGTTTTTTGAGTTCTTTTAAACTCATTTTTGACTCTTCTGCTCCCTTCCAGCCCTGACGACAAATCCCTATACTAAACCTTTTGGGTACATGTCGGGGGAAGGAGTGCATTGTCCGTCATATAAACACCAAGGCCCTCAAAGACACTTTCAGCCAGCACTAGGAGACCTTGACAGAGATCTACATCCGCTGGAGGTTCCATGCCTTCCGCCCTACCCTGAAGCCATCATTGCCGCTAAGGGCGGCTACATTAATGACTAAGAGAGCTCAGACACACATCTATTTATGGTATTATTACCTTTGTTCAAATCATATTCTTAATTAACAAATTATATCTTGTTGAAGTAAATAATTCAAAGTGTTCAGATTTTAATGGACCACTCGGTATTGAAGCAAATTATGTCTATGTCTGCTGGTCAATGTCTAACTACTCCAGAAAATGCTAGGTACTACTCTAAGTAGACAATGAGTCAAAATATATTAGTAAAATAAAAACTTTATTTTTTGAAGGATGTTATTTCAACATTACAAATTAAAAGAAGTATTTAATAATAGTTCTAACAAACTCAAAAACAAACTTGTAAATAATGTTAATGAAATGCATTAAAATTATGTTTCAATCACCGGACAAATGAACCAAGCAAGGATTTCAAGGTTCGAATGGAAAGTGCATTCATAGCCGTATGTACATATAACATATATATTTTATTCATTTTGAAAACGAAATAAATTAAACGTGTTTTTTATATATTTTTGAAAACCTTTCTCGAAAACCCTTTTAATTTTACTTTGCCACCATGAACAATCATTTTATTTATGGGTGTATATTTTGGCTTTACTTTTTTGTTGCATGTTGAGCCCTCATATAAATATATACCTTTCTTTTTTTTTCTTTACATATATCGATTGAACTTTGCATTTTTTATAAATAAATAAATAAAATATCATAAATAAATTCAATTTGTAATTTAAAAAAGTAGGAAAAAAATATCATTTAACATTTTTGTATTTTACTTCTTCCTGAGGTAATTCCATATTTGAACATACGATATCTCTGATTTGTTATTATTTTCTTTCAACAATTGTTTTTGTACCTTTGACCATAAACTGAAGTATGTAGGTATATCAATTTCCTACTCACTATGACATTCAAAATCATACCAACGGTTTTCATTGTAAATACATTGAATAAAGTATTCTGTAAGTAAAGGTCAAGGAAGGATCCCTGGAGTCCATATTGGACTCCAATAATACTTATGTACTTATTTTCTCCCAATGTGAGACAAGAGAAGTAAAAAATAATTATTATGTATTATCCCAAGTACAGAGTGGGGTATCAACACTTGTAAAAACACGTAGAGGGTTGATCGGAGCTTGTGATACACTTAATTTAAATTTGAATTAATCAGAAATTTATTCGTGGATTGTCGTCAAACTCGGTAAAAAATAGGCTTTATAACTCAAGATTGGTTATGTAAAGTTTCAACTCAAGAAATAACAAAATGAACGAGAAATAATCAAACGAAGCTTCTCTCTCGTGGCATATCCCCATGGCCATATCCAAGGAGCTTATGTGCAGCTGTACCCTTGTTTATCGTGTCAAGAACTTATTCAACACTACTATGCTATTGGGCGTTGTGGTAAGCAGAGGGGAAAACTCCACTCCCATTTTTGTGAAGAGAAACAGCCGGCTCAATGCAGATTCTTACTTCTGGCTAAGAAAGTGCTACCTTGGTCCAGAGAAAAATTTGG
This sequence comes from Lepeophtheirus salmonis, assembly GCF_016086655.4. Taxonomy (NCBI): domain Eukaryota; kingdom Metazoa; phylum Arthropoda; class Copepoda; order Siphonostomatoida; family Caligidae; genus Lepeophtheirus; species Lepeophtheirus salmonis. The sequence continues at coordinate 2,890,315 of NC_052141.2, read as the reverse complement.
CACAACTTTGTTTAAATTAAGACAGAGCTTCCTTGTCATTTCACCGCTATGAGACAACTTTTGTGACCTCAAAATGTGACTTCCCTCTTATAAAGACACAAACTCCTTGGACTACTTTATCTAGGCGCATCTGGAGGAGAGGGTGTGTGCGCTACTTCCTACCGGAATGTTTAGTCATTCTTCATCAAGAATGAGCGGACACAGCTCGAGTTTGACTACATAGTCTAAGTCTGCAAGGGGTAAAAGCCTCTTATTGAGGTAATCATTATAGCTGAGGCCCAACATATTGTATAAAAGTTGTTCCACAAACTATTTTTAAATCATTTTGATAAACAAATGTCATCACAAAACCTTTCCTTTAAATTTCACTCTTGAAAATTGAAATTGATAAAATGGATACCAATAGATAAAATCAACCTTGTCATTACGTTTTTATCCACGTTATATTAGTATACCAGTTTTATTACGTAACCAAGTGACAGCTGAAACATAAATAGCAAGTTTTTCTTTTTATCCCGTATCTCTTATTGTTAAAGTGTGGGAGCATAATCAAAAATAAGCAACGCGTGTGCGATCTCTTCCGCGCCGTTATTGGCACCCAGAAGGATGAAGACCCCATTGACATCTCCATTTGGACTCCCATAGCTATCAAAAAGTCCATTACAGTCCCATGCAGTAAGAAAAAGCAAATCTTATTTAAAACATTATTGTTGACTTCCGGCCTTCCTCTATGTAGACCTTTTCCAGCCTGGAACTCAACTCTCTCGAATTGGCAATTTGGGCTGCCTTGGAGAAAAATGTATGCTACACCCCTCATCCAAAATTGGGTTGGCTCTGAGCTGTCATCATAAAAGTGGGGTACGTCCTGGATACGGCATTTATCGTCAAAAGCAGCCAATTTATTCGCCCCTGTGTCGAGGCAGTTGTTACTTGTGAAGAGGATATATTGAATAAAAAATATAGGTAATGTTGTTTTCAATGATATCACGAATTTGTCTTGTGTTGTTTTTTCTTGATTCATTAAAAATCAGACTTTTCATAATATAATCATACTACTACAAGTTTTGTGTTCCAAATATGTAGTTTGGAAGCGCAGCATAATTAATTAAAAAAATATTTTCACTAAATACAACTTTGATTTTGAATTTACAAATACTGAATACATTGAGTAATATTATCTTTCAGGGAGTGCTATTATCCTGCCAAAAGACGGTGTTCCTCTCGGTCGTAAACAAACTAATATAAGTCATGCCTTATTTTTTAATTCTATTTTATATTTTTTTTCAAATGAATTGTTATTTATTTTGACAACAATAACAAACAAAGCAATAAATGAATAAAATCTTATGTTGATACATTTAAGACGTTTCGTATAAAAAATTAATGTCAATTTTTGTGATTACTGGATAAATAATTAAAATTTTATTAAACTTAGAGCGACATATTTGATTAGTGAGTTTTGGATTCCTTGATTTGTTTTTTGGTTTAAAACGTATTTGATACAATTGCAAATATATAATTAGCGGAAGATTAAGCAGAAAAAAAAATCAAAATAATAACTTATAATTTTTCGTTTCAAGTTTTTTTGTTTTTTTTTCGTTTGGCAACCTGCAGCTGTTAAGGAATTATAAGTGTAAGTGTCTTATCCCTCGGAGTAGAATTGAGAATCGATATCAAAGTAGTTCTTTCGAATGTCATTGCTTCATTCCTATATAGTGAACTTCATTCTATTATATTCAAAACCTGATTGAACATTTCAGTGCACTCATAAAAGACGCTCAGTAATCTCAAGGATTTGTTGTTGAGTTATAATTGTGTGTCCTTGTTGGGCTCAGAGTATGATTTAAGATCTAAATCAGATTTATTCTTCCCAATATCCTTTTTTATTTCCTTCTCCCTTGGCACAGCTGATTATTGCTGATCTAACAAAACTTCATAACAGCTAAGGTGCTCTTCTTCAAAATATTGCTCTATTTGTCAAGGTTACCATGTTGATTTACGGATTCATATTTTTAACATGCCCAAAATACACGTGACTTTCATTACTAACTAATATGTAAATGCGTTTTTCTAACTTTTTGTTGATGTTTGGTTTCTACATTTTTACATACCAAAAATTCTTACGATTCAAAAACATATCCATCAAAAAGGTCATAATGAATAGTTTTTTTATTTCCATATAAAACCATTATTATTCGAGTTGTAACTCTCCTAAAAACATCTGGAAGAACAAAGTCAATTCCTTGAATCTTAAAAAAATCTATATTTCTAACTGAAAAAAAAACAACTTTGATTTTGATCGACTTACAAATTCAAACATTTTTGTCTATAGCAATGGACAAGGACTTTAATTTTAAGCAGGAACAGGGATTTCAAGTACAATAATTTTCCGTAATTTTGTGATTTTGATCTGTTAAATTTGAGCTATGTATCTCAATTTATTCAAAAATTAGGTTTACTTCACAAAAATTAATAAACTCTGAACAGTTGACCAATATATAATATTTCTACAAAGTTTTATCAAAATGGTTCCCTTGCATTTTTACGCAATCCTACTCAAACAGAAAATGAGTTGAATTGAACTATGTTCCACTTCGTTAGCGGAGGTAAACATAATTAAATTCAAATAACGCTTGATGTGCGTAAAAGAGTTAAGGACGACTGTTTATGTCATTTGAATTTCCAAAGACAGAAAGTGTTAATTTTAGAACCATATGAAGCATATTATGACTTTTGAAGTTTCTTAATCATAATTAAGGGACCTACCTTTTGTTTGGTGGTGGGAAGATACGATCATAAATTTGTAACTTCTTGAAAAATTTGTAAAAAAAAACAAAGTTTTTTACCATATTGAATTAGCGATAATGCCTTATGGGTCAGTTATATATAAAATAGTATATTTTTATATTAAACTCTGGGCATATATAAATGCCTATTCTTTTCAAGCCTTAGGCTCAAATTTCTTTTATTTTGAATAAATTACTTACTAATTTGGTTATTGAAAGGGTCTTAACAGAGATGCTTGGAGCTGAATGAAACGTAGAAGGAATGAATAAACTGTATTTAAAAGTAACACTTTTTCATTGATGGATGCCCAATTCAACCCATTCCTAGGTGAATTTCCTCATGGAACAAAGAGTCAGTCTTTGTAAGCCGTCGTATTTGGTATTAATAGGTTTTTTTTGTTTGTTGTTTGGTTCTAACTATAGTTGATTGGTTTTGCCCTATGATGAAAATCATTAGAGGTTAATGCACCATTTATGAACATATAACAATGGTCTAATTGAACCATCCAGATGGTTTTTAATACATTCATATCTTTATAATAATATGTATTATCTATCAGAATAGATTCATTCAAAGATATTCAACCATATCCCTTAAAAAAAGGAGGCATTTTGTTGTCACAGGATCATCACCTGTCCAAGGAGGAGGGGCGATCATATTTGCATGCCACTGGCACACGAACAAAAGGGGGTGTGTTGATAGGGAAGTAGTTAACCTGAAAAAACCACTAGTTTCATAAATTTATTTTTCGAATATATTTATTATGTCTATTCTTTAATGAACGAAAAACAGTCAATAATAGCATGTCTCAATTATGGCTTAATGCATGCCATTACGCAATAAAGTCAAGGCATACCCTAATGCTATCCTCGCTTTACGAGTATTTCATCGAGTAAATGGAGGCTTATATAATATGTACACATTTTAATGCAACTAACTATTTACCAATATATCAATTAAAATAAAATATATACATTTTTTTTAATGCAGAAGGGGTTGCGTGATATTTATGAATACAGTCAACCCATACCTAAAGGACATTTGTTTTAAGCGTGCACTACACTTAGATGCCATATTCGGTTTTTAAATTTAGATTTCTTACAAAATAAGAAACATGGTTTAAGGGATCACTTGCTCTTAGCAAGTTTCTGTTTCCCTTACTAAAAAACAGGTTTGACTGTAATTATATAATATATTTGGACGCTATAAAATATACGAGGTTCATTTGAAACTCCGAGGGATGCCACTTCTAGCGCGTAGCGAGGTTATGTTTAATTAGTAAAAACTCTTAGAAGAACACGCTCCAATTTTCATATAGATCGGTCTATTTCTTTCTATTTGACCTTCGTTTGAATCGAGGAAGTGGAGTGATTTTCAAAAAAAATGACAAAAATAATTTCGTCTTTTGATTAAACATTACTTTATGCAAGGAAAAATACCTCAGGTGACTAAAAAATAATTAATAAACATTATGGAAACTCTCCACCATCGCTTAAAACAGTTTATAAGGGGATTCAAAAATTTCGGATTTTTTTTTTTGGGTTACTAGCCCAGAAATAATTGATCATGGATGACAGAAGAAAGGAGGTGCGGGAGATTGCTAGTGCTGTGGGCATCTTAATTTGGAACCCTATTCCATTAATTTTGGGACCACAACTGCTGACGTGTGAGCTGGTTCATTGTAGTAAAAGAAAATGACTTTTTTTTTATACTCGCAAATCGTGGGGTTTTTTCTTGTAGGTCAGTAACGAACAAATAACGATTAACATTTTGCAGTTGTAATAATTATACCCTTCTCCAAATAGTCGATGAGGAGTATTCCTTTCAGATCCAAAGTAGAGTCACCATAATCTTTCCGGGCTATTCCTCATTCAAACGAATACAAACAGAAAGAAATAGACCAATCTGGCTGAAAGGTGGTGTGTGTTCTTCCAAAATATTCTACTAACTAAAAGTAACCTCAATACGTCCCATTATTCCCATCTCTCGGACTTTGTGCATACTTTTCAAACGAACGTTGTATCTTTGCACTCTACTTTTGTAGGCAGCTCTCGATTTGTCAGCTTCTTGTATCCTTATTATTGTTTTAAACGTTAATTGGTTGTATTCAAATTATCTTATTTTAAGTTTGGGGAAAAGTGGAGGTCAGTTAACTAAAAAATAAATATATTATTCACTAGATGGCATGAGAGTATGAAGTTCTGGGCGTAAAATGAATAAATAAATTCGGTTGTATTTATTTTTCTATGGACATCGAATACATTTTTGCATTTGAATTAATATAAGTTGTTTACTTATATAAATTTGTAAAGAAAGCGAGGGATTGTGCTGTCGCCTTGCGGCAAAATAATACAACTCCCTGAATGATTGTATTGGGTGTATTTTATTCACTGAGAAAATCAACTAATTTAAACAATAAACTTCATACGACAGTGGATAAGGAGACTATATTTATCAATATCATATATTTTGTTTTAAATTTTGTAAGGAAATATTCTATACATCAGATGCAAAAAACTCCATTTAAAAATAGTAACTGAAAATAATTGTATGAAAGTGCATTAAATATTTTTTTCCCACATTATTTTGGGGCTTTATTTTTATTTTGTAGTACCTTTGTTGAGAAATTTGTGCTATTTCGTTCATAATTTCAAAACTCTATTCAATTTTCTTCACAAGAAACGCACACACAAAAAAAAACGAATTCTAAATTACACTATTTTTTTACAAAAGTGCTACCCAACCCCAAAAAATATATTTTATATATATATATATAATTTACAAATTCAAGTTTGATTAAACAAAGTTTTATAGCAAATTGATTTGACAGTCTTCAGACTTCCACACTACGAATAATCAATATGTTTTAGTTTGCTAATGGGTGTGTTGATCATGGTTTATTTAAACCTTTGTTAGTCAAAATTCTTTTTTTTGTACACATTGAATAAAATGTTTGCCCTAAAAATAAATCAAGAAATTAACACTCTCCACATAGACTCATAGTTAAACCAAGTTTTTAATATTATATTAAACCATTCGTCTATCTTGTACTAATAAAATAAATGAAAATACTTGTATGAACTCAAAGTATTTCTCAAAAATATATCCTTTGCTCAACAAGATTGTTAATGCTATTAGTTTGGGATTTTAAATTATTTATATTAATAACTCATTATTTTTAACGATTTTTTTATAAGTACTTATAATCCCATTGGAAATAATAATTATAAATAAATTAAATAGAATAAAAGATAGTTTTATATAAACTGGGGTACATAAAATCCCATTTTACTAAGGAAGGGTTTATAGTGAATTCGGTCTAAGTGTTTCATTAGATTAGGCTTGTTACTATTTTTTCTTACTTGTGCCTAAAGGGCCCAGTGGCCCTTTAGGTTGTGATATCCTGCTGCAATTGCTGCTCCAACTCATGTGTTTTTATTGGTTAATTCTTGTTCTTTTGTGGCTGCTGGGGTTAATTCATTTTTATGACAGATTCATTGTTATATAAAGATTTAGGCTAGTGGTGGGAACAAGAGTTATATCTAATTTGGTGGCTTTATTTGAATGAAACATATATAAAAAATCGTAGTTTTGTCTACACTAAGTCATTTAGGAATTATGCCAATAGTATTTGCTATCTGCTACCAACTGGTTTCAGGCCTATTTAATGCTTCTTTTTGTAAGGAAAAGTAGAGAGATACAATAAAAATTGTAATAGGAAAAGACTGTTATATCTTTAATTTTTATGTTAAAAAGTTAAAATACTTATATTAACTTAAAATATATATCATTCTAGTAATAGTTACTACGTCTTATTTTACTTGTAATAAGATAAACAGTATTGTAATAACAGTAATCATAGCCAATGGTTGTTGGTTAGTTGTTGTCGTTGTTGTTCAAAATAATAATAATAATAACCAAGCAGACAAGGTGAGTTCCTTTTTATTTCGCGTGTTCTGAGTCATTTTCATGATTGCCATAACCAATGATTTTTTATAGCTTTAAAATAAAAATTATGTTTTTTTGTTGTTTTTTTTTCAAAAATAATAATATAATAACTATTATAGAGCTTTACTTGGTTTAAAGTAATAAAAAATGTTTTCTCTCAAGTAAAACGAATGGAAAAAAAAATAGTTTCATTTCCACATAAAACCAATGCTTCTTTTATCATAAAAATATTTAGATAATATAATGCTCGACTATCAAAAATTCTAATCGTATTTCAAATTGGATTTATTTTTTTCTTATTTTGGACTTGATGTTATTTTTATTCCCTCTCGCAACCTTTCCTTCAAAAAGGGGGGGGAATAAGCCCAAATTAAATTAATAGTATTGAGACTGGGTCAAAGACCAATATTTTTTTTCAATGTTCTTTATAGGGATTCCTTATAGACCGATATTTAGGGTCAAAACCACTATATCAGACCGAAAACAGAAATTGAACTGTTTAAAAATCGTGGACCGATTTTTTGGCTCACAATATTTATAACAATTTTTGTCAGTCTCAATGTATGAACCGATTTTCTTGCCTATCCTGACTTATAAGTTTTACAAGTATGAATGCAGCAGAAAACGTCATCGACAATTATTGATCCATAGAATTGGTCTACTTTGTATTTTAAATGCGACCGATCTTTTTTTTTTTTGGATTGACTGATCTAGACCGAATTTTTGTATGAGACCGGTACAACCGAACTTCCTTAAAAGACCAAATAAGTAATGTCTACTCAAAATCATAACCGTACTACAATTTTTCAAGCCAAACCCTAAAGCTTATGAGTATCTATGGGGCCAGTTTTAATGGTTATGTGCTTTTTTTTAAGGTATTGAAAAGGTAATTAGTATGAGAATGTAGAAACATATGGTTATTTATTATCAATATTGTAGGTCTCAATATATGTATCCATTTTTTTCTGCCCTCACTCCCTGGATCCATTTTCTCTGCATCCTTGACGTTTGAGTTATGCAAAGATGATTTATGTAACATATTTCACTTCATATGGCGTTATTGCACACATATGAAATTTTTTGAAATACACACATTATGTCATCAGCAATTAATCTATTGAATCAGGATAGACAGAGTTTTAAATAATACCCATTCAAACTGAACTTTTGTAAGACAGATCTAGACCGTATTTTAAACTTCCTTAAAGGATGGAATTAGTTCGGTCTACTAAAAATCCTAACAGTATTAGAACAATCTCGGATTTTTGGAGCCACCCCCAACACTAGTCTTTTTATCAGCTATTGATTTATTTACAGCTATGTAGTTTGTGTTTATATTTTTTTTGTTTTCATAGAAAAGGTTGGGAGCTACCATGAAGAAACCTGACTGAGTACTTTGTATCAATTATTTGTGTAATTAGATTGGTTCACTAAAAATTATAACAGTCTAAGATGCATTTTCAAACCTATACCCAACACTAGTAGCTACCCAAGTCATCCAGAACGTGAGACTACTATTTAGTGACTAATAGTAGACTTATCTAAGTCCAAAATTTAGGACTTAAAACTTTATTATGTTATTTGTCCTTGAAAAACGTTCGAAACTTTAAAGCGTCATTTATAAGACCTCCTTTATAATATCATTACAATAAAGTTTATCAATTAAGATACTTCAGTAAAAGTTTAAGCACCTATTATTCTCTTTATTAATCAAAGTTGTTTTTGTTTTTTTTTCAATGGGTGAAGATTGATTAGTGATGACGTCATTTACTGATTTATATGATGACGTTATTCATAATAGATTATGCTTTTGCGTAGGATTCAGAAGCGTCCTTAAGATTTAGAACTAGTCGGAACGTCAACATTATAGAATCCTACCACATCATAAGAAAATGTTCACACCTTTAAAATGATAAATTTCTGTTCAACCAATCCACGTTCAAAACAATAATATGAAAGGCTTAGAATAAAAAGAAGGGCTTAGAATGAAAGAAAACATCTGACATTAGATATGATATAAACTCTAATGTGAGTGGGAATAATGTCGTGTTAACTAAAGACAATCTAAAGACATGATATGTCAGTCATGTCTAAAAAAGAAAAAGAAAAAAATATCACATTGAATGTTGATATGTTTAAAATATCAAAAGTGTGCAATGTTCATCTTTTGTCACGTGTCAATATTAAAGATGGATTTTTTGATAGATAAATATTATAATTTTATTCTCCTGTTGCTCTACAAAAGTCCCATCCCTCATCAAACTATGTGCATGAGTGAGCATATTCGAAGTAAATGTTTTTTGATTCATTATTTCAATATTTTTAACGAGCGCATCCCCTCCTACCGTAAAGACTTGTAAGTATTCATCCTTTTAAAAAAAAGTAACAAAATGAAGACCACGTGATCAAGGAGTTAGTCGTGACGACATTTTTTTTCTTCGTTTGAAGTGTTAAATATTACTCCATGAAAAACTATATAATCTCTATGAATTTCCCCTCTTAACTGAGTGAAATTTGCATACAACATTAGGAGAAATCATCAAAAAATGATTCACCCTATGTAATTGAACTGAGATATCATAGACCCCAAGATAAACATACAAAATAAACTCTTATTCCTATGAATCAATATTTTATCCCCAATACTTTTTAGTATACTCCAGAAGTACTTAATCTTATAACAAGCAATTCTTTATTTATCTTAATAATGCTTTTTTGATGATTTATGATAGATTTAGCAGTTTTTAATCCATTTTAGTGAATAGAAGTAACTCTTTTGCTTATGAGTCGTTCCTTTTGTTTCTATTTTAGACTACTTATTAGCTGTTCCGTTTTTTTGTAATTAATAATCTGAAGAAGGGTTTTTTCTTCCTTAGCAATTGTCCTTATTATTTAATCCCTAAATAGCCAACTTATTTTCGTACTAGATTCAATTATATTCAATACATTATTGAAAGTTCTTGTATGCTTATAAAAAACGGAGAGTAATTTTGATGATTTGTTGGAGAGTTGTAATTGAAAGTCCTTTTTGAATTAAGAGTAGAATTGAGGATCCATATTGGAGTTATTCTTGCAAATGTCCTTGTTTAGCTCGTTCTCCATCTCCTCCCTTGTCACAGCTGATTATAAGTGCTCACCTCCAAAACATTTTATAAATTCTCAGGGTTACCATGTTGATTTTCTGTTGGCAAAAATACACCTGATTTTCATCACTTTTGATAACCACGGCATACAAAAGTAGCTCCAAATTTATAATAACATATTGTATCTTTTATTTTATATAATACAGAGAACCTCTTCAAAAACTGATGGGTATTCATTTGATTACAAAAGTTTGCATTGAGTAAAATATGTTTCATAGAAATTTTTGTCAAAATAAAATATTTTTATTATAAAAATAACAAATTATATTTTGTTAAAACAATATTATTCTGTAGTGAATTAAAAAGAGAATCAAAAAAAAAAAAAATTATAGTCAATTCGTCATCTTTTGGATCATATTAAAACTAATTTGATTTTTTTAATAACTTCAAAAGGTTTGCCAGAATTGAATGGGACACTGGTGTCCCTCGGGGTGTGAATTGTATTTTCTTTTATATCTAAACAAAATATTAAAGTTTTGCTATGGAGGGGAATTCTTAACATTTATTTATTATCTTGATTTATTTTTTATTTCTAATTCAAACAAGTATAATTCTACCATGGAAAATGGATTAATATTAATATAATTAATGTTTTACATGTGAAAGATAAGGAAGCAATTTCAATCTCTTATCAAGGATAAAGCAAGATTATTAGCCATATGAATGGCAAAGTTCGATTTACTATATTTTTGATTGCAGAGTAAGCACATTTTTTTATTAAAATCGGGTAAATGTCCACTATAAGAGTCTATTATAACAGATAATTTTTTTCTTTTCATTGGTCCAGACAATTGGGTTGCCTTATTACCCCCTTTATAATATTTAATCAGACTCTTGTCAATTACAACTTTGAGGTCAAGAAGCAATAATTTATTTGGGTATTTAATGTTATAAACGATATAATTATTTATGTAGGTTACAACAGAATATTTTTAGATAAAATCGTGTTGATGACTTGCAATCCTAGATGGTGTCAGCAGTTATTTGATCAATTTATTACCATATGGCGATGTTGTTGAGCTGTACAATTCTAGGACAAAAAATTTTTTTAGCCTTTTGTTCAGATAGACTATTTGGGATTTTACTTTATATTCTAATCACTCTGATCATCATTGAGTGCATCGTTATAGTAAAAATTTTATAGTATCATAATAACGACGTAAATGTTGGGTTCAATGAAACATCTACTCCATTTGTCTCTGTGGTAATTTCTTCATTAGATATATTAGAATCATATAAGGAATGGTCAATGTCCTCTGAATCAACATTGTATGTTTTGTCCAAAATGCTATAAATTTGGTTACTAATAGCCCTGCTAAAAATTAAAAAATATTTTGTTCTTGATTGATTTCAACTAATGAACAACTCTACATTCAATAGTAAAGTAAGTATAAAAAATATTTGTTTTTACATCCTTCACTTGCTAATCTATCTACTAATAAAGAGTATTTTAATATGACTAATCTAAAAGGACAAAAAACAAAGATAAAGTTATCATTCTGTACAAATTTTTAAATCAAATATACAATATTATACAAAATTTAAATGACATATTTAAATTATGTCTCATAATCGTGCAATAGTTTACTAACTGCGTTTGAAACGGAAGGTTAATTTATGTCATTTGACAAATCATAGTAAGCAACATCTTGCATGGGAAAAAGATCTATCTACGATCATGTTCCTCCTCAAGCTTATAGTCACTTTAGTTTTAAGTAAGTAAAGAAAAATGACTTAAATGTAGAGAACATATTATTCAAAATGGTGGTGCACAGCTGACACATACTTACATATATAGTGACGATTAATTAATCATAATGTAACAAAATGAAATTAACTCCTGCTTCCTTCATGAACATAGTTCATTCAATTGTCTTTTCAGTAACAATGACTCCATCTATTATTTTAATTGTATACATATTAGAGTGGTTTGATTTTTAACTTTTTTTGAATTTGAATTACATTCAGTGTGGAAAAGACGTCATATGTTTAAAATTATGTATGTAAATTTGCACTGCCATATGTGGTCATCTTTAGGCGGCACATCTCGATCAAATTAGGAATGAGGGCAAAAAGTATTTTCTTTGTATATATAGATATATATAAGATTACATTTTTAGTTATATTGCACTGAATAATTTCGACAGACATTTATCTAACCTATAAAAAGTGTATCAAAAGTTTTCATCTAAAGCTGTCTTATGGAACAAAAAAAAGAGAAAAAAGTACGGAAGATTTGATGATCTGTGTATAACGCGCATCTTTTTCTTTTTTTTGCATTTTTAGTAAGAAAAGATTAAATTTTATAATGATATAAAAAGTGTTTTCAATTTCTTTTTTCTAAAGTTTTCTTATGGAACAGAATAAAGAGATAATAGTTAGGACAAGTTGATGATCTGTGTCTCGCACGGATCTTTTTTTTTACATTTTTATATATGGAAAGATCCAAATTTTCGAATTTCATTCCCTCTTTTTGCTCCATAGGGTAGCTTTAGAAAAAAACATCCTAACTATCTTTTATAGGCTAGAATAATATCTATCATAACTAATTTATGTTTATAATGATTAATGCTGTATTATAACTTTTTTGACGAAATAAATAATTATCGTTTCCTTTCAAACTTTAAAGGGATCTGTTGCCTAAAGACAACATTATAGTATAATGAAATTCTTCATGGGTTATTACTTCACCACATGACAATTATCTGCACCAGTCGTAATCGAAAATCGAAAAAAGTTGAAAAACAAAACACCTAATGTATATATAATTTCTATGCGCGTATATTGAATTTAAAATATATTCGTAGGTGCATGCAAGCCTCATCAAACAATGAAGCCTACTTCTTTTTTCCTCTCCGTATAATATACTCATTTTACTGAATGTTAACGTGTTTCAAATTAGACCATTTGACAGGACATATTTGAGTAAATACATATTCATTAAAAAAAAAAAAATAGAATAAAAATAACGCAGTGTGCCTTTATTCACAAACATGCAAAGAAGATTCGCCCACTTCTGGATGCTCTCGTTATTGATGTATCATCTGGAACACTCTATTTGTCAATTAGAATTCCATTTGGAAGTAATTATTAAAGTGATTAAATATTTAAACGATGGTATAACTTTTGATACCATTTAGAGATTGATGTAAGTTATAATTCAGTCTTCAAACCCAAATCTTCTAGAAATGTTGATCTTATCTATTCTTTTCCATAAATTATTATCGGCACAACTTTGCTTCAATATGTAAGTTCTCAGCTCTAATAATTGCCTCAATACGAGGACTAACTCCCTTGCAGGCCTTGACAATCTAGTCAGGCTTGAGCTTGGTCCATTCCTTCTTGATGTACGGCTCAAGAGACTGGAAACTCCCGTAAAGTGTAGCATACACCATCTCCCCAGACGTACCTAAATAGAGTAGTTCAAGGGGTATGCGTCTATAGAGGAGAGATGCCACATGTTGAGGTCCCCAAATACCGGAATCTTGTATCTCAGGAAAGCCTGAGTCATGTCGGTGCAATGACACAGAGCTCCGTATTGAGTGAAAATAAAGTTGACTCCGAACTCTTTTCTGTCTAAATGTAGTACTTTCTTTTACAAAAGAGTTTCTTATTCCTTTCAATCTACATTGTATGAACAATAATTTACAGGATGTTCTAAACACTAAATCAGATTGTATGTAATTCTTTATATTCACCAATTTTTAATCTAGGTTTAGTGAATTTGTTTAACTGTTTTTTTAAAAGTCGTTCCTTTGTATTTTCTCTTGATTTATTGGATTTTTCTTTTTTTCAATGAGAGGATTGAGACGTACTCCATTCATAACAACAATTTACAATATTTCTTAAAAAGTTGAATAAAAAATTAAAAAGTTTTTAATTAAATGAATATCAATTCATATCTTATTGAAACCCAAAACTCATGTTACTAAGATTAATTTATTCAACCCTTGTGTGGTCTTTACTTTTTATACAATCCCCTTGCCTTACACGTATATGTGATCCACTCTTTTATTTACAATAATCACCATATTTATTTTCAGTTTAAGATAAATTATATATATAATTTTTAATTTAGATATTAATTAATTCCTTATGAACAATTACTATAAAAATGCAGATATAATTCTAAGTCCCATGAAATGTTTCTGATATTTATTTCATTTATTAATAAGCAGTATGAAAAAAACCAATTTAAAATATACAAGATAACTATAAGGAGCTTGAACAAGTTGGGTAATATATATAAATCTTATTTGTTGTTTTTTTTTAAATTTTGTACATGAAGAACTTATTCTACAGTTGTTTTTGAAGATGCAAAATTGATATCATTGCGTAGGTCTGCAAGGCTTTCAACGGCGCTTATAGCCCTAAAAATTGCCTTATTAGTCTCTGTGTTCTAAAAACTAGGAGTAGCCACACCACAAGATGGATAACACACTATGCCAATAAACTTATGTAAGTTCAGTCTTATGAAGGGTTGTTCAATTCTCGCCGTATCTTGTAAAATCCTCTAAATGAGCCATTTTCAATATGATTCTTTCAATATTGGGAGTGATGGATAGGCAAAATGTTGAAAGATGTCCCTTGAAAGGACTATGTCGAATCTTGTGGGCTCAAAAGTCATTGTTATGATTTTACGAGTACAATTCCTACACTCGTTTCTATTTTTTGCCAATGAGGTTAATTCAATTTAACCATCTTTTAGCAAGAAAATATCACATTCAGGGAAAAAAAAGAAGACTTCTTCATTTAAGAATGAGTCAGGTATTCATCGACATCCTCTTCATCTGATACATTCTTTTCAAAGTCCGGATCTTGAAATTCTCCCTCATCAAGGAACTTTTTACACGTTACTTTTGAGAAGTGTTCATGTATATACAATACATATTCCGTTTCAAATTTATTTGTCATTCTAAATCTACTGATTCCACAGTACTCATTAGATTTTTGTCTCTACAAGAATATAACTCAACATTCCTATGAGTTTTCTTAGATATGTATATGATTTTCTAAAATTATTTATAAAATAAAATATCATTTTTAATATCGGTTCAAAATGACGTGTAAGATCATCTTTGTACTCAAGTTTATAATTATATAAATTATATTTTTTTTTCCTAAAATATGGGAGAAAAGTCCCAGGATTCACACATAGATAGCCCAATTTTTGTTTCTATTTGCCTTAATTTCAGTTAGTACCAACCTTCAAAAGACAGTTGTCAAAATTTAATGGCAATTTGTACTTTAGTTCGTGGCTTACAACTGCCAGTGTCACGCTACTTTTGTTATTTCCAAGACAATGGATCAAAAAAAAAAAAAGTTAGTGTTTGTATTTTACACTACACTGCGACGAGAAAAAAGTACCGTTCAAGCTAAGTAATGGCTTGAAAAGTGTAATGGGAACTTTGCATCATTAGGGGAAGTTAAATAAAATAATTAGTAAAGTTATCAGTCGAATCAGTATTATTTAGGCTGATGTTGGCCTATTCTGATACATCGATAGACCCTAGTCAAAACTAAAACCAAAAAATTGAGTACTTGACACTGTATATATGAGTTTGTATTGACATGCATCTATTTGAAGGAAAAGAAGATTCAATAGTTGTAAAACTGATCTGATTTTTTATCTATACAACAGGGCTGTAAAATAAATGTAGGTATACACTTATAAAAACATGAAGTGAAATCAATTACCGTTCATCTATCTACCTACCTATGTTTGTATTTACATTGGAACACCTATAGGAAATTGTCTTTAATGGAGTAAAAATAAACTGACAACCAAATTGTTTGTTTTTTTTCCTTCTCATAAATTTAAAAAACTTTCATTTCTTTCTGTAGGTATATATATAAGTATATAAAAACTAAGTAGTTTAAGGCAGTAGATGTATACTTATTCTTTATAAATGGATTAAATTAACCCATTTTCATTGGGTGGTGTTTTTTAAATAACAATGATTCAAGATTTTTTTCTTTAAAGTACATTAAAAGTATACTATATAGATTTGTAAAGGGGGGAAAAAAGAAGTGATTTAAAGAGGTTGCGTGATGTTCTTGTGAGGTATTTATAATTTCAAATTGTATGAAGTTTTAACGGGGTGCGACGCTGAAATAGTACTTATCCGATATTTCAATTCTGTATCTTTTTTAAGTTATATAAAAAATTGGTGCATGAATTGCATGAAGATCCTTACATTTCTTGACGCAGAAAATAAAATATGGAGTCTCCTTTGCTACTGTTGATTCGGGCAAACTTTCTGTGTGTGGTCCTGCAACAATACAGCGCTCCTGCATCCTATTATCAAAGAAAATTGAGCGATAACATCGATTTCTGGCAAAAATAAAAGTAAACTCCGTAATTACCCTACTCCAACCCTGTGACTACGTCGTTTGGTTGTGTGACCTGCACCCTTAGGCACGAAGACATCATGGACATTAAAACCATGTATACAAACACTTGGTCGATATGTCCAAAGTATATATAAGAAAAACGTACTCAAGCGTCTCGAGGCCATCGTCGATCCTAAAAGGGGCTACATTAAATATTAGAAGATACATTATAACTTTGCAGCTAGTATTCAAATACTTTTTATGAGCATATTTAGTGACAACACAAATATATATCGTTCAAGGTAAAAGTATAGATTGTTCAGATTTCAACGTCACACCCGATATCCTTACAACCCCCAGGAATTCTTTTGCATTTTTATATTAGCTGTTGATCGATCTACCACATCTTGTATAAAGCAATCAGCTTTTTGAAATATACCAGGATTCAGTGCATTTTCCTTGAATCTGTTTTCATTAATTGTCATCAGGTGACATTTGTATGATTTGAAGCAGTGTACTCAACCTACTATAAACTCACTAGGGGTAGTAAAGATGATTTTTAAATTATTTTATTTAAATCAAAGGTCTTTGAAAGTCATTGATGAGATTACCAATTAAATGTACATTTATAGTAACTTAAATCTACATAGATATTCTCTAAATAATAATGAACCGTTGGCAACAATTAAAAATACAGAAGGCTATCTGCTATATCTTTTTTTTCTAAATTTTGTATTTCCCCTTTGAGAGCTGAGGTTGAGAGAGGATAAAAAAAAAAGCTGGAGTGTCAGTAGAGTTGTAAAAAATAGGACATTTGTCGAGTGTGACTCTTTTGTAGTTATATCCTAAACAGGGGTTTTCATACTTTCCAAAGCTGTTATGATTATTCTTTAAAAAATAAAATATAAGTATAAAGTAATCACTGGTTCGGGAAAAAGAAAGATTAACAATGAGGATTTGTTTGAGAATTATAAGTTTAAGTTCTTCTTAGACTCAAAGTATATTTGAGGATCTTTTAATTTCTGCATAAGTCCTGACTAGATACACAAACTTTTCATTTACATCCCTCCTCCCATATCTGCTCACAGCAAATCCAATAAAATATCATGACAGCTTAGCTACTCCTCTACAAAATTTCTCCAAATTGTCAAGTCATATTATTTCTGTGATATAAAGTTTTATTTACTCTATCAGGATTATTTTTTTAAACTGTGAATATAATCTTTTTCACAGAAATAGAATAGCAATGAACTTGTGCTTCAAGTAATACAAAAACTTTCATAGCTTTGACCTTCTTTATAAACAAACTCTTATATCAAACATAAAAGATAACCAGTCAGAGAGAAGCAATTTTTAGCGCGAAATTCAAAGTATTAGTCGAAATATCCTCATTTTATATAAGAAGCCCTGTATATACAGCACAATTTTTATAGACATATTTGATTATATTAGAGGGTTTGCATTCAAATTTTTGATATGTTTTATCATTCCCTAATTCTTATCTATAGTTTAAAATCTTTATTTAATTGAAGATACTTGTATTGGGTCCAATATGGCCCCTATCAACCATCAAATATGTCTATGAATCATTCTTTTATTGTTAGGATCCATTTTGCTGTCTTTACGCGTAACTTGGGACACACCTAAAGGGTTAATAAGAATAATTTGTTCATAGAAATGAAGGATAATTTGTCAGAGACTACAACTGTCAAATTTTGAGAAAATCATTATAGCTTTTTTTGTTTTGACGGGACACATTTATTATAAGGGGGTAATCTTCTATGAAACCATATTTTCTTTTTTACTATATATGTAAATGAAGTTATGATTTTTATAAAATGATGCATATAGAAAATAAATGAAGTTATGAACATATTCACAGCCCATTAAGGCTCACTTGAGGCACACTTTTTTATAATGTACGTACATATGAAAAAACGTATATTCTTCCAAATATCATGTCCCCTCATCTTTTGAAAGCTTCCCCAACCTTAAATCTACGCCTCATTAACTTCTTTACCCAAAGCCTTTAACATTTTCAAAAAACTTCTTTCAAATGAGGAGAAGTTGGGGGAAGCATCATAAATTGAGTGTCACAGAAATGGTTTTTTATGAAAGGATTTAAAGATACGTATGCAAATAGAATTATTCCATTAATTGAACAACTCAACTAAATGAGCATTTATGTACATACTATATTTGAAAAATCGCATTGAATTCCCTTGTCTTTGTTGGATTGTTATTTTTGACCCAAAGACACAGGCATATTTTGAATGTAATTTATTGACTCGAATGCCTCACAAAGAAAAACCTTCCTTTTAAAGGGCTAAAGTGATTTGAATGGTTTTGAAAGCTTTATAATTATAAATGACAAAGGTTTGAATATTGTTTCAAATATCATATCAAAGTGTTTATTCATTTTTTTTTCATTTTGTGTCGCTAGATGGAGCTTATTCCCTTCTATTGATTTAAATAAAATAACAATTAATGATTTAATATAGTAGTTTTATTTCATATATTGTGTACAAATTGGAACTTGTGTATGCAATATGTACAAGTTGCATTAATTGTTAAGGAAGGATTTATAGTGATTCTTTTGATCAGAGGATTATGTAATTAATTGAATATTCCATCATCGATGATTGATATATTAATGGTGTAATCTTTGACTATTTTAATGTATAATTAGTGAAATATAAGTATTCCGTGGCACATTATAAAGTGTTCAAATGCCCACAGTTATATTATTCATAAATAATTAATAACCATATAATTCTAAGTAATCAAAAGGAAAGGATAGTATTAAATAATAGAAGGTAATTAGAAGGACCAATTGTTTTATTAAATTATGCATGTTAAGACGAAAAATGTCTAATTATTTATACAAATTGTATCTTGTACATCAGGGCTTCTCAACCTTTTTTTAGTGATGTACCACATGTAAAATATTTATTTAAACCAAGTATCCCCTTTAGCACATAGGATTTTAGGTTCAATGATAGGAGTGTCTGCAGGACTATATATATTTTTTGGGGATTTTTTGAAAAGTAATCTAAAAATTTGAATTTTTAGGAAAAAAAAATCAACAACTAAATTTTTTGAAAAAAATTTTAAATATTAATTTTTGAAAAAATCAAAAATCAACTGCAATTCTCAAAAAGTTAAATTTTTTTGAAGAAAATTTCAAAAATCCGTAACTATTCACAAAAAAATTCAAAATCTACAGCTGTTCACAAAAAATTAAATTTTTTGATAAAAAAATTTCATTATAAAATTTTTCTTGTAAAAAACAAATAATTCCTTAACTGGTAGTATGGGGACTACAACCTCTCCAGCCTACCCCCTGCAGACACCCTACACTTTCTTACACCCACGAGTAAAATATTGTTTCAAAATCTCTTGTACCCCCTGGAGTACCTCCAAGAATCCCAAGGGGTACGTGTACATATCCGTTCAAATAAAAGAGTTTGCATACGCTAAGCCCATAGACAAATACCTATAAATATAAAGACGACAATTGACGAAAGAACTTGATCTAAGTTTCAGCTGTTGACAAAAAGAAATGTAGTATAGGACTGAATATGTTACTAAGGGCATCCTAAAAAAATCCTAATTTTTGATTTATTTTACAAAATTTTGTTATATATTTTTTTTCTTCAAATGAACGTAATAATAAGCTCTTTAAGGTCATCCATATTTGTGCATTTAGTTTATCTGAGTAAAGTATACATGTTCTCGGAAATTTGTGTATGTACCAGTTGAAGTTTTGGCACTGACACGCAAAAGAACAGACAGAAAGGCAGAGACCAACAATTCATGTTGCTCCACTTATCTTTCTTTTTGGGAACATTGTAGATATATATATATATATTTTTTTTTTTGACAAAAAGCTACAATGTAGACAGATCAAGAAAAATATATGACATCAAGACAAAACACATTTTTTTCTAATAAAAGAGTGAAATTTCAAAAATAGTTTAAAGTTAGCCAATGATATTTATATTCTAAAATGAATATTTTGACACCATAAATATATCATATTTCAAAAATTTGTAAAAATAAGTTCCACAATAGTGAATATGACAGGACCTACATTGAAGCTCTAATTTCCAAGTTAAAAAGTGAGATATATTATGACGATTAGGTGCAGTGGTGTGCAATCCATATTATTAGCTTTGAACAAATATAATTATAAGAATAATTTACTTCAATAGCCAAACGTAATAATATACAACTCATTTTTTGTGAATATTAGCAGTGTAACATCTCTAAATATAATACAATTGTTATATATCCTTAAAATTTAAACCAGATAGCACAGTTTAGCGCTAAATTTAAGATATTTTGTCTGCAAAAATATGCTATCGGGTAAATGTATTGTATAAATTTTATATTTTTAACAGGTATAAATAATTTTTAAAAATCTGATAACCTATTGACTAAGAAAGGTTATTAAAAAATAGCAGCTCTAAGTCTGATATAACCAGGATGCTTTTGCTCTGGATTGACGAATTACTAATTTCAAAATTAATGTAAACGATTTCAAATTTTTACATAAATAAATAGATACATTATTTAATTGGATAAATCTTCTTTATTTTCATTACCATGTTTGGATTCAGATGAGGAGATCGATGATGGTATGAAAAAACTTAATACCTTAAACTTATAAGTATTAATCTCAATTGTTTTCATAAAAAGTAGCTTAGAAATAGTGAAATATTGATTTATTTCCAACTTATGAGCATTAATTACGCTAAGGTCAAAAATTACCTAATTTCCTGTGACTCAATCGTAAAAAATATCAATATAAAATACGCTAAAGCCAAAAATTACATAATTTTGGGTGATTCAATTTTAAAATGTATCAATATAAAGAAATATCATATGGAGATGCCGGGGATCGAACCCGGGGCCTTTCACATGCAAAGCGAACGCGCTACCACTGCGCTACATCCCCTGGATGTTAAAAATGGAATTTAATTTTATATAATTTTTTTAAATTAACTTTATAGTTATTTTTTAAAGTTTTTGTTATTTTTTACCGATTACCTAATTCCAAGTAGCTATACTTACTGTAACTGGATTCAAGTAAAAAAATTTAACGAAACAACATTAAAAAAATTTCATTTTATTCAAGATTTTACAGATTTTCAAATCAAACTGCGTCCATGAAGGACCATTTTATTGGAATTAGGATGACTATTTTTATTTTGAGAGGAACTAAATAAAAAATATCCGGAGTACTAAATTCACAACTTTTGGCATTACGGTAGATGAAAATTAAAGGTAATAACAATTAAAAAATTCAAGCAAACCAAAGATGAGTTATTAATTAAGTTATTCTAATACTGATGCTACAAAATGTGCCTAATTATACAAAAATAGTTTGATATAACGTCATGACACCTTCGTTGCTCTTCTCCAAAACATGTTTCCTACTGTTAAAGTTACCTTATCACTTTTCGATTTCATTTTTTTTATAATATCTAGGATCCTATGTACAACTTTAATTACAAATTTTAGGTCTTAGATCGCTCACCGGCTCAAAGCCACATTTATTATTATTGTCATTTCAGCTACAGAACACAAAAGTTACTATCAAAATCTTCAACAAAAATAGACATTGTCACAAAATGGTTTTTTTTTTAAATCACTTTTTTAGAATAAAGGTACGGTTCAGAGTCATATTTCTATGTGAAACAACTTATTATATAAAATTAAAGGTAATAATAGTTGTTAAAAAACATTCGAGCAACAAAACATGAATCATTTATTAAGTTATCTTAAATAAAATTCCTACAAAATGTGTCTAATTAAACAAAGATCCTGTATAATGAAGTATCATGTTTGGAAGTTTATATTTTGTCAATTTTTTTATACTATATCTAAAACTAAACAATAAATCTTACATTACAACTCTTTAAAAAAATAGTTGAAGAAAAGGTCGATTTTGATTTATTTTTTCAGATAAATAATTAAATAACTTGTGGAATATCTACTAAACCTATTGTGGTGGAAGATTTTAATGGCTGTTTTCGTGTTTTATGGCTTAAGTAACAATTATAAATGTGAGTCTTATCCGTCGACCGAATATGTTGTTGCATATTGATATAGCATTAAAACCTATGCTGAGGGATTTTATATTACATCGCAGTATTATTATTGACAGTGTTGCTAGGTCAGCTGATATTATACTTGTTTAGGCTGATAAGATATCCTTTAGCTGGTAGTTTGAAAGCTTAGCTGATCTTTGCATTAGTTTAAAAGATTTTTGAACGAATTTTACTAATATCAGGAATATATAAATAAAAACTATTGGTTCGATTTTGAGCGTGTAAAGTGATTATATGCAAATTAAGAGTTTTAATGTAATAGCTACAATTGATATCTTTGTAAAGTATAAGAGAAGAAAAGGAGTCGGACGCCCAAGCGTTTTAAGAACACCTTTTTATGAGTATTTTTTTTTTTCTTTGTAGACAGCCTCGCTGATTTTCTAATATTGTTAAGGTATAGTAAATTTTTTCTTTGTGCAGCCTCAATCCTCCTGCTAAAATTTTGAAAATAATGTATTAAGGAGCTGAAAAAAATTTAAATCCCTCTAGATATAGTATATATTTAGCCGATTTTTTAGCCATTTCTTTGTTGGCACTAGCCGATTTTAAAAGTACATAAACCATGAACTGAAAATTCCCGGTCTTCACACATAGACGACGCTATTTTTTTATTTCATTCACCTCTTTTCCAGTTAGTACTAACCTTCAAAAGACAGCTGACATAATGTCATGACAATCTGTTCTTTAGTTTGTGAGTTATTGTTCAAAGTGTGCCGGTACTTTTGTTGTTTCCAAAAATATGGCTCAAAAACAATGGGTTTTCTTTGTTAAGGCAGAAGCGTTCCAGGCCATTTACTTCATCTCCATCACAATATTATTATCGATCTATGGATCTATTCTGAATCCCGGATGAGAAGCATATACTTTTATTATTTTACTCCAACTAATTAACTTATACCTTTCCCCACACGGACCAAAGGCAATTATACGAATAGCCATAAAAAACTCCTTATAATTATAGCCGATACCCCCAAAATAAGATTATAATATGTATTCCAAAAGATACAAATTAAAAAAAAAAAAAAAAGATTATATTTCCTATCCATAAAGAGAGTACCTATAAATAGTCCCTTCTCTACCTACACAAACAAAGACCAATTGATGTAACTATGTACCTCCTATAACTAATTTTATCTCCAAAGAACTTACAAATCATTGGATCCATAATGGGTTGGAGAAAGATAAAATCAATCAGTTAAAAAAAAGTATGTGCATATCTGCATAAATAAAAGGGCAGGGTTGTATATACATATACAATTAAAAGAACAAAGGAGCATACATACGTAGCTCTTCGACAATGCGATTGTAAGACATTATTCTCCTCAACTTAATGTGTATTGTGGCTTCGATTCACACGTCTCTCCTAGAGAAGGAAATCTACATTATTAGAATTCACAATCAAGTTTTATTTAGTATATATATAAAAAAATCCTAGAAATGAATGATAATTGGAAGGATGTTTGGGGGAGAGGAACTCAGCTGCATGACGTTTAATTTATAGATTATTTGCTAGAAGCTATTCAAAGAAATTTTCAGAATTACATTGTTTTGTGAAATTGAAACACAGATTCAGACGATTTAATAATAATAAAATGGAATTTTGTTACCAAAGTGGGGACACAAAAATTGCAGACGCATATCGTAATGACGAAAGACGTGATTTGTATGTACTCAAGAGAGTAATACTTAACACTAATTTGTTTAAATACTATGTTTAGCTTTATTTCATATACCCTCCTTTAAAGGAAATAGCAGCCTCCACATGCGAAGGAACTGATTTTTAACTCTTGATGATAAAGACTGTGTCCATGTCATATCATGGTGTCATGACGGAACGTCTAAGGGAATCCAAGTTCCCTTCGGAGGTGCAGCTAATGTTTTTGTATAAGGGATTTCAAACTGTATAGTGTATAGTCCAAAGGGTTGAGATCAGGTATAGAGGAGGGTCACAGGGAGGTAGACAGAAAGTAAGCCATATCATAGCTGATAAGATTTGACCCTTTTCTATGCCAGAAGCCCTCTCAACAAAATTACCATCCCTAATTGAACTTCGTGATGCTGTAAACAGTTCGGAGGGAGATTAAAAAAATATGGAGATCTTACAGACGTTGCCTTTATATATATATATTCTAAATAGCAATCAATTTTGCATTGCTGAAGACAAATACCTTTGAATAATTTGATATGCAACATCTGAGGGTGCATTTGGTAGCTTTTTCCGTATTATAAAAAATAAAAGAGACTGAAAATAAATATGATTACTCTGATTATTGGAATAATGTTTGAAAGGAGAGCAGCTTAGCTTGAACAAAAAAAAAGTTAACTTCACCAATATCGAAGCTACAAGATTCAAATTTTGTGATGATCATCAGGATAATATAGTGACAAGTTTTCAGTTTGCTAAATTGTTTATGCTTGTAACAAATATTTCATTCAAAATAAACATTTAGTAATAGTACATTTTTGAAGGTAAAATATCTTAAATTCAGCGCTTAATTGTGCTATTTGGCTTGAATTTTATTAAAAAGTTTACATTTTAAGGATGATAAACATTTTATTGGACCAAGACTGGATACAGTTTATTACAAATATTCTTGTATACTTGTACATGTAGCTCTTGTAGTAAATTATTCTTATAATTATATCTGTTAATAGCTAATAATAGAGATTGAGCACCACTGCAGCTAATGGTACATGTAAAATAGTCACAATTTATCTCAATTGTGAAACTTAGAAATATGAGCTTAGTATATACATATAAGTTAGTATATTTCGTGCTATGTCAATAGTGTGTTTTTCTGAAGGAATTAATATAGATGGAATCAAATTTAAAATATATATTTGTATATCCTATAATCAAGGTAAACCGTCCAATAAGCAATTAAATAGCCTCACGACTTAATCGAGACAAAAAAGGGCATGACTAATTAGTCATGGGGATATTCATGAGTTTACCTTATTATTTAAATTTCCGGAAACCTACTAGACTTATTTACAGGGTGGTACATAATTATTGTCCCTTTATATAGAACAAATTAAACGCTTATTTATAAAAGTTTATAGGAGACGTTACTACTAATAGAAGGACTCCTTCTCAATGATGTATTCAATTTTGAGAAAAAAGTTTAATGCAAACGCAACAAAGATAAGTGGTAGTTGATTTGATGGTGTGCACCGGCCTCTTTCTTGCTGAGGAAATCAGGGCTAACCCCATAACAGTGGCCGGAGTTTCTGTCTGATACAAACCTCCTCGTAAACATTTTATTTGGACACCTTCGTTAACTCAATAAATTCCTTGGGTGTGCGCCAGGGACGAAGGCACACAATAATGTCCCACGGGGTTCGGTTTCGGAGGAAATCTCAGGAATTTTGTATTTCTTCTTATACAGTTGTTACTCTGATACTTTCATAAACATAGATTTCAGGGTTGCCAAGATATTGATGCATAAAATTGTTCCATATTGAACATACCCGCCCTTCATATGCTATGAAGAATCTATAACAATCATTTATTATTTTGAATAACGCAGCTTATATAAATGTAAAATAAAATATTTATATTATATAACATAAAATTTGTTTTAAAAATTGTGGAGAAAAAATGAATTAATTACGACAAGCAGATTTTAATGAGATCGAGAAAATACAACTCCAAACCAATTTGTGATATGTTTACAAAATGTATTTGGCTGTATCCTTTATTCATTTTATCCTTCTTCAGATAAAACAACAGTCTGGACACGCCGGTGAACAGATTGGATATTATAGAGCATATTCATTGCAATGTCAACTCGGTACGATTCTAAATTAGGATGAAAGATCCGCAGACATTTTTCTACACGATACCGTAAACTGCAAAGTCCGAAGGACTGAAGTTTGTGTTGGAGAAGGGCTACATGGAGGCAAGCCAGAAGTCAGCTGTTTTGTTGGAGTTGAAGTGTTGATTCTTATTAGATGTATGGGGCAGTAACTGACTTATTGATGTTAAAGCTAGTAATGTTAAACGTGTGGTCTTTTTTACTTGACCGTTTTACGGAATTAGTGATCTGAAGAATGAATTTTCATTTCCTAAGCTGTTGTCATTAGTATAATTACCTGGTCAAACATTCGTGTGTGCATATAAAAAACGGAGAGTAAGCTTGAGAGGTTGCTGTGGAGTTATAATGGTAAGTCCTCTTTAGAAACAGAGTTACTTAATATCACTATTTCAAAAATTCAAACCTTTTAGGAAACACGTTCTATAATAGTTTTTATAGTGATCTCTAGTGATGCTAATCAAGTACATACATTTTTCAGCTCGCCTAGTGTTTTGTTAGAATTGACAACCTGAAGACTGAATTTTCTGTTCCACAGCTGCTATTGCTATTATTTAATTACTAAAGTGTGAACATCCTTTTTTACTACATACAAGCTGTCATTGATTTAAACAAAACTGTGTATGTTCATAAAAGAGTAACTCAGAGGATTTGTTGCAGAGACATAATTATATGTCCTTGTTGGGCAAAGAAAATAATTTAGGATCGACGTTGGAGTAAATATTGTCCTTGTTTATTTCCCCCTCCTCCCTTGTGACAGCTGATTGAATGAAATGTATTGATAGCGTAGCTGCTCTCCTTCAAAACATTCTTCAAACTGTCAGTGTTACCATCTATATTTAATATGTCTAAAATACACACGGTTTTAATGACTTGTTATTAGCAATCCAAATGGAGATACCTAGGGTTTCTGTAACCTTTTTCATGCTTACAGTTGGTGGAGGATATCACGTTGCTTATTTTGTTATTGCTCTGACATTTTTATCCTTAGTGACATGTGATAAAAAAAAAACTTGATTATTTTTGTTTCAGCTGTGATTTTGTTGTGTAATGAAACCCCGGAATCAAAAATAACGGGGTTACAATCGTAATTAAATGCTAATAAATGATCCACACTTTCTATATCATATATATTTAAAATCGTTGGAATATGGAGGTAAAGAGAGTGGAAAAATGTACAAAAAGTAGTTTCTCTAGTGTAATACTGTGTATAGAACCTTCCTTTATTTTTATCAGGTGACCTTGATATACATACTTTAAGTACATAATATGTAATACATATATGATATAATATGTGTAGAAAAAAAAAATATTTTTCAGGAATAATAAATGAAAAATTCAGGGAAAGAGTTCTTTATATTTTTTTTTTTTGTTATTATTATTATGGCATGTGAACGTACAACAAGCCTCAAATTAATGAAATATGGATATTAAGCATAAAAATATGTGCCTATGTAAGTAAGCACTTGATTATTGCTTTCTTTATTGGTGCGGGTGATGGTGAATTTATTATGTGTTTATTTTCTGACTCGATGTTTCATATGTCCACAGTCAACACAAAAACAAGCCTAAGTAGTTTTTTCTCAAAATTTAGTATAGATTACATTTGTATATTTTGAAAAATACTCGTCCTTTCCGATAAACAAATTATTCTTATA
The DNA here is from genome assembly GCF_016086655.4 of Lepeophtheirus salmonis. Lineage (NCBI taxonomy): Eukaryota > Metazoa > Arthropoda > Copepoda > Siphonostomatoida > Caligidae > Lepeophtheirus > Lepeophtheirus salmonis. Next base: position 2,862,515 of record NC_052141.2, on the reverse strand, counting down.
AACTATTTGGGTGTGTCGTAAATTGCAATTTAAATTGTCAAAATATATCGTTCCAATAAAAAAAATGATAAATTGACATTTTTTATTGTAGAAAGATGGATATTAGGCCAACTATATGTCTCTTTTATCATTTAAAAGTTCTAAAGTATAGCTGAAATTATTGAGTATCTTAATTCATGCCAATAATTAAATAATAAGCAAATAGTTGACTCTAATATATTGGGGCCACTACATATTGGGGCCAATATATCCAATATATATGTCTTTTGAATCAAATTAAGGTTTTGAACTATAGATAAAATCCTGAAGTGGTTTAACTTATTCCAGGAATGTGAATAATGTACCTATATTTGACTCAAATGACAAAATTTCAGAATTTGGTATTGTAGGATAGTCTGTATTTTATATATTTAAAATAACCATCAATCCTCGTAAAAAAATCCATCAGTGGTACATTTTGTTTTGTAACTCCGTAGAAAATCAAAAAAAAAAATTATGTTCCGCTAAAATTATCAAGTTGAATCGAAATACGGTCAGATACTGTCAGCCAGCACTGAGAAGATATAATAGGGGACTAGATCCACAGCGGATGCCCATCCTTCCACTGCCTGGAAGCCATCATTGCCGCTAATGATTAGGAGACTGCAGACACATCTATTTATAGTATAAATTTTGTTCAAATTATATTGTTAATTAATAAATTGTATCTTGTTGAAGTTTAAGATTCAAAGTGTTCAGATATTAATGGATCAACAGGTAAATAGTACATTTTAATAGTAAAAATTTGTTTTTATAAGATGATTTACATAAGTTTTGCTAAATTGTGGTTTTTACATACTTTGGATTTAGAAAAAAGCGGGATATACCTAGTTAACTTTCATCCATAAAATAAAAGTTTCCTTTATTCGGATTAGATTTATCTGAATAAAAAAACAAAGTGCGTTACAATAAAGTACTTATTTTATTCCGGTTAGTAGCTGTTTACTTATGGGGAAAGAAACAGAACTTACAATGAGCTTTTATAGATTATTTCTACAAAAGTTTGAATGATTTATCTTTAAATCTTTGTAAATATGGGAACTTCTATTACCTTACTTATTCTATTCTAATTTTTTTAAGTTTTGTAAATAAGTGTATAACTTTTAATGGGTCCATTGGACCCATTTGTATTTGATGCTATGTTTTTGTGTTTAAGTACGTGTAGAATATAATGATATAATATAAAATACTGTGTTTTATTTAGAAGCTACTTATAGGTACAAAGGCCCACAATCAAATTTTAAAAAAATGGATCAAATGAACGCAGTTTATATTTAAAGAAAGGCTTTGAGTGTTTGTGAAGGGTTTTCTAAATGGTTATTAATTATAGGTACAAAGTACTATTAATTGAAGAAACTAGAAAGTTGACTCATTTTTAAGTTTACTTCACATATTCCAAACGTGTTCTATAGTCTATACAATCACGATTCTCGAATGTGTTTAAGGGCTAAATTAATTTTTTGGTTAGACTATAGCCACAAGACATGCTAGTTCATTATTTAATCTTGTGAATAGTCAATGTCATCAGAGTGGGGAGAATTTGGATTTGAGAGGTTGTTTTTATTGTTGTTCCTTGGTTACGAGTACATAAATTATGTTCAGAAGCTTATGAATGTATTAGCAATAGATATACTTTAATCCATAGCATTTATTATTGATCTTGTTAAACATCTTATAATACAAAAAATTACTTTATACCTAGCAAAACTATTTACTACTTATAACTAATAACTACCTACAGATTTATATTAAACCTATATTTATAGTCTTTAGACTCAAATGACTCAATTGCACTTATATAGGCTATAAATTATATTATTAAAAAAATGTGTATTGGAGTTAGAGTCAGTGACATTTAAAATACTCAATTGATAAAAGCTTGTCCTGGATACGAGATTCCAATCTCAAGAGGGATTTACTCGTGACACTTTTTGAGTTCTTAAGTTGGAGTCCGGCATTTTATTGCATTTATCTCTAATTGTATAACCTGGAGATTTTATTTACCACAGCTCCACTAGCGTTTTTTTAACCGAGTCGATAGCTGTTCGAGTCAATATAACTCTATCTTCAAGGTATTATGATATTCTTTGTGATGAAGATTGATTTTTTTCCTTGCACAATCTCTTTATTAGAAAATTCGATTGTCTTTGTGTTCCAGGCTTACAGTCATTAAGGAGTCAAATAATATAATATGATCATTAAATCTGCTAATTTATATATTTAATGAAAATATTAGATAATTTATCATATATTTTTATTTCATTGAAGTACTACAGGAAACTCTCAAATCTACGTATGCACATTTGTAGAAGAAAAAAAGAAAAAAACACTTAGCCCTTACGTAATTCATAGGTTTTAACAACGTGAAAATATGAGTATTTATGCATAATATAATGTTCATACCAAGTTGTCAATAGAAAATGTTTAGTACCAGATGGTGTTTTAAAGTCATGACCATAGATGTGTGTCTGAGCTCCTTTAATCATTAATGTAGCCACCCTTAGTGGCAATGATTGGTTCAATGGGGTGGTAGATGCCTGATCCCCACTGCAGATTAATGACTCTGTCATGGCGTACCATTGCTGGCTGACAGTGGCTTTAAGGGGCATCGGTGTTTAGATGACAGACACTGCAGGCATTCCTCTCGACATGCATCAAAAAGGAGCTGTGGAGGAGGTGTTGCTCAGGGCTGTAAGGGAGCAAATGTCTCGCTCTCGTCTTTTCCTCGCGCTCTTTCTTTCCTTAGAATAAACTCAACACTACTCATTGTACATGTCAATAGAAGGACATGCTGACGGTGTAGATAGTGATCCTAGAGATCCCCAACTACTTTGAGTATGTGAATGGAAATTCGTCGATCACGTTCAACTGGCATCTTCTCAACTTGTACTTAAGTTAGAATGCTCAGATTTTTTTTTTTTTTTGTAACTAATTCTTTATGCTTAAATATATCGAAATTTGAATAAATTTCAATCATTCAACCGTAATTGAATATAAAATTAGTTACTGTTCAGATTTCAATGGACAACCCGGTATGTAGATATTACAATTTAGCTACGAGTAACAAACATTTGAGTCAATTTTGTATTTACACACATATATAAATATGCAAACACAGTCATAAAATGTCGGGAAAATGTTTATTATTAGAGCTCAAAAGTATTTTTTTTCTCATATCAACACAATGACGTATATGCATGCATAGAAAATGGAGGAGTAAGGGAGAGGAGAGGAAAAAAGGATTACTACTTTTAAAATATAAGGCAAGAGCGTTCATAATTAATAAATGAATTTTTGTATCTTTTTTCTTCTTGTATATTCACTTTTTGCAAAAACCATTGACTATATATAGGTATTTTATTGTATAACTATAAACTCATGACTTTAATGACAAATACATGCATGAGACTTGCCGTTAATATTGTCCACACATTGGAGGGGGATTGCAAAACGAAATTGTCTATCACGACTTTATGTATTCTCCGTTTTTAATGTCCTTGACTTTGTGTCCATTGGTCAAGAGAGCTGCAATACGTGTAAGTTTTATTGCAGTTTTTTGCTCGTAACTTCGCTAAAGAAACACAGACGTCAACATAAAGCACCTCCCTTGAATCCTTTGTTATTAATATGTTTGGTCAATCTGGACTGAACAAAAACATTCAACGCAAACTTTTATAAATTACATTTTCAACGTATTAGAAAATAAATATCTTTTAGGTCTTAAAGTCTGGGGCATCATACCCCATAGACCAAGAAGGGTACAATTAGTAGTATTTGGCAGCTTTCCCTCTGTACTAAAGTTTCAGTCGGACAGATTCTAGCATATGAGCGCCACATCCACTTGCACTTTGGATCTCTTAATAATGCAAAATCTACTTCATTCTAATCTCAAGAGCCAACCCACTTCTGCTCCCAATGAATGATGCATCATTTGAAAGATCTATTTAGGTTCTTTTAAGTAAAGTATACATTTGTGTAATACCTTTTAGGGTAAAAATCCACGATTTTTGTGAACACGTAATTTTTTTCAAATTCCTATACAGTGAACTATGTCCTCGTAAATAAGTCGCCTACGCGGTATCTGCGACTGTCATCACGCAGTCTTTGCTGACCCTAGAAGCTGCATTGAAGTCTCCCTTGGGTACATCCTTCGTTACAAGTTTAATAGAGTTAGGATTGAGCGTAGAGGGTAGCAAAATATTTTGTCACAAAAGTGGTCATAAGGGGCAAACAAAAGTCTAATCCCGACTAATGTTGCATCATTTAAAAGAAAAATTAACATCTTTTAAATGAACTATAAACTTGTTTTCTAGGTGATAGGGTTTTTAAGAAATGGCCGATTTTTATGGACAGGTAAATTTACTACATTACAAAGTCAATATGGTTAAGATTAGGCAAAAGATTTTCTCCCAAAAGTGTTCATAAGGTCCAACTGGAAGTATGAGCTCAATTAATATACCGTCATATATATGATCTATTTAAGTTCTTTTAAATGAAATATGAATTCACCTTGTAGGTCTTTGGGTTTTTAGAAATTAATCATTTTTGTGGACAGATACATTTTTGGCGTTTTTTAATAGGTATACACTCTACTGTACAAAACGTCCACAGGAATATTTTGCCAATGTGGCTTCTGTGGCTGTCATCAGAGATTATTTACTCTACCTAGAAACTGATTTCGACTACGCTAAGCCATTTTCTTAAATTGCAAAGGTAATGGCTTAAGATTAGACAGAGAGGATGGCATAAAATTATGTCCCCAAAGTACAGAAAGGGCAACCAGAATTCTGATACCAATTAATATGGTATTATTTGAAAGATCTATTTAAGGTATTTTCAATTAACTTTCAACTGACTTTATAGGTTGTAGGATTTTCATGAAATAACCCATTTTTGTGGTTATGTAAATTGAAATGCAGTGTCTTTAATATTGTCACACATTAGAAGGGAAGTTGCAAACCCAAAATTCTCCATCACGACCATACACACTTTTCATTTTTAGTGCGTAGGAACATGAAATAAAGTTTTAAATAAAATATAATTCGTGTTTTTGTTGTTGTTTTTTTCCTCCTTCGACTTGGTCGAAGAAATGGTCCTGATGTTTACGATAAGAAAAGGCAAATAACTTTTATTTACTGAAGTAAATATTCAGAATAAATAGTTTATCTACTACATAAATAATAAGAAGGTTGCTTTGTTTTGTTTTTTTGTTTTTTTTTACCAAGAAGAATAGGTGGGCATTCGTTTGGGTATTTGGTTATTATATATAATATGAACTATCGTATGTTTCTTAGCCATTATTTATGAGAGCCACATGTATGTACGAAAGGAACTACCAAAGAATCATTTGAATAAATTAACCAATTAAAACGTGTAAAAACCTACCTATAGAAACAAGGAATTATATCTTTCCTAGAGTTATTTTTGTAGTCTCATAATGGCACACTAATTGTGTACATATATTTGCCAATTTGATAATAAGATAAAATACCTCTTACAGGAATGCTTTGTAACTAAGTTAATTGTGAATGGGCTTCTAAAGTATAATTATCTTCCATTCATAATTTTTATTTGATCTAAATTCACATATATCTACAAGAACTATAAATTTTCATAATAAAATGAACAGACAATAAGCCTTCAATTACATTTTTTCAGGCCTTTCAGGAACCAATATAAGAGCATCCTCTTTCTGTCTGATACCACCATTCTCAGCATAATCGCCGAGGGCGAAAACTTAGACTGGTTATCCCGTAGAACTTCATTGACCACGTAGCTAAAGGTCGTTCGTGGAGTTTCTCGACTAATCCACGGTCCAGTTTTTCTTGTCTTGTTGCTGTACCGGGCACAAATCAAATTGGCTATACTTGGCCTTTTGGCTTCCATCTCGAAAAATAATGATAGTGTTATTTTGTTGAAGCTATGTACTAATAAAGAAATTATTTCCTAGAATAATAATAGCATTGTAATTTTAGAGAAATGTGATAATAATTTCTCCTCTATTTGTTGTAAAGAAAGGTTAAAATCAGTTATGGATTTTATATACCAGATGGCGTATGTATCGTTATTTTACTTATATTATTTAGTAAAGTACGTGTACCTCTATATAAAATTAGGGTTAAACTGCAGAGTGTTGTTAGAGATGTCTTTAGTACTTGTCATAGTTGATTTTGTACTGAATATGCACTAAATTTATACATAGCGTTAGGTACTGACTACCACGTGGGTATTTTTATTCCAAGGAGAATTGAGAGAAGTAAAGCTTTAGATGATTTCAAAATTTATGCCATCATTGATTCTTCTTGGTCATTTGGAAATGATGAGTCGGTATTCAGATATCATTCTGTGGCTTGCTACGCCAAACTTGTTACGTATAAGCAAGTAATACCCATCTGATCCTCTGAAAATTGAAGAATCCAATTTATTCAAGATTCTTAGGAATCATATGCAACTAAATAATTAATTTCTCTTATATTCGAACACTGGTAAAACTATAGCAGATTAATTGTTGGAGTAATTTTGTTTAGAAGAATAATCGTAGAGTAAGTTATATTTGATGTCCACAAATGCTATGGGTAATATCACCGAAAAGCAATCACATTGTAATCTTAAGACCATATTATCATGTGCAAAATCATAACAATTATATTACACAGAATTTCTACTAATGGAATAAAGCCAAAAACCTTATCTTCAAGTGCAGAATTCAAAACTGATTTCAGTCTTTATCTGGCTTGTCAGCTTTCAGAAATATCTGAAAATATATTATTTTTGTACTCTTCTCGATTAGAGTCATTTTTCATCATTAAGACACTCACCAAATTGAACAAAACTGATGTAAAGGGTTTTTCATTATTATATGTGCCTTGTTCTGAAATGAAGATATTGCTATTTCAGGCTGAAAAATGATACTCTTCTACAGGCCCTTATAACTTATGCATCATTCCTAATATAAGGAATATCATAGCTTAAATGATTGAAAAACAATCAATGTTTAATTTAAAAAAAAAGAGAATTATTTATTATATGCAACTACAAGGATTTTGGTTCGGTTTTGTATTGTTTGAGTGATTATATTTATTATGAGGGTGAACTATGACACATAACACGTTACTTTAATAATGTTTTTTAATGTAACGATAATGACGAAATACTGTTTAATAAACAACACAATATAACACCGTGCTTCGAACAAATTCAAATAAAGTAATTACTAATTATATTGGAAATATTGAAATTCCCTACTGATTTTAAATGATATCTTCATTGTTGCAATCCTGGAACTTCTTCCCAAGGAAAAAATCTGCTCTGCTCTTTAAGGAAGCCTGACAGTTTTTCTTGGATGAATTTTCTTCCCGTTGTCCTTCTTAGAATATGGAGTTCCAAATAACAGCACCTTTAGCGAAGTATGATCAAGTTAGATGTATCTTTCTAGAATGTCCTCTATCTATCTTTGTTCCTTTCTCTTGGAGACTATAGAAGTCCACTTCTTCCGGTTTTAACGTTTAACATTGGCAAAAATTACTCTGATCTCGATCCTTAGTTCTATTATAAGTTCAACAAGCCCTTAGAATTGTATTATATTAACATGAAAAATCCTTTTAGCTTAAAATTAGACCACCTAGCTAAAGCTTAAACATAAAAACAATTTAATATTTTCATAAGACAAGCACAAAATTTAATAAAATAATCACATAAAAAATAAACATACTAAATATTTCAAAACATAGCAATCAATCTATTGGTCTCACCCCATGTAAGCATTCATACCTCCATACATTATTTTTTTAAGCTTGTTATGGATCTAGCTGAATCAGACAGTTTGAATTTAATAATGACAAGTGCATGATCCCATAAATCACCACCCATCCTTGGTACTGTTCAGATTTCCAACTAGAAAAATCCACTCCCGCTTTCTAGGGTATATTTGATATACCTCTGACCATTGAAATATACATTTTCATTACTAAATTCATTTATAAATGCACCTCTGAAAAGGATGAATATTATTTTTTCTCCGTACATTACAAAGTATGTAGCAATCCACTCCATTTCGTTTAAGCCAACTATTCGTTGGTAAAGAGTTAATGATCAATCGATAGTGAGCCACCATGTGGATTATATTTATTATAAGAAAAATAAATCAAACATTCAGAAATCAAAACCTTTTAAAATCCATATAGATGGTGGATCAACCTTAAAACAATCTTGAACAATAATCAAGAAAATCACCAATTCCCAAATAATTTTTTTCTTTCAATTTAAATAAATTTCAATATTTCTTAAGTACATTTAAGTCAATTATATTTTTTATTTTTAACTTTTGGGAAGAGTTAAGATACTCAAGGGTTTTGATAAATAGTTTTAAATCTTTATTTGATTGAGGAAACTTATATTAATTCAGATATGACTCCTATCAAATAAAATCAATCAATTTATCATTTTTTTTATTGTGACGATCAATTTTGGTTACTTTAAATGAAAATTTTGGTGCATTTATGTGAGTTTTGCTATAATTTTACGATGACGCATATGTAAACAAAACTCAATTTTGAAAAAAAAAAAATATTCTTGCATGTTTTTCTGTAGACAGGGTACATATATCCATAAATATAGGAACCAAAGAAACTTATAAGTAATGGAAATATTTGACCAGTTTCCATAAAATTTTAACTTTCATTAAACATAAACCTGTTATTTCATAATTAAAACAAAAAATTTCTTGCAATAATTACGTAATCAGTGGCGCCATAACCACTTTTGTAAATTAATTAAGATTTTTTTTTTTCATTATGGTGCTATCAATCTCCTACTGAGGGATTAAATACACTGCCCTAGTCTTGAAATATTAATTGGTCGGTCTCTTTGGAAGAATAATTATAATAAGGACTCCAACAATTAACAACTCTAGACTATTCAAATTGTCAAAAGACTCCCTAACTAAGTGTCACACAAATTTACGTATTCGTCTATTGTAAAGATCATATCTTTAATTTCATTGGATTGTTTCTACGGCCATTGATGTAACCAAATTTTCTATACAGAGATATATTACTCAATCATGGATTGATGTCAACTTTTTAAAGAGTAGGGTTCCGTTCAAACTCGAAACCATGTAGATTCCAGGCATAATTGCAGAGGCTGGAAACTCAGTCTGGTCGACTGGCAGAACTTTTTCGACCACGTAGGTGAGATAGTGGTCGTTCTTGGGATTTCTCGACTAGTCCACGCTCTGGGTTTTTTTGTCTCGTTGTTCTTCTGGGTGTGAATCAAATTGGATGAATTTTGCCTTTAGGCTTCCATTTCAACAATGAATGAACCGATTTTTGTCAGTTGTAGTTCATTTGAACGCTAATATTCATCAGATGATTGTTTTAAAAATCTAGAAACTTGGTTCTCAAATACAGTGTGGATGGTACTACCTTATGATTGTAACACAGAACAGAACAGAAATAATGGCATAAGGATAAACACTGAACAAAGAAAAATATTTGATTAGAACATCAAAATTATGGAACACTGACAAGTCTGGTTATTGATATGGGACCATTTTGTTTCAAAGAAACAAGCTCAGGGATTCGATTGATTCAGCATTATGGACAGTTTTTCATGTTTTATTAGAGTTATTTTGTTGGGGGCAATTTGTTTATAAAGTAATGATTTCATAATAGTATTGTAATATCGGAGCAAACTGCTAATAATGTAATATTTTATCATCTATTGGTTTGTAAATAAGAGTTAGTCAGTTATTGTTTTCTTATGCCAGATGGCGTATGTATCGTTATTTGACTTATATTGCTAAAAGTGAAGTACGTGTACGTCTACAAAAAAAAGGGTTTGACTTCAGAGTGTTGTTAGAGATGTCTTTCGTACTTTTCATAGTTGATTTAGTACTGAATATGCACTAAATTATATCATAGCGTTAGGTACTGACTACCATGTGGGTATTTTTATTCAAAGGAGAATTGAGAGAAGTAAAGCTTTATATTATTTCAAAATTTATGTTAAATTTGATTCTTCTTGGTCATTTGGAAATGATGAGTCGGTATTCAGATATCATTCTGTGGCTTGCTACGCCAAACTTGTTACGTATAAGCAAGTAATACCCATCTGATCCTCTGAAAATTGAAGAATCCAATTTATTCAAGATTCTTAGGAATCATATGCAACTAAATAATTTATCATCACTTCTATGTGAATACCAGTAAAGCTATAGCAGATTATTTGTCGGAGCAATTTAGTTTAGAAGAATAATCGTAGAGTAAGTTATATTTGATGTCCACAAATGCTATGGGTAATATCACCGAAAAGCAATCACATTGTAATCTTAAGACCATATTATCATGTGCAAAATCATTACAATTATATTACACAGAATTTCTACCAATGGAATAAAGCCAAGAACCTTATCTTCAAGCGCAGAATTCAAAACTGATTTCAGTCTTTATCTGACTTGTCAGGTTTCAGCAATAACTGAGATTATATTATTTTGGGATTCTTATCGGATGGAGTCATTTTTCATCATTAAGACAATCACCAAATTGAAGTAGAATGAATTTTAAGGGATTTTCATTATTATTATTATGATATATTTATTGATTCTGTACCTCACTTCGAAAAGAAGATATTTTTTCAGTCGGAAAAATGAGGAAAACGACACTCTTCTGTAGACCCTGATTGAGAATATCATAGCTTATTTTATATAAATATATTCAATATTTAGTTTTAAAAATTACATTAGCAAGGATTTCGTTTCGATTTTTTTTTTTTTTGAGTGATTCTATTTTTTGTTTGGGTGTACTAGCAAATATAAAACATTATCTTAATAAATTTTACTATCTCAATGTAACGATAATGACATCACACCCTGTAGTAAATATCACAATATAACACCGTGCTGAGAACAAATTCAAATAAAGTAATTAGTTATTATACTTGAAAGAATGTCAGTCCCTACTGATCTTGAATGGATCTCTTCAATATTGCAAACCTGGAATCTTCTTGGGAGGGGAGAGGCTGACTGCGCCCTTTAATAAAGGCTGTTAGTTTTCCTTGAAATACGGACTTCCAAAAATAGCTTACCCGGCGTTGTATTCTCAACTCAATTACCTTCGAATCCCTCTATCTACCTTTGGTCCTATCTTTTAGAGGATATAAAAGTCAACTTCTTCCGGTTTTAATGAATTATATTATCGATCCTTATTTCTACTCTGAGTCCAACAAGGACATAAAATTATAATTCTGCAACAAATCCTCTGTCTTTTATGAGTACAATCAGAGATTCCATGACGGTGTTTTGTTTATATCAATGATATCTTGTATATGGTAGAAAATGAAGTTCATTCCTCAGTAATTTAAAAAATAATAATAGCAGCATAGGAAAAGAAAATTCATTCTTCAAGTTCACAACTCAAAAAAAAACAACAGGCAAGCTGAAAAATGCAAACGATTAGCATCACTAAAGAACACTATAGAAACTAGTATGAGACGATTTATTGGAAATTTTATTTAATTTAGAAATTTTTTAATCCAAAAAATTTAATTTGTCAAATTTCTTTCCAAAAAATTAAGTTTTCTCTCAATATTTATAGGTTTTGAAATTTTTGTTTAAAAAATGTAACTTTAATTTTTTTTTTTTTAAATAAACATTACACATTCAATTTTTGAAATTTTTTTGCATACAGCTAGGGACTTTTGAAATTGTTTTCCAAAGAAATTATTTTTTGAGAACATCTGGGAGTTTTTGAAACTTTTCTCCAATAGATCTTAACATTATCAGTTGGGAAATTTAATCTTGATATTAAATTAAAATTAAATTCTTCAGATGGCAAACTAAAAAAAAATATATATATATTTGCTGCTGAAAAATGCAATAGATAATCTTATTATAAAATCAAGTAATAAGAAGATTAATCGAAATTGGGAATCGGATGCCATGTCTGGAATTAGGATCAGCAGCGGGAAAATAATGTTTAATTTGCAATTTCGATTATTATCTATTACTGATATTTAATTATTTATTACTTTTTTAAGTTACGAAAAATAAAAATATTTCGAGTTCAGAATCAATAAAAACATTATTATAATTATAAAAACCATTTTACTTTAGATTTATTCATCACACTTCAATTTGCGGATTGTCTTAATGATCATAAGTAACTTTAAACGATAATAGTTCCGAAATACTAAAATCTCAGATATATTAGAAACTTGTCGACCTATATAAAAAATACTGAGATCAGTTTTGGATTCTGCTATTAAGACAAGATTTATTCTGTACTTCATCTAATTGGGAAAATTTTTGTGTCCCCCAAATATAATGATTTTGCACATGATATTATGGTCTTAAAATGAAATGATTCATAAACATATTGCTGCCAATGTAATTGCTTCACGTTGATATTACCCATGGCAAACGTGTCCATCAATTATAATGCACACTAAGATATTTCCACGCAACCATTTTGCTCTAATATTAAAAACTACTAACTCTTCATCTCTCACCGCATAGTAGAAAGGTTTAATTACCGAGTTGCAGAGGATTCCTAAGAAATCTAGAAATAATTGGATTCTTCAAATGTCTGAGGATCAGATGGGTATTACTTGCTTATACGTAACAAGTTTGGCGTAGCAAGCCACAGAATCATATCTGAATACCGACTCATCATTTCCACATGACCTAAAAGAATCAATGTAGTCAGAAATTTTGAAATTTTATAAAGCTTTACTTCTCTCACTTCTCCTTTGAATAAAGACTTTGAAATGGTATTCAGTATCTAACGCTATGTATAAATTTAGTGCATATTCAGTACTTAGCCAAATAATACCAGTATTAAAGACATATCAAACAACACTCTGCAGTGTAACATTTATTTTATATAGAGGTCCACGTACTTCACTTTCAGCAATACATATAGGTCAAATAACGATACATACGCCATCTAGATTATAAAATAAATATCTGTTAACCTCTAGTTACCTACCAACAGAAGGATAATATAATAATGAACGTGAATCCAATATTTAATCATATCTAACTTTATCTGAACATTGCTCCAATATTACAATGCTATTATAATATTACAAAATAATAACTTCACTTTCTTGGCAATTAGCTCAAACAAAATAACAGACGGGAATAGGATGCTCCTGTATTGGTTCCCGAAAGGCCTGAAAATCGAGCCAAGGAGTAATTTGTTTCTCTTTCAAATGAACTTGAATAAAGCTTTTAAAATTCAACAACATAATTTTAATATTTAAACTTTGAATCCCTTTAGGAATAGTGTGTATCTTTAAAATAAAAATGATTTTCTATTAGACATAGCGGTAAAAAATGCCCTAAGAAGACTGACACTCTACAGTAATAACATTTTTATTAAAATACAACAGAAGATCGAATGAACAGGTCACTCTAAAAATTGGAAACCCTAGTACCCACGCTAAAAATAAAAATGATAATAAATTGACCTTTTTTGTGATCATTGACTTTGACCTTATTTACATCAATGAACGTAGAAACAATCCAATGGAAGTTAAAATAAGATCTTTACATTAGACGGATACGCCAAGTGGTTTGACACTTGGTTAGGGAGTTTTTAGGCAATTTGAATTGTCTTGAGTGGTTAATTGTTGGATTACTTATAAATTATTCTTCCAGAAAGGCCAAACAATTTGTACCTCAAGACGAGGGCAGAGTATGTAATTCATAACGAGGGGATTGATAGCACCATAATTATATATATATATATATATATAAAAATCATCGTAATTGTTTTACAAAATTGGTTCTGACGTCACTGATTAGGAAATTGATGCAAGAACCATTTTTTTCTAATACTGAATTGAATTACTGATCAAGAATGAATGTTAAACTAAAAAAATGATAAGTCTTTTCAATCAGTTACAGGTTTTCAACTATTTATTAAAACTCTTGAGTATCTTAACTCATCCAAGAAATTAAAAAAATAAGCCTATAATTGAAGGAAATTTGCTCGTGAAATATTGGGCTATAGTTATATTTGAAGTAGAAATCATTTTGGGAGATCCTTATTTTCTTTATTATTCTTCAAGATTGTTTTTAGTTTGACACACCACATATATGAATTTAAAAATTTTTAATATCAGAATGTTCGATTCTATTTTTTATGATATATATAAACCACGTGGTGGATTGACTATCTATTTAAAACTAACTCACTACCAACGAGTAGAAGGTTTACACAAAATGGAGTGGATCGCTACAGACTTTGTAAGGTAAAGAGAGAAGATACTATTCATCTTTTTCAGAATTTTATTTACTACAAAAGGCAAGAAAAAGCGAACAGATATTTAGGATATTCCCTTGATGGCTGGACAACAAACTCAAGGGTAGAAACTACTATGATCTTGAAATATACAGCAAAATTGTATATAATTACATCACTGGATAATGAATATTGAAAGGAGAATTCCACCGGTATCGATTTTCTCATGAATTTTATGTTGGGAAAACTTTCTATTGTTGTTCAGAGACTAAATAACTAATGTTACATAACACATTTGTCGCTGAACAGGGAGACTCACAATTGTCGCTCGTACTTTTTGAAACTTTAAAAACTGGGAAAAACAGTGTCTGAGATCTGCAACGACTATCATTTTTCCTAATGTCTACACTAGTCTTGCAACCATCTGTCGGTGGGTTGGTGAGATTAGGGATAGCACTATTAAGCTAGATGAAGGTGTCTCATCAAAACGTCCTCGGAAGACAAGGACAACCAACATCATCGCCCAAGTCAAGGACTTGGTAACGAACAAACCCCGTTTGATCGTTCGTATGACCTCCACGAAGTTTAACCTACCCCCCACAGCAGCTTTTAGAATCCTGAATATTGATTTTTGCTCCAAAAGCTTCCTCACCGCATGGGTACTCCATTCTCTCTCACATGCTAACAAGAATGATCGAGTTAAATGCTGTTCCTAACGTGGAGACAGGAAAAACGATCGAACGGAGTCGCTACAGCCTGGAACTCAATCTCTGTGACTGATTTATCTTCCGTAAGCTGAAGCACCTCTTCCAAGATTACGATTTTGATAGTCATGAAGGCCTCACATGCGGTGTTCAGCGGGTGATGAAGTTAGTGAAGGATGATGACCTCTCCAGGAAGTTGTGGGAGTTATTGAATCATTCTTACGACGTTATTCGAGCTGTAGGGGACTATGTGACATGACTATGTACTTTTGTTTAAACTTTTGAATGTCTAACTGGGACAGTCTCAATAATTTCGGAACATCTTAATATATAATATGAATAAAGATCAGAACAAATATCTACAGTCTTTTTTATATGTTAAGAAGCTTATATGTTTAAATGTAATTATTGAGAAGGGAACATCTAAGTATCAAGTAATAACTAGTACGTGTGCTCATATATGACGGAGAGTAACAATTAAGGATTGTTTGGAAGTAAAAAGTGTAGAAATGGAGGATCAACATCGAAGTATTTGTTTCATTTATATCCATGGAACAAAATGAACAGAGATGGGAAATGGTTGAAATCCTCGTGATCATACATTATAAAAAAGTATATGCTTGTAATCTGCAAGATATTAATGCTCATATAAAAATGTCTCCCTAGTTTGACAAATTCAAACTTTTTAAGGAAAAATTAGTGTTATAGCTTGTATTAGTGATGGGACAATTAAAAAAAATAAATCCCAATGATTGTTCCGATACGATTCTAGCAAAAATTCACTATGCTGATTCCGATTCTTTAATATTTAAAGAGTATAATTTTGATTATATATATAAATTTTTATTTTTTTTGAAGGGGGTTGGTTTTCGTAATTTTTTTGAACAAAATCCAAAAGTTAAAAAAATTTGAAAAAATACTTCAAAAGCTAATTTCAAATATTAAATATTTTGAAAAAATATATTCAATACCGTTATTTTGTTGAAGAAATAAGCTAATAAAGTTCGATATCTGTATAAAGTGGATTCATGTTAATTATTATTTTATCCCGCTGTTGATTGTTAAATACAGATTAAATTGTTATGAGTGTTGTACGCCAGATGGCGTATACATCGTTATTTTACTTATACCGCTGGAAGTGAAGTACTTGTACGTCTACAAAAAAAAGGGGTTGACTTCAGAGTGTTGCTAAAGATGTCTTTAGTACTTGTATTAGTTGGCTAAGTACTGAATATGCACTAAATTTATACATAGCGTTAGGTACTGAGTAACATGTGGGTATATTTATTCAAAGGAGAATTGAGGCCAGTAAAACTTTATATAAGCTCAAAAATTATATTAACCTTGATTCTTCTTGGTCATTTGGAAATGATGAGACGGTATTCAGATATGATTCTGTGGCTTGCTACGCCAAACTTGTTACGTATAAGCAAGTAATACCCATCTGATCCTCAGACAATTTAAGAGTTCAATTATTTCAAGATTCTTAGGAATCATATAAGTTTAAGCAGCAATTATAGTGCACTACATAGGTCGGTAAAAAGGTTCTCAAATCGGATCTTATAGTTAACAAAATTTGTGCCCCCAACAAAAGATCTCTTTCTGTTAATATGCAATTTATGTTTGAACTGCAGCCATTTTCTATGATGTAGAGCTCGACTCGAACTTATAACGATGTGGACTCAGAATATGATGACTTAGATAACCGGAAATAGAATTGTTTCCGTCCTTATTTAGAACTAAAGACTGCAATCTGGTCTGTTCAATCCTGAAAGCTTATATTGTTTGGTCCTTCACGACGTCACTCAACATTAATTATTTTTCTATTTTATAGTTGTTTTACTGACAGTTATGATATCATCAATTATTCATCTATAGAATTGTTCTAGACCGCATTTAAAATAAGACTTCCAGACCAAATATTTCTTTAAGAACGCTCCAGACCGAACTTCTTTAAAGGAGAAAATTAGTTTGGACAACTAGTGCTCCTGGACCAGTCTAGGATTTTCTGACCAAATCCGCGACTTTAATTATTTATTTTATCTATAGAATCGTTCTAGACCGTATTCTAAAATAAACCAATTTCTTTGTAAGACCGATACTGACCGAATTGTTCTTTGAGACGGGTCAAGAAATAACTTTTTTAAAGAGACTGAATTAGTTCGGAGCACTAAAAATCATAAAAGTGTCAGACTGGCCTAGATTTTGTAGACCAAAAAAGAACACTAATGATTACGTGCTTCCATGGAGCAAGTTTTAATGTGTGTGTTTTTTAAAGAGACTGAAAAGGTCAAAATTTGAGGATGTAGGAACATTTATTTATGAGTCATCCGAATTCTTTTTATCTACACACATGGACAAAACATATTTATTTATTGACAGCTAATTTAAAAAAGCTTTGCAGTGTTATTTGAAAGACAATCTTTTTATTTTATAAAAAAATTTAATAAAATTGTATAATAAAATATTATATGATGCTTTGTATAACAGATGTCGCAACAGGAATTACTTTTAGCAGTTTTTTTTAATGAATATTTTTTATTACGTTCATAGATAATATTTATAGCTTTGACGACTTTGTCTTTTAATAAAAATCAACTTAACTCTAAAATGTTATATTATGTATAATTTGCTGGGTTTATGGGGACGAAGGCTTTTATTCATGTCATAAATTGTATTAAAATTGAAGGAGACACCATTTTGGGGGCTCAAAGTAAATATTTTCAGAGAATAAAATGGAAAAATATTCAATAAATCCTAAATAAACTCTGTCAAATATCTTTATAAATGAAAAAAGCACAACACAAACTAAAAACTAATAATTGAATTCGAATTTATGTCTATGGTAAACAGTGATATTTGAATATAATCAAAGCAATACGTACTGAAAATCATTCTAAAATGTCTAAATTTATTTATTTATTGATTAGGTACTGAAAAAGGAAGATCATTTTAGAAAAAGATTTTAATCTTTCCATTGTAATGGTTACTTTTTATATACGTTATGGAAATTAGATTCTATAACGATATAATAATATATTTTTAATACCTTTTACAATAAGCTATATAATAACATTTTTATGGACTGTCATTTTTAAATCCTTCCATTTGTTAGCTTCCCATTTTGACATCCCTTCATTATGCATTATTCTCCTTAATATGACTAAAAAAGGTTTTTTAAAGTTATAAAACTTGATTGCTTAGGCCCCAAAATGTATGACATCAAAATTTTTATGTTATATATTGCATTGTAATTGAAAAAAAACGCCATTTTGGGGTTTGGAAGTTGATATTTTTATTCTATAAAATTTTTAATAAATCTTGGTGAAAATTCATCAAAAGGCTATTAGAATAAAAAAAAGGACTTAACAAATGCATTAAATATGACTTGATACGGAGGATAAAACTGATATATATATAAACATTTTTTTTTGATTGATTAGGAACGATAAAAGTAGGACAATTAAAGAAAAATATCTTATTTTTTCTATCGTAATAGTTCAGTAATATCTAAAATATCGCTTCTATATTATAGAAATAAGATCCTTTAACTATGTAATATCATAATTTTGATACCTTTTACAGGGGCGTTCGCAGGATAATATTATGCTTGGTTTTTGGGATTCGATAGAAAAAATTTTAAAAATTATTTTTTTGAAAAACATTCAAAATTAAATTTTATCGAATATTTTTAATAGAACCACAGTTGTTTATAAAAAAATTAAAATCATTTTGAATAAAATTTCAAAACTTCAATTTCAAATATGAAATTTTTTTTTTTTGAAAAATTCACAGCTATTTACAGAAGTTTGAATTTTTTGGAAAAATTGAAAAATTAAATTGAATTTCAAGTATTAAATTTTCTAGTAACAAGCAAAACTTTTTTAATGGGGATTGGGATACAACCCCTCCAGTTCCCTGCAGACACCCCTCTTTTAGGGTCATACATATTATAAACCTAGGTAAAGAGAGAGTTGGTTGTCATAGACAAACAAGTTTAGGCCCTTTTACTTGTTAATACTTGTACTTTACATTTTGACATCCAATAATTGACTATAGTCCTAAATATTATTTAGAAAATGGGGTTTCATTTTTATAAACTGGTTTTTTATGCCCTTCCCAAAATGGCCCACATCAGCAATACTGACGTTGAGTTAATTCGCTCATTACTCATTGGTATAAATCCTATTTTTACAGTGGACTAAGCTGCAACATCATCATAAGAGACGCCATTTCGGGGGCTCAAAGTTGATATAAATATATATTTATACGATATAAAATGAACAAATTTTTAATAAATCCTAATGTCACCTAATTAAATGGCATTGAAAATATAAAAGACTTAACACTTGCATTGATTACTACTTGATAAACCATTGATATGGAGTCATATTTGAATATAACATAGTCACAGTATAATATATTGAGAATCACTGTCAAATGTCTAATTTTGTACAACTTTTTTAAAATATCCGATTAGGGATGAGAAAATTAAGACAATTAGATAATTATACATTATGTATTCCGTTGTGACAGTTTATTTTTATCTAACTTATGGAAATCTAGCCATTTAATAACATACTTTTAACAATTATTAGGCTCAGATATATGATAACACTGGGCAATAGTGGATATATTTTTGATAGACAATGAAGGTTTAAGTCGTTTTATTTGTTGATCCAACTTTGATATCCAATAGTCGACTAAATCCCTTAATATTAATAAAAGAAGGGGTGTCATTGGTTTAAAACTTGGTTGTTTTACTCTCTCAACGTGGTTGAAATTAACAATGTTGACGTCACGTGACAACACACTTTATGATGCCAAATGTATTACATACAATCCTTCCATCCATAGCTCAATCAACATGATTACTCATGTAACTGTTATTTATTTATTATTTGTTACTTTACTTTTGGCGTTTGGATTAGTCTTATACAACTTTGTTGTTTATGCGTCTCTCAAAATGCTCAACATTAAGAATGCTGAAGTTTAGTATTGATTTGATCCTTGTCTAAGATTGAAAACTGCTGTCCCGTACAGTTTTTAGGTCTCGTTCAGTCCTAAAACTTATAAAGTTTTGCCCTTGAGGATATTCTTTTTTTAATCTGTTCTGGTACTGATCGTCTGAAGGACATACGGTCTTAAGAATCGGTCCAAATACTGGACTGAACTGGACCGAATAAATAAGGGCTGACGTCACATAAGTACACGTAATTAAAGCTATTGATAAATGGGTTATTGAATAAGTGTAATTAAATATAAATTTACAAAGGGTTTCAAAAATAAAATGATGTGTTTGAAATTTTCATAGATGAGCTAATTGGCAATCCAATTAGTTAATTCATAAAAAATGATTCACCTAAATATAAAACTCTTTCTTTTTTTTTGTATTTAATTTATGTGGAGTATTTAAAATGTTCTACTGTAGTTAATTAGATCGATTGTAATATTGTAAAGAGGCTCGCGAAATAGAGAAGAGTATTTTTCTTTTTACCTTTATTTCACATTTTGTCATAAATAATCAAAAGTAACAATTTTGTGCAAATTTTTGCAGGTTCAGCAGTTTATACACTATTTTTTTGCACTTTATAATTATGGAGTAGTTGTTATTTTTGTCGTATCGTAAATTATATTCCAACTCTTCAAACCGTTTTTTGACAACTTAAGTAGTAACACTTATTTTACTACAAAAAGTCACTCATCACGTTATTGAGGAAGAAATCCTAAATAAATATGGGAAAAAGTTACTTTATTTTATGTTTGTTGTATGAAAATATCTAAACGAAAACATGTGTATAAATTTTTAAAATAAGTTTATATGTCAAATTGAACTCCTTTTTATTGACAGTATATTAATGTGCGTTTATCTCATTGTTACTCATATTTGGGGATAACGTTTTACGGATCACAATTAAAGGGCGTAAGCCATAGTAATGGTCAGTAAAGAACACTTATGGTATATTAAAAAACCGAAAATCAATATGCTAACGCTGTAGGGCGTCCTAAATAAAATTTGTGCTTTTAACTAAAATTTTAATAAAAAAATTTACACGAAAAATAGGGATAAATATTTTTTTTTTGTAAATTTATTTTCTTAAAAAAAAGTATGGGGAAAAATTATGCAGCAAAGCAAAAAACTTAAATATTAAATTTTTGGAAAAAAATTTCAAATTCTAAATAAAATTTTTTTACAAAAAAATTTAATTTTTCCTAAATCGCAGTTAATTTTTAAATTTCCACCAAAAAAAATTTTTTTGAATCAAAAGCTGTGTATTTTTTAAATTGAAAAAAAAAAAAAAAAAAATTTTGAGAATATTAATGCCTTTTTGAGATTTTTTTCAAAAAATTCACTATTTGAAGTTTAATTTTTGAAATCCTTTTCGAAAAAATTAATAATATAATTCCGCGGACGCCCCTGCTCTGACAGATCTAGGTGAGTTTTCCTTACCCAATGGGAATGTTCTCACGGCGAGTTATCCTATCGCAACTTCTTTAATTATCCAAGGCCTAACTTTTCTGACACCAACTCTGGTAATTTGAAGAATGTTTGGGAGAAAATTATCTTAGTTGTCATGACGTTTCGTCAGATCAGCTACAAGCAGCTGTGACAATAAAGGAAGGAGAAAAGGATTTAAATAAGGACATTGACAAGAATGTCCTTTGATGTCAATCTTCAATTCTACGCTACAAGGACTTACAATTATATCTCCGCAACAAATACTCAAGTTTACTCTTTGTTTTTATGAGCACACCAAATCAAGTGTTGGATATGATTGAATTGAGTCGAAAAGGATGTTAATTATTTAGTAATTATATAGAAATGACAACCATTTATGATAATAAAATTCACTCTTCAGTTTACCACCTTTAAAAAACGGGTGAGCTAAAAATACAAACACTTTTTATTATTAATTATGGTACTATCTTTTGATAACATCAGCTGCCTGTTATATAAATTTGGAGAAAGAGAAAATGTATTACTGATATAGAAGGAGAACCTTCAACAGTTATAATAGCGTTAGTCTAGAGAAAATATTGTTAAATTATATTCAAATATAAATATTTACATTTTATTACGTATTTAAAAAAAAAACACCAAAAGTAGAGGAGATTCATTATTCAGAGAAGGGTGTTGTTAAAAAATGAACAAAAAACAACAACAACGAAAAAAACAGCAGATTTTTCTTTTATAAACTTAAAATTGTTATTTTTCTATACGTTTTGCCCATCACTGACTACATTGTGCATTCACCCCAATCTTTAAAAAAACAACAGATAAAAATACCTAAAATTAGTTGGTAGTTTGTTGATTCTTCCCACTTATGAATTTATCAAATTATAGCTGTGGGGAATTGTTCACACTTTAGCAAAAGCTAATTTAAGCTCCACCTATCAACGTTTAGAACTCTGATTAGGGAAAAAAAAGAAGAGTAAATTTAATTATCTATCAAATTAAAATTTTCCAGGTATATAATTAAAGGAGAAAGTAAACCAATTGTATTTAAGTTTACATTATGAAAATAATATTTATTTTCATAGTCATTTTACAAAGTGCATCTGCCTCGTTGATACATATACTGAGGGAGGGAATTTTGTAGAGCACAAAGGAAGGCGTGAGCCATGCCTATGGTCAATCTTATAAATCGTTAGTATTTTGTTATGTTAAATATAAAGAAACCGAAATATCCACATGGTAACCTGGACAATTTGAAATATTTTTGAGAGAAGAACAGCTCAGCTGTCGTGACATTTCATTAGATCAGCAACAAGCAGCTGTGATGAGGGATAGAAGTAAATAGTCAAGGAGTTAGGGAAGGATTACTCATATTTCGATCCTCAATTCTACTCTGAGTCCCACAAGGACACACAATTATAACTTTAGAACAAATCCTTGGGTTTACTTAGTAAAACACAAATCTTCAATTACGTAAATAATTATAGATAAAGGATTAACATTACGTAGAAAGAGGATTATACAATAATTGAATATTCCATGGGTGATCATTGATCAATGTAATCAAAATGTAATTTTGACGATTTTAGTACAAATTACTAAATTATAAGTAAACTATTTAACTATTATAAAATTGAATCGGGCAGAGTTATATTACTCATTAATACATAATAACCATGTAATTGTAATGGATCAAAATGAATACTCATATCAATTAATAGTGTCTAATTATTATGATCAAGGTTGTAATTAAATAATGTATTTTAATATGAAGAAAGTGCAACTTGTACAATTTCCTTATACAAGTTACAGCTCGTACAGACATTTTCATCTTTTACAAAAAGATATACAAATACCCCAATATGTCATAAACAATTTTTGCTAAATTGTGGGCTTTGTAAATAAATTTGTAGGATGAAGAAAGCTACTCTAGAATTTTAATTATAGTTTAGCACCTTTGTTTCATTTAACAGACTTATATAAGCTGCCATATGAACCCTTTTAAATAAAATTTATCAATTTCTCTTGTTTTATTTGTGGTATTTTAAGTGGAACTAGCGGCAGACTCAAAGGGCTAATAAGAATCATTTCTTTTATAGAAACTGACGATCATTTGTATAAGAATACAAATGTAATTCACACTCAATTTTGAAAAAAAAAATCATTCTAGTTTGCTTTTGTATTGACACTCTACCCTCTCGCCAATATAAATAACTATTACAAAACGTGACTTAATCACGTGATATCTACGTCATGTACGTAATATCCTTGCCCATATAACTTTCATCATAATATATATCGAAGTAGAAAGTTGCCTTATAAAATAAATTTAATAAAATATAATCAAAGAACAAAAATTCATTTAAATCACAAATATTATTTTCCTATATTTTCATGAGTATATTTTTCCTCTCAAGGTATACTCATTTATCATTGATCTATTTTGAGTAGTTTTTGACAGGTTCGAAAAATATTTGGTTCATTTATAACTATCATTCTGAGGTTTCATGAGCATATGTATGTAAATATATAAGACTGATTAGTAATGACATGGGTTTCAAATCCGCATCATTACAACAATATTTCCTTTACTCTGGATATTATTTTATTTTACAGTCTCATGAAATAAATAAAAAATTGGTAAATTATTTACCAAACCAACTTCTATTCCTTTCAATATGAATAGCTTGAATTTAGTATATAAATATCAAAGAGTTCAGTCAATATTTAAGGCTAAATAGTGATAACCGACTCTCTTTGTCGAATTAACCTTTGATAACCGATTCTCTTTGTCGAATTAATCTTTGATAACCCATTAAAAATAGTCTCACTAACCTCCCAACAGTCCATAACAATGCTATGATCAAATATATACTCAAATTTGTAGAATGAGTTAAGATACTCAAGAGTTTTTTTGTATAACTTGGAGGCTTTATTGGATCTAAAATACTTATATTGTTCCATATACGACCCTTTTGAAATAAGTTATATCCACTTTTTCTTCTTCTAAAGTGACGAAGAATTTAGATTATTTTTGGTGAAATTAGTGGTATACTCAAATGGTAAAAGATAATATATTTGGCATTTTATTTTGCTTTAGTTTTTCTTTATGTTATATTAAAATAGCTAAATTTTAATCGGCAAAGATTTTGAGAAATAGTGTACTATTATTTTTCACCATAAAACTTTTCAAATTGTGAATTCCTTGTTAAATATCGTTATATTTTTAATGGACTGTGTGCTAGGGATTCTATGGAAATTCTTAACTTTTTAAAATACATCCTCAAATTATTTTTATCAAGAGTTTATGATGCATCTAATACATTAAAAATGAAGTCACTCCCTTTGAATTACATTGGTTGTCAGGTACTAAAATATGCATAATGGATAAAAAATAAAATGAATTTACACAAATGGCCGCTTCGGTTAGCGTAATTTGAAACTTTTGATCAGGTTTTTATAAATTTTTTAAGGGGAAAAATATATATCGTTTATAATTATAATCAGCTACTTTTTACCCAATGAGCGATTATTCTCAAAGTAGTTTTGTTTAGTCAGCTTACATGTAAATCATTTTAATTCTTTATTGGTTACAACTTATTTGAGCCTTACAACAAAGTAGCGAAACGCGATCGTTGGTACATATTTTTCCAAAGAAAGATGTTACTTTTTATGATACCACAGATAACGTGATTATTACTGATGTTCAAATTATGTAAAGAAGATTTATTTTCCCTTCAAAACAAGAGAGGTTTGTCTCATAGGTCCCCCATCCTCTGATTATACTATCCATCTTGCCGCAAAAGATTTTGAGGTTTAAACAATCCATTTGCTTCTCATGTCCTAGAACTCGCCTTAATAAAGTCAAACTTTAAGGTTCTAAAGGAGAGGATCACTGAGCTAGAGTAAAGATTGCCTCTTTTCCATCAATAAGAAGGCCCACAAAAGCCTGACCATCCCCGAGTTTGTCAAAAAGTTGGAGAAGATTCTCAAAAAGAACACAGCATTTGACAATATGAGTAATATTGGTTTAGTCTCTCCGTTGATAATGTGTATGGCGTGGAGAAGATTTCTCAAATTCATAGCCACCTTCCACTGCGACCCTATGACATCTGTGGACTGTGAAAGAGCCTGTAGCATTTTACCTTATCACCAATAAGATGAACAGGCTAACGGAGGACCACCTGAGGCAACAGATGATTATTTGTGGAATAATGGCTTGCTTGAACAAAAATATAGAATTTGATTTAAATATTAGAAATCAAGATAAATCCTTTCTTACTGGATTTATTTGCATTTTTGACCTTCTTTTGCATATCTATCTCCATTTTTATGCATTGTTTGGGCATCACTCGTTATTGTATCATTTTTCTAAATGCTCTACTTTTTATTACCTTATTGAATTTTCTTAGTTAGTTATGGAGTAATATTCTATGGTCTTAGGAAACAGAAAAAGGAGCTCAAAGACCTCTAATATTCGTGACGTGATCTTTCTTTTAAGGCTTTAACTTAACCAATTGTTTTATTATGGAGTATACAAATAGTACGTTAATGTTACTTTTGATATATGGAATGTAAACGACATTTATTTTCTTGTCCCATATGAGTCCATTTTAATTAAATATGTGCGATGATAAGAAAGAGTAAAACAAAGGCGCCCGGTTGGGAAACACTGACCTATTTTAATGGTGTAACAACAAAATTTTCATTAGAATTAATTTGTAGAGGAAATATCAAATAAGCCTTTCAATATGGCGAATGTTGACGAGTTTTATGGCTTATTTCTACATAACAACCATGCGACAGTAAATATTTTCATAACATTCCTTTTTGGAAAAGGATCTAAGTAGCTATTTTATATGGATCCCATTATTGCTCTACTCTTGTTTTTCTTTTTGCTTTTGTTATTCCACTCTTTCTATTGTATTACATAGAGTCTGTGGCCACTTTGATAAAGATGTGTTTGGAAAGGTACAAGGAAGAAAGAGAAAAAAAACATTTTTGCTTTGTCCAAGATATGTGTATTTTTTGTACATACAGCTCAAGGACACGTCGAATAATAATAATAATAATAATAAATAAAGAGAAGTTTATGAGGACAGGAGAGAGAAGAAAAAAAAAGTAAATTTTATTCCGGAATGCCTTGATAATGAAAGTACTTGAACGTGAGGGGTTTTTCTTCTCCTCCCTTCATCTGTTTACCTATTTGCAATTAAGGAACGGAATGTATCGTCATTCTAAAAGAGGGTCTCGTAAATAGTGTTGTGTCATTCCTTATTTATTCGGTCCAGGCCAGTGTAAGGACACGTTCTATCAGTCGTTAAGATATGCGTTGTATATGCCCCTATTTATTCGGTCCTGTCCCGTCCAAGGATCGGTCCTCTCAGTTCTTCAGACCTGTGTTGTGTCGGTCATTATTCTCCGGCCCTCTTCGGTCTTTGTATTGTCTTTGTCATTATTTATTCGGGCCCATCCAGTTCAAGGATCAGCAACCTCAGTCCATATAACTAGTCTTATATTGGCTCTTATTTGTTCAGACCAGTCCAGTCTTAGAATTAGCCTTTAGGACTGTCAGTCCTTGGGTTTGGTCATTTCCCTCGGTCTTTGAGACTGGTATTTTCCCTCAGTCTTGGGACTGGTCATTTGGACTGTTAGTCCCTTGGGCCCCTCCTTAACAGCCGCTCTCAGGAATTTTCTCTATAATGTCGATGGTTTATTAAACCAAATAAGATTATATATTTGTTAATATTATTGCACATGTTGTGATACACTAATGTAACGGAGATTATACTTTACAATATTTAAAACTTTACTCTAGACGAATAAAACGAAGTATCTACAATAAAGCTTTCGATTTATTACAAGGACGATTGATTTCGAATAAATCGGCTGTACAAGTGCAGGAAATGCATATATAATGTAAACTTCTAATAAAGGAAATAGGCGAAAAAACAATTACAACATTTACCAAACAGGTCAACAACCATTTTAGCTATTTCAATAAATTTAAATTTTCCGTTGTTGTGATTAAATGGCTGACGTCTGAGTGAAGACAAAATAACAAATGCCAGAAAACTTCTAAATAAACACTTTTCAATTTGATATAATACAAAAATAACTTAATTTGACAACGTAGGTATATTTGTTTTATTCGAATCTTCCCAGAGCATGGAAACCAATCGAGTGAATAATTTGTATGAATAAATCGAAAGATTCATTCCTAACAACTTCGTAACAACAATGTTTAATTCGTCAAAAGTAAGGTTTTAAACATTTTAACAGTTTGGTGTCAGCTAATATAAGGTATCGAGAGCACATATCTTACAAAAAATAATCATGTTTCCACTATAATGCAATAAAAAAAATCAGATAAATTTTTTACTTATTTATATGAGGGGGGCATTGAAATACAATTCAATTTTAGCACAACTTTTCTGATGTAAGAGCATCTTTCAAGTAGTCTAGAAAAAATATTTTTTATTTTTCGGGCAAGGATTTTGTTAGGAAAGAATTCATTACATAAGGCTTATATTTTTATGTACCTATCACATCAGAAAATGAACTTTAATGAAACTTTTGAAATTCCACAACATTAGTTTCAAATTCAACAACGTAACTTTAAAATTCAAACTTTTGAAATTCTGCAGGAAAACTTTAAAAATGAAACCTTTTAATCCTTTATAAATAGAAAATGTCGTTAAAAAAGGTCATTTTCAAATGGCTATAGAGGTCAAACAACGCCCTTTTGAAGACTTAAATTGTACAAACATAATTTTTTCATTAAAATACAACAGAAAATTGAATTAACTGATCACCCTAAAAATTGGACATCCTAGTAAACACGCTAAAGTATACTTTTGGAAGAAGTTGACCTTTTATACAACCTTATAACTGTACTTTATTAATTTAAAATGTTGTGTAAATATTTCTTTTAGTATAAAAAGGCTTTAATGATTACAAGTTTTTTCTTATTACTTTGACAAAATATTTAAAAATGCATTAAATATTCATACAGACAGACAGATTTTACTTTATTAATAATGGATGAAATATTTAACAGAAAAAATAAAAAACACCCTCAATGATGTCAGTAAGAATAGATTTTACCTTCTTCAAGGGAGACAAGTGGACGGTATGGGACCGTGGTCCTAAATTAGGTTCGAAAAACACTACTTTAGAACGTGTGTCCTTCATTCTGACATTACTAGAGTTAATTTAAAATAAATATATAAATGTGTGTGACGTCATCCAAGACCATTCTTTATACGTTTTATGACTTATATGTAGGACTTAACTGGACTGAACCAAGATTGAGATAGACAGGACTGCAGTTTTGAGCTGTAAATAAGGAACGACACGGCTCTACTCTCAAATAGCAAAAAATGTTTAAAAAAGGTATTGTAATTTCAATTCCAATGCGGACAAAATAAAATACATGAATTAGTGTGTCACCCATCAGTAATAATTATTGGTCATTTTTCTCTGTACACTTTTATTTATTGCTGTAAATTGTAAGCATTTTCGGTATGAAAAAAAAACACCTGAAAATTTAAATAATATCCGTAATTATATCTCCCTATCAAAGGAAGACATAGGTAGAAAGAACAATGTTTTTGATCCTTAATTTTACTCTCAGTCAAATATGGGCTTAGACTTATAACTAGTGATGGAAATTGCCTGTATTTTAAGCATACTAAAAAAAAATCACATGGTAACCCTGACAAGTTGATGAATTTTTGAAAGAGATCAGCTTAGTTGTCATGGCGTTTTCTTAGATCAGCTGTGACGGGGGAGGAGGGCAGAAGGAAATCAACAAGAACATTGGCAAGAATAACTCCAATCTTCCATTCTACTCTGAGTGAGTCCAACAAGGTCTTAAAATTATAACTCTGCAGTATATCCTCAGTCCTTTATGACTCAACAAGAATGCTCAATCAGGGTTTGAATATGATTGAATGCAGTAGGAAGGGAAGTTCATTCCTCAGGAGTGAAATAATAATGAAAAAAATTTCGAATAATAATAAGAGCTTTAGAAAATATGAAACATTGTTCAGATTGCTGACAACATCAAACTCATAAACAACAAATGCATTAAAATTTAATGTAGGTTTAGAGATATTTTAATCGAGACTTTCAACTTTTTTTTCCATTTTTAAAATGTGATTGATTTGCCATTAATCTAGTCAGTATTCGTAGAGAACTCTTACTCTGTAGTTCTTTATTTGGCTAATGTACTTACTTGAAACCGTTCAAGGTTCTTTTCAAGAATAAAGAGGGTCTTATAAATATACTTTGGACATAGCTCAGGCATTGGTGGCCATAAGCAGTAAGTCAATAACAGCCTTCCTTCATTCAAGACTAAAGAAATTTAGACTATGATCAAAGTACTTTTACTCTAGTATTTTAGCCCTAATCTGCAGACCCTTGGGACTTGTCTGTTTAATATTATTTTCTCTTGAATTTTAGCTAGTATTTTGTTTAGTGATATGTGCTTGATCTATGCTAATTGTAGTTAGTATTACTCATAGTAGTTTTTAATACATTTGTAAGGGCATCATTGAATATGATGACCTTACGTATCTAAGTACTCCTCATCGTCAAAGCCAATGTAATACTACACTATTCTTGAAGACTGGACAATGTACAATGTACATCTATCTACTCTCCATATACAGATAAATAACTTCACGTAGTGGATAGGCTCGTTTCCACCTCTTTAAGCGTCGTGTCGTAAATTAATAGAACTATCCTAAGGACATAATTTTAAGGACTCCTTATATAATATTTGGTTCTACAAATTCCTTCCTTTAAAAAAAATGGAGGTCCTTTGAGAAGAACAGATAATTATGTTAAAATGTAAGAAACTATCCCAAAGAAGAACATTTTTAAAAGTGTATCCATTTACATCAGGAGATGTTAAACTCATTTTTGGTTTGTGAGCCGAATACAGATTACTATGATCTCCAAAAATACATGCAACCAAGGATAAATAAACTTTTTTTTCTTTGCATTAGTTAGTAATATTATTAATTAGTAAAAATAAGAATAAATGATTTATGAAAATCTTAAATAAATCTTAAATCTTTTGTCCTTTTATTTAATGCATAATGAGTTAACCTTAGAAACATAAAAAGTAAGTGCAACTTTAACAACACTTTGACTCTTTGGCAATAGAAAATGACTTCACTCTGGGTTTCAGTTCAGTATACACAATTTCAGTAGCTGGCAATAGTTTTTTCCGAATTCTCCTTCAAAATAAGGAAATGATGCGAAATATATTTGGCATGCAAATAAGTGACTGCCTTTCATTGCAGTATCTCTGCCCGTCGACTCCGGATGAAACAGATTACTGTTTCTTAAGGCGCACCATCATTTTATTTACCTTTTGTTTTCTAAGTTCTCCTTGCAAGCTGTTATATTTTTCACTATGCTGAGTTTCCTAATGCCCCCCAATATTGTATTTTATAAACATTCCCCTCTGTGAATAAATAAGAAAATATCAATTTTCTTTCAAAATCCTACATTGTGTGTCCACTTTTCTCCAATGAAGGGCAGACTATAGGAAAATTTATTATGCAATTGCCGCCAACAGATACTAAACAGACTCAAATGCTACGATCTACAAGTGTTAATTACGTCACAGTGTTGCTTTTATGACATGTATGAGTACTAAAACAATGCTTACCTGCGTGACAACATGAGAACCAAGGATTTTAAAAATGACATTGAATTCATCTATTTTGATAATGCAGATTTATCTCCTAGGCCGTATAAAACCTTCAGGTATGTTTGAATTTGGAAACCCCTAATGCACAAATATAATGAAGTTTTGTCATTGTAAAGTCTTTTATTTTGTGTAAGTAAATATTTTTGTACATCCAAATATATATATTTATAGCACATTGGGTAGTTTTGATAGTTTACGATGCGGCAATTACCGAGTTGGAAAGGAACTTTAAGAGTATAGACCCACATAATCTGTCAAAGGTTTATTTATCTACAAAGTTGTTCTATAAATAGTGACCATATGGGTCATAATACATATACGTATAGGAGGCAGATATACTCTTACAGAGTAGGGTGGAGTTTATTTTTAAAATGTTGAAAATATGAGGTTTTTAGGGTGCCAAAATGTTTCTTTTAAACTATAAATATCATTGGTTAACTTTAAATTATTTAAAAAAAAAAAAAAATTTAAATATAGCTTAATGATCCTAAAGTTTTGAAATTTTACATTGCAAAGTGATTTAAAAATTATTTATCCTTAATTCTATATGGGAGTTGATCAAACTAATTTTTCCTTTGAAGACTAGGAATCATTTGAGCATCCCAATGAATTACACGAGCAACGTTACTTTGGAATTTTGTCTTTATTTTAATAGCTAATACTTCTTGAAACTTTGCTCATTTTCGGCGTATTGTGTTTCTATTAAGAACAAATTTATAAAGGAATTGATAATTATAATTATATCAGATTTGTACATTCTTATGTAAAATTTTGCAAGCTGTTTAAAAAAAAAAATTGAATATATTTTTTGTCCATAATGGATAGGTAAATGTATAAACCTTTGACAATATAAACTTACATGGATTTATGTCCTATGTCTAGAAAGTCTGTGAGTTTAAATCCTTTATTTACAATAAATGAATTGAAGATGAATAATTATTGTAGACATGGAATTTCATCCTCAAAATCTAAAAAGGCAGTGTTATTTTTGTAAAAATGAACATCCTTAAATATAATTTAACATAAATTACTGTCGGTCAATAGTTCACTTATTATAATATTACATTGTATTGTGTTTTTTTTTAATTGGGAAACTTTACCTGCCACAAAATTTTCAATTTCTGAAAAATTCTAAAACTTAATGGGCCAATTCATACTTCATTTAAAATAACTTTAATTGAACGTTTAAATGATACCATATCAATTGGATACAGACTTCTAATTTATAACCCGTGTATATTTTTTATCAACCTTTTTTTTTCTATAGAAAATAAATTATTAAGAAATAAAATATCGAAAAAATTTGAAAAAATACATAAATTATATTTAAAAAACACATTTTACTAACTCACCGTACAGTACCGTGAAGGGAGTACCGGGTTTTTTACCAAACCTTAAATTTCACATAAGACTCATTTCAAGTATCCATTCTCGATATAGTGACCAACATGGAAAATTAGTTCTTCATCAAAGCCTGGGCCATATTCAGGGCCGGGATGGAGGCTGTGGTTGAAGTTGGAGGTGGTTATTTTTAGTGATTGACTTCACTATGGGCCCCGGTCAAATAAGAGTAAAATATTCGTAAATTTATAAATTAAATGTCGTAAAATAATTGTCCTTACATTTTATAGATTTAAAATATCCACTCTGTAAACAACTTACTTGGTGAATTCAACCTACAAATGATATTTTCACTTTATTCTATATTTATATATATCTTGAGAAGTGAGAAGTTTATAATAGATGTACCTACATAAAATACTTATTCACTACATTCAGGACCAAGTAGGTATTTTTTTTTCCTATCTGCGTAATTATAGCCAAGTATTCAATCAATTTGGACATGATAATTACGATTTGTTTTTGGGATTTTTATATTAGATATTATTTTAAAGGTATTTTCTCCAAGAAATGAAAATCATAACAGAACAGGTATTGAGTGAAGATTTAGAGAATATTTGCCTTTAAGGCAATTCTGCATTCAGTAAGGAGAAGGAGACTCAAAAATATAAAGAAAGTAAACTGTATTATCCCACTTTCATTAAAAATCACTATATCTTTTTGTAAGATGTACACTTTTATACTAGTGTTCTCCATTATTAGTGCCTGTAACGTTGATTGGTTGGAATCAAATTAGCAGTTTTTAAACTGTCAACAATTACCTGTTATTGATGATTAAGGAATAATCTTAGAGTTTGAACAAAATTGAAGTGATCAAACACGAGCAAATGAAAAGAATCCGAATATCCGAAAGAGTATAGGTGCTATAGGGAGTTGGAAACATCGTTTCACTTTTTTGACTAGTCTTATAATACACTACACGTCATAAATATGGACAATACTAAGATCCATAAAGCATACAAAACAAGGCTGTAGTGGATCATAGCAACGTCCACTCTTCATAAGGATGCTCTACAAAATGGAGGGTTGTTTGAAAAGTTTTCTACCTTTACGTGAAGATGGTAGCACTCGTCAATAAAAGCTAGTTACATCTATCAAGCATCTGTTGAGAGTTACTCACTAAAGTTTCAGTCATTTTGGAGGTGTAATTGTATTGAAATAGTTGGTTTAGTGAGTTGATGTCAGTGTTTTGTGAAAATGGAGGAATCGAGTGCAGCTCTGTTGGCGTAATTTAAGCGCAATTAAGCCGAGTTTTGGCACCAATTAATTACTTTAAATGAAACTTGGATACACCATCAAAAAAAAAAAAAAAAACAGTCCAAACAGGTGGCCGAAAAAATTTTCGTCAAATGAAGAGGCCTTTGTGAACAATTATTTTGCATATAAAACACTGTTTACTATTTGGACAGGTTGCAAAGATGGGAGCTTCATTGGGAGAATTGTGTGTAGACTTAAAAAGAGACTATGTATATTGAAAAATAAAAATGGAGAAAAAATGTCTTGTATCTTTGTTAGGTCGGAACCTTTTCAGACAACCCTCATAGATCTCATTAGTTCAATAATCTTGGATGCCTCAAGAGTCAATGGACGTCCACTCCACGTGGGATAGCAGAAATGACAAGACAGAACGTTGATATCCTAAAGAGCATCTAAGATTACTGAGACACCGTATTCAGTCGCGCCTAGGGAAGCAAATATACAGTATTATAATGACTTCAGAGACAATTCCTCGGTCAGATGGAGTAATATTAAAAGTATCTTGTCTACTTGTACTAAATCAGTGAACAACATCTGACCAATGAAAGGGACTTTAAAACTTAAACTCCCACTACAAATTGGAATAACATGCTCATAATTGACACAAATTTGTCAGTGAAATATTCTGCGCTGTTTGTCTATAATATAGAGTCAAAAATTATATCTTATGCTTGCAAAGTCTTTGACTACCTATGTATATGACGACGATTTAAGAGGTTTTTGTAAAGTCGCTATCAAATATTTGCTATTATATCAAGTATTTTTTTTCTCCTTCAAAGCTGGATTTCATAGCTAATGAAAAAGTCGTGTAATATGTTAACTATAAATAAAAATGGAAGTTAAAATTTTGGATATTGCCACATTGGTCCACTCCGGCCAATGAAGATCTTAAAGAGCAAAGGCTTGGCATAGATTCACAACTCTATGAAGAAGTCATGGGTATTCCAACAAGATGGTGCTTCAGCGTATACAGTATGCCTGGTTCAAGCCTGGATGTGAGAAATCCTGAATGTCTCCCATAATTACTTTTTTCCTTCCCAGTACCCTGGTCTGAATCGATAGGAATTTTCTATATGTTAGCCTATTGAATCCCATGCCTGTAAAGTCCACCCCAGCACACTCATCAACCTCAGAGCCTTTGTGGAGCCCCATTGGAGGAGGATGTTCAGAACGTACATTAATAAAGTAAGTACTGCCTTTGGATATCGTCTAGAGTCTATAATGGAAGCTGGTGGAAATCAACTTTAATAAATAAAGTTCTTCATAATATGTTTATAAAACAGTAATTTTACCATTTCCCTGTACAAACTCATTCTGATCTGTTGAGCATGATTATTTGTATCACTATCAAGGAAGTCACAGATTTTCAAACACTCAGTCTTAAGATTCTCTCATTTTTTGGATTTTTGTTCAAGATTGCTTTTATGTTGATATATTTAGGCTCCTGCAATGGGTTGAGTCCTTTTAAATCTAGATTTATCATGATATTTATTTAATTAAACTACAAAAACATGTGTAAAATATCATATATATTTTCATTTATATATACAAAAATATATAAATTTAGCAAGTTTATAAAATTAAATAATTCATTATCGTTCTATAACCAATGTGATTATGGATAAAGGGGGGGGGAGATATATGAAGGATTAAGGTAGGTAATATTTTTTTATTAGTATGTATTTTATATATTAATAATACTCCTTCCCCCCTCACTTCTACTTCAATCTAAATTTGTACTTCATTAACATAACTTAATACCCTACGTAATATGAGAAAGGCCATTATTCAACGTGGTAACAAAAAATCATTTGATATAACAATATATATGCGTCATTAATTGGTGGAAAAAATACTCACAGTTAAGATATACCGATTTTTCAAAATATTAAAACATTTGGTCATGAAGAGATGATGAATACACAGCGGCTCTGGTATGTAATATTTCAGCGTTTTCCAAACTTTTTTTTAAAATATGGGACTCTGAATGTGAGCAAGTGTGCATACAATCTTAATTATAACATATGATTAAAAATGCCTTTAAGGAAAGTGTGTCATTTATTTAGACGAAACAGACTAATATGTAGGACTGAGCTGGACTGGACCTAGAATGAACTAGACGGCACTGTAGTTTTTAGTCATAAATATGGACTGATACATCATTCATCATAGTGTCATTCATTTGGAATGTATTTGCAAGTGGGTGGACAAATAGTCACTCAACCTTACATTTTTTTAATTTAGCAATATCTATAATTTAGCAATGTAACAAAGGGAAGGGGACAATGGCTACTTGGCCTCTATTGTTTCGGAGCCCATGGTGTAGCTCTTTAATTATGTTAAGTAAAAAGTTCTGAGCGTTTTTCGCTAGACATCTTTCGTGAGCTATATCTCACTATTAACACATTGCAGCAAAAAACGTTTTAAGTATTCTGTAAGGTTAAGCTTACAATAAAAATGGGCTCATTTTCTGTTTTGTGTTTGGTCAAAACAGTTGTGTGTTGCAACGTTACAAAATGGAAGTAAAAAAAAAGAAAACAATTAATATAAAATGTCGATAAAATAATGGAAATCGTCAAGTTGGACCGACATTTTAGGATTTATTCCATTGACCAGGAACTGAAGATTAGCTGGAAAACTGTTTTGAGCCATCTTAATCGGATAATCCTATTTTTTTTTTTTTGTATTTTATTGTCAAAATAAAGCGAAAAAACGCTAGGAACTTTTTACTTTACCTTTTATGTATCACTTATCTTTCAGCAATATCTAGTGTTTTTACGTTGTTAAAATAAGATATACCATACATATAAGATAAAAATACTTGAAAAACAACATAACTGGTGCAGTTGGCTTCCTATGCCCCTCTCTTGGTTATACCTGATAACGATTTGTCCATATGGAAAATAAGGGCTTAATCAAAAAACATTTTATGATACTTAAAATAACTTTATAATATTTTTAAATGTTTTAATTACCGATTTTTTTTTCGAAGGAACATTTGTATACCTTTGTTGTAAATTTTTTTTTGGCAGGGAACCATTGGTATTTACAACGCTTTTTGCTGTTTTTTGTTAGAGTATCTTTCGCACCAGTTTCTTTATTCTTTTTAGAGATTCTTATCTTTTATATATTTTTTTTTTACTGGGAACTCTCTTTCATCTTAATTTAAATGTATCACGAGCCTCTAACGAAATAAAAATAATAACAAGAAAATAACATGAATGGTCGTAAAAAATAAAGTTAAGGGTATTTTATTATGATTGTTTTTGTTTTTAAAGCAAAGGTATTTGATAAAATGATAATGGGTATACCTAGGCAGGATAATACTAAATAATGATTATGTATTTTTCGTTTTGATGGAAGAGAATAATTGGAAAGGTTTCGAAGAAGAAAGAAAAGGAAGAAAATTATCATCATTGATTGAATGATTCATAGATAGGTAAATGATTGTCATAAATGATAAATGAAGGATCGAATATTAAATCTATATAGCAGTTAGTTGAATGATGATGTGTTTGAATCAAAAGGATCCTAAGCTATGATCTATCTATGGGTACATACATACAATATATAATATTATTAGAAAGTTAGTTATCGACTACTCAAAAATAAGTTGAGATTGACTACAGGATTCAACCTTGGAACATTATTAATTGTGGGGATTCGTGCGTCATGATCAAAACGATGTAGATATAAATTTTATTGATAAAAAAACTGAGCTTACAAATAAAAAAATATACCCCATTCAGTTTACACTTAAAGAAATGCTTACAGCTCAAGTTTTCAAAGGATTTTTTTTTACAAAATGAGGTTGTCTTGTATTGTAATAATCGTTTATAATTGTTTTTATTTATAAATATTATTATATATTCAAACTTGATATAAGTGCATCACAGTCCTGCCATTGCTTAATCTAGTGAGCAATAGCAGGTCTGTGATGCCCTTATTGTCAAGTTCTCAGTTCTCGATTGCCAATGATCTCACTATCAGACGAATTGGACAATGAACACGTGTCAGAAAGTATGTGCAGGGTAGGAAACAAACAGTAAAAACAAAGATTATCATTATACGTGTCAAAAACCAACTTATTAGAAAACCAGTTAAGTATGTTCAAGAAGGTGAATGTGAGTGGAGGTATGTCCCGATGAATCATTAAAAATTACTTGAGAGCAAAATCAAGAGCAAAGAGTTAGAAACATTTTATAGCGATCGCTACAAAGGAAAAGAGGTTCACTTATGCCAAACTTCCTTTGAATGTGTCTAAGAAAATGTGATCTCCCAACTGACCGGATTTTAACTCTTTTAGATTATTCCATCTAGGCATATGTCGAGGGTGCAGCCTGTGCCAAGATCTGTTAGATCTTAGAAGTCAGTCATGAAAACCTTGTGGGATTTTTGCCATAAGAATACATCCGTAGGATTTGTTTGACCTTCAGGAAGATGAGCATTGTAGCTGAGGGAGGCCCTATAGAAAAAAAAATGTGGATTTATATTATAAAACACCACAGGAAATAAATTCAATTTGCTTCTTACCAAACTCGTTTTAATAAAGTTTGAAAAACAATCTTGTATGTAAACTTAAATATGACAGACGAGCTATAAGAAATAACATCTTGTACCTACTTAAAAGAAATACAAAAAATTGTTTACATTGGGTACAATTCAAAAAGGATTTATTAGTGCCACAGGCTGTGGTCATCTTATCATCTATACTATTTAAGTTTGAGTCGATTTGGTCTTGTTAACTTTGAAGGATATGATCAGATTTAATTTTATCTATTAAGAAACTGAGTTTACATAAATATGTAAGAAATAAAACTACTTAAATAAAATCCAAGCAAAGGGTTCCAACTCTCTACAATTTAAATTAGGATTATTCAGTATTCCAGTACTACAGTTCCAGTAAGTAAGTCCTAAGCACCTATTAGCGTGCGAGTATTTGTGTTGTTGACAAACTAAACCGTATTTTCTATTTTCTAAATTGTTATAACTAATTCTTTCATTCATGACGTAACAAGAGGTTTATTATTGTGGGCGAGTAATAAGATCTTATACTAATCGTTAGGGTTGTAAATCCTGAGCATGTTTGGAAACTTGTTTTTTGTTGTTGTTGGCAACAATGTTTTTTTATTATTATTATTAAGCTGTAAAGATTTAATCATAAATTGTTATTGCTCATGAATGATAAATAGTAACAAATATAAGTCTTGGACTCAAAGTAAAATGGGGAATTGAAATAGAGTATTTTTGTATATATCCTTTCTTGACAGAGAGTGGGAGTTGTTCTTATTTGCTTCGTCCCACAGCTGCTTGCAGGTAATTTAATTAAACGTGATGACAGCTATACTCATCTACTCTCAAACATTCTTCAAAATTGTCAGGGTTATCATGTTGACTTTCAGTTTATATCTGAAGTATCTAAAAATGTATTATTAATAATGAAACCAGAGCCATTATGGCATAATAACATTGTCCCACTGACAAATTACCCACCAACTCCAAAAAATACAATACATTTTTCAGTTATGAAAGTGTACTTTATGCGACAAAGGAAAAATAAAAATGATATTTGGTAACGTTATCAAATTTCTGAGCTTTCTGTCTTGGCTCAAGAGCTGAATCAAAGCAAATCCTGACATCTCAGAGCTGTTTATGCTCGGAGGAGGTATTTCCGTAGAAGGACGGTGGCTAAGGCCATCATGGATGACTTAGAATTGTAGTACTTCATCAAAAAAAGGCGACACCTTCTTACAAGGACAATTGAGAACATCAGGTTGCAAAGAGGCACGAAAATCCACCAAATTTGTAAATCAAATCCAGATATCATAAAGTTATTCAGTTATGAGTCAAACTTCACATTGTACAATGCCTACAACCCAAAGAATGACCAATGGCTGGCAGAGAAAAGAGCTAATGTTCCGTCTGATTTAATGGCGTTATGCTTGACCACCAGTAACGATAATGACATGGCGGCTCGGATTTTTTGAATATGGTCTCAAGTTGACCTCCTCAGTGTACTTGGACCTTCTTAAAAATGTTGTGATGCCAGGGCTAAAAGCCAAATACCCTCAAGATACAATGTCATGCATTATCTCGACAGCCAGTCTCACGTCGTTATCAAAGCTGATGAGTGGCTTTCTAACAGCCCTGACCGTAAACTGTGGGACTTATAGTTGTGGTCAGAGTTAAGAAGGAAGGTACACAAACATCCCTATAGCTAATTCAGATCCCTAAAACTCTCTGTGAAGAGGAATATGTCCCGCTTCTACAAGAAATATTTAATAAAGGCCTACTCAGCCTTATAGTTCTTTTACAGTCGATGAGCAATGCCATGGGTGATCATATTGAATGATATAAGAGATATTTGTTCAATTTGAGTTTCAAATGATATAAATTTTGTTCTAAAATGCCATCTGCTACTATTTAAACATACTTAAAAATATTGTCCGGATACTTCTGCCTACCCTAGTAACTAAAAGATTGAACCGGGATTTTTTGCAAAAAACATTATTGGAAGTAATCATATTTTTAATCCCCTACTTATAAGGCTTGAATATTCTAATTTTTTATGCTTATTGTATCTACTGTCCATTATACGAACAATTGTATATTCATAACAAATAACCAGCCCCCCCAAAAATCCCACAACTTCTTTCATAACAAAATATACAAATCTAATTATTTTATGCAAATTTAGTTTCATATACATAGATCTTTTATAAAAAAATATATAAAGTAAGAAGAAAAAAAATGAACATAGGAGAGTTAATTAATTCAAGAAAAAAAATTAAAAGGAGAAAAAAAAAGTTTTTAATGTGAAATGCAAAAAAAAAATAAAAAAAAAAAACATTGAAATTCAATCTGGTATGAATTGTTATTCATATATATATGTATTATACTCTCTGATGTAGTTATATTGTACATACATATATTGCCCTGATATATCGCCCTTACTTCATAAATCAATCGTATTTTTTTCTATCCGTAATTTAAGAAAATGTTGCAGTTTTTAATTTCAATTATTCCTTCGTTCAAAAATATATACATCATTGAGAAAATTAGAATTAAATATTGAATTACATCTTACAAAGTCACTACCGAGTGGTCCATTAAAATCTAAAAACTTTTAATTCATAACTTCAACAATATTAAATTGATTAATTAACAATATAATTTCAACAAAATGAATACTTTAATATATGTTTGTCTGAGCTCTTTTAATCATTAGTGTAGCCGCCCTTAGCAGCCATAATGGCTTTCAGACCTGCCACCCACTGCAGATGTAGTCCTCTGTCATGGCGTCCCAGTGGGGACTGCACCCAAATGGCGTAGTCGAAGGGGTTGGCATCAGAGCTGTAGGGGTCCAATGTGTAAAAAAAAGTTGAAAATACTCATTCAAAAGAGTCTTGCAACGGAAGAGATGTTTTTTTGTCTTTGCTGATGTTAAAAGTCGTCTCTATACCCTCACAAGGCTCATTCACTGAATTACAGGAATTTCAAGGGACCCAGTGGTGAAGCTCTCTCGTGCTTTTGGCCTCGTATAGTGAGTGTAATGTAGGCTGGATGTGATTTTATTTAATAAAATATATCAAAATGCTTAAAGCTTTCAGAATCTGGTTATATTTTTTTAAATTTCATAACTAATTGGAGAGGAAATTGCGTTAAGAAAAAAAAATCTTTATGCGGCAGATATATCTTGTGCACCCTATACACACCAAGTTATTAGGTTTTAAAAATTATCTCTAAAATTTTGCACAGGCCACTTCCTGCTATATTATGCCTAAATCAGTCAGATCATTGAACATGAAAATGACAGAGAAGAACGCTAGGAAAATCAAATCCGCCTTTTTCTGTAGTGTTTCATCCAGGAAAGTATTTAAATGAATTGTTCCCTGTTCAGTCTCAAAGCTCTCATCACTTCAAATAAAGCTAATTACGAAACAATTTAGGGAGGGACTTGAAGCCAATAAATGGAGATATCTGCCTCTGCAAAATTCCCAAATTTGGAGATGTGATAATGTATCGTTTATCTGATTCCTTTCGATACCATTCTAGGTTGAAGAGGTTCGTCCTGGAATATTAACTGTTTTTTGAAGGGATTGAAGTCTTAAGTTGATGGCTTTTATATTTGTTATACATTATTTTGTCCTAATTGTGTTTTAATTAGTTAATTATTTCCATATATTTATTGTTTTTAGGTGGTGTAATCTTGAAATACAATGTAGATTCGTATTTCAAGATTTTTAATCTTTTAATGTTTATTTAAAATAGGTGCAAATATTTCACAAATTTAAATAGGTAAAATACATTTTGAAATATAGGAACGTTCTCCTTCTATCAGACAATTAAAATATTTTAAAAAAACCCAGACATCACAGACAAATTGACACGTCAGAGACAGTAAGAGAGTAAAAAAAGTTAATTAACATTTTTTCCATGAAAAAACGTAGCTCGCTTAGTACCTAAGAATAATTAGGAAATTAGGGTGGTCGGAATAAATAAGGACTCCCCATCAACAATTTCTACTTATCTCCAAGAAAATGTGTTGAACTGTTTTTAAGGTAGTTTTTTATTGTTTCATATACCTCCTTGGAAGCTGAAAATAGAAACTGATTGTCAATCTTTCTGGTCTTAAATACATATATACGTAGGTGGGGATTTACTACACTAAAAATTCATGACAATAATCATGAAAATGAGAATTGACCAACTTCTTTTTTTAAAAAGTAAGATGATTTTTTC
Organism: Lepeophtheirus salmonis; assembly: GCF_016086655.4. Lineage (NCBI taxonomy): Eukaryota > Metazoa > Arthropoda > Copepoda > Siphonostomatoida > Caligidae > Lepeophtheirus > Lepeophtheirus salmonis. Next base: position 2,819,945 of record NC_052141.2, on the reverse strand, counting down.
ATATTTTGCAGGCAAGGTACATTTAGTATACTAATTTTTTTATGTTAGTAAATATATATTCGTGGCGAGTGTACTGTTTCAGCTGTATAATATGTTCAGTTTGTTTATAAGATAATAACGGTTCGAAGTATTTTGCATTTTCGGCGATTTTTTGCTATTAAAACACAGATCAAAGAATTTGCATCAAATTCTGTATACAAAATGAAATTAAGTGCTCAAAAACACTTGAAATGTTGACAATGGTTTACGGTGAAACTGTTCTGAGTAAAAAAAAAATGTTTACAACTGGTACAAGCTCTTCCAAGAGATATTCATGACAAGCCTCACTTTGGAGGCCCCAGCACGTCAACAACAGATGAAAATATTGCATCAGTGAGTAATTTTTTTTTCCATAACCGTCGAATCACTATCAGAGAAGTTGTTGAGGATATTGACATATCGATTGGGTTGCCGAATAATTTTTTTTCTAACGTTTTGGTCATGTGACAAGTGTCAGGTAAAATTTGTTCCAAAACTGCTTAATTTGAACAATTGTGGCTGTTATTTCTCATTTTAAATGAAATTTATCAACTTTTAATTCTTTCTTTACAAAAAAAGGAATTATACCCACTTTAAGTTCAATTTGCGGTAACTTCAATGGATTAATCGGAATCATTAGTTATTTAAAATGAATAATCAATCATCAAATAAGAAGTTGTAAAACATACATTTTTTTTGAGAAAAATCATTTTAGCTTGCTTTTATATTGACAGGCCACAAATATAATTGAACTGGTATTTTGAGTCGTACAAACCTACAAAGCACAAAGAGTTTAAATAAAAAAAAATAAATTACGAAAGTTTTATGACTTTGTCGTCATTACAAATATAATTTAAGTGTCATTTAGTTCTTTGAAATTTTTTGTAGTTTATAACTCTATAGGTTCCAAAAAACCTTGTTTTACGTTTATGGCCTTAAATATACCCTGCTAATGCCATTTCAGGTGTCCTTTATAACTTTCAAAAGGCTATTACTATTTGAAGCCGGAAAAAAAATTGCTTCGAGCCTTTAAAAAACTTTAAGTCCCTAGAAATGTAAACTATGTTGCCCTTTGAATATTTACACAGGGCAAATTTCTGCAAAAAAACAGATTTAATGTATATATCAGGCAAATTATTCTTTTAAAAAAACTTTATGTAAAATTATCTTATAATTTAATTATGAAACTAAATATTTTTATTAAAATAGTTTATACATAGCAGAATTTTTTTGTGTCTTATATATTCTTTTTTAAACATATATTACTTAATTAAGGTCAATTATAACTCTTTGGGGATAGACAAAAGCACTTACCTCTTCATCTTTGCTCCTAACTCTTAACCATCCCCTCCATATATAGGCCTTTGATAATTTTAGGAACCCTGGTAGATATATACATACGATGGTTCTAAGAAGATTGTCAGCAGGAATATGAGATAGATATAAGATAAGACTGACCCATCTGATAATTTTGGGATAGTTTTCCCATCCAAAAATATATATATCACATCTTCAGGAGGTTGAAAGGGAAGAACTGAGAATTTCATTTGTGTTTGCCTGCCTTTTAATATATCTATTTATGATCAAGGTTTTTTGAAGAAATAAGAAAAATTGTTTAAAAGTGATAGCAAATATCTCAGCTGCCATTGTCAAAAAGTATTGAGAAATAAGGAGAAGTCCTTTATGGTTTTTGAAACGGTGATGGTGGTTTTTAATCTGCCTTAAGAACAAACTGCTCTACTGGACATTTTTTATACAATTATATGATGACAATATTCTGCAATTTTTCTTCGGACAATTCTACGTTAGCAATTCCCGCGCACGGCAGTTTAATAAATGTCAATTAGAACTTACTGTGGATGCACAAAAGTACTTATTTCTCCATATTTTCTACATCCTCTTAATCCTTCCCGTTTTTTTCTTAACTAGGCCTTTGAGAATTGTAATTACCCATGTAGGTATACAAGTATATACTGCATACCCGGTTGAGGGGGTGCCTCTCATTTATGCTCATATATATAGTATTCATACAACAAATAGAAGATAAAACTTTAGTTTTTAGATAGAGTTGAATTTAATAGCTAATTTCAACTTTTTTTTTTTTTTTTTTTTTTTTTTTCAAATGAGTTTTGGAAAAAAAGTTTTTATTTTCCGCTCGTGTGAGTTTGTGCTTTTTCTCTTTCGTTTTAAACAAGTACATACATATATGTACAAATTTTTTTTAAGTGGTGTTTTAAGAATACAAAATTAATGTGTAATTAAACTCGGAAATGTAACTAAGAACAATTTTTCTTAAACGAAATATCTCAATATGTAAATGGAATGGAAGGGGAAATGTTAAAAAAAAGGAAGAAATAAAGAAATATGTGAGAAGTTGCGTGTATACAGCAACAAATGTCTTTAATTTAACAAAGAAAATTGAATTTATTATTTGACAAAAGTATATATTTTATGTATTGGTCAAAACTTCTTCTCAGTGAGTTTTTTGAAAGGCATTTTGTTTTAAAGTTCCTCATTTTCGGAAAAATATCATTTTGAAATAAAAAACAATCTAGATGTGACCCATTTTCCCTGATAAAATCGAGCTAAGCAGCTATTTAACTTTGACCTATTTTAGGAAAGTCACTTTTTACTTGGATATTTACATAATTTAGACATTATATACTAATCATAGAATAGCCAAACTCAAAATGAAATCAATCAAGTTCAATATTAGAAAATTGGAGATTCGTACTATAAAAAGATTATAAAAGATTTCATAGTTAATAGAATAAAGGATTCAAAGTTTGACATAATTAACATTACTCCTAATTCCATTATTTTATAAATCTACTAAGTCGGTAAAAGTTTTGAGACAATTTGCCAAAAATTAATAACTGAACGTCTACTACACATTTCGATTTTTTGTAACCTTCCACAGAGAGCTCAGAGTCTCTTCTTTTTGTATACGTGAAATTAATATCATTGGTGTTTCTCTACGGGTCAAAAAAGTTCTACAGTATCTAAAGGAAAAAGTGAACCATCGGTACACTTCCAGGTTTTTTTTGTATGAACTCTTCTCCTTCACAATCACCAAATCCCAACCCCTTGGATCATAGTATCCAGTTGCAAGTAAAATCACAGGCCTTAAAGTTTTGTATTTTTTTATTGTAAATGAATGCAGGACTTTGGTGTGTGGGGAGGCCTGCAAAATGAGTCCCGAATCACTCATTTTGTACTCTCAAATAGGTCCTGGAAATATCTCTTACAATAAAAAAATGATCGAAGGCATGTTGTGTCAAACACCAACATCAAATAGACAGGAAATTCCGCCAGGACCTAGGAGTCCTTATTGCTGCCAAGGCTAATCATATTCAAAAATAATTATCCATAATATCATTATTATAAATTATATAAATAAAATTGCTTAGGTATTAAAAATATAGAAAATTATAATTTCATTTTGTTCTCAAAATTTTGCACCAACCTGTATATGCCCTTTTTTGAAATGCTTTGTTTCGCAATTATTGTTCTATGTAGGATTTATCCTGAATTTATTAATTTTCAATCGAGGCTTGGTGAATTTAATTTATAATTTTTCTTAAAAGCCATTCCTTTTTTTCAATATTAAGGAATATAATATTGTTGCTATTAGTTTATATAATATATGGAACCTCATCATCACTGATAGACACTAATTTAATTTCCAAAATTCGTCATTCTATTTTTTATCTTAAATATAAGTTTACATGTTAAGATTATTTTAAAATAAGGATTTATTTTTTATCGATGTTCTATATTCATACAAGTGTTTTTAACATTTTAATTTATATTTATGTGTAAAAAATTGATGGTATTGTTTGAAAAAATGATACAAAATTGAATGGACATAATTATTATTGTCGTTCAACTTTATACCATGCAATTAAATAAGTTTCATTACTCAACCCAGTTCACTAACTTCCATATAATAAAAAAAATCACTGACGGAGGATAAAATGCACTTCTTGCGAGTTTTCTTAATTTTGGACATGTAGGAATTTTAAATAAAACCTTTGACCTCTTTGTGATTTCAAAATTGATTTTTTTTAAATCAATTAACACCCATTATTTCATTATTAGTTTACTCCAACAATAGCACCTACATATATTTATATAATTTGAAGTATGCCAAATTTCATATTTACCAACATAAATTTCTTATGAATTGACCTTTGACGCAGAGGAACATGTTTTTTACTTTGATCTTTAACCTGAGTGGTCGCTTCTTTTTTTCCTTGCGCAAACATATGTAGAACCAATTTTATTAGTGGAAAGCTATGTATTGTACACTTGATTTATGAATCTCTCATTCATAAAATTGCAATTACAGGATGTAAAAAAAAAAAAAAATGTAAGTAAGCAGAGTGACCTCTAACCTATGTACTTTATTAACATGTGAAAATATGATAAAATCTAACTTCTTATTTCATAATATTTGTAATAAGTTTCTTTATTTTCAAATTTGCATTACGTGAACAAAACTTTATTATTCTGCGTGAATCACAAGATTTTAAACTGATATTTAGGGTTGTAAATTCATAGCATTTTGGAGCATGTGAACTGTTGTTGGTATTGACAATCTCAACGCTATTTTTTTACATTACATGTTATAGATAACATCCACACATACAGGGTGACCCATAAGTCATAGGGCAACTTCAACATCAAAGAAAGGACACCATATTTATCAATCACCCTGAAATTTCCTTCAAAATGAGTGCCAGTTCATTCCATATGGCAACCATTTGCGGTAACCACGGCTCTCAGACGCTTCGGGGTTGCCTTACACACTGTACCGATGGTCTCCTTTAACAAGTTGACCCATTTAACACTATGGTGACCTACAAGTTATCGAAACTGCGGTAAGAAGTCACACTAACTTCCCTCTCCAGAATGGAATTTATCGAGAAGTCCATTACATTTAGATTTGGGGAAGAAGAGGCTATATTTCCTTGTACCAAATGTGCTAGAAAGTGGTTTGGTACCACTTTTGCATAGACTTTTTAGTATGTGAAGATACTCAGTCCTTCTAGAAGCAGTAAGATGGAGTGCTGTTCATGGATCCAGGGAAGTACTTGGGACTATAACAAGTCAAAATAAACACGTTGATTGACCTTCACACTCTCAGGAATGAAGATCAAGGGTGTCTTCAACCTGCAGGATGTGACGCACATCCACACCATCACCGAGGCCATATTTTTGTCCATGAACATAATGCACTCGTTCAGGGGAATATTCTCGATGTTCCGACCCAGCGTTCGATGTGTCTGTTATAAGCCAGCTCCACGGTGAATTTCTTCTCGTCCCATAATTATGGAATTTCAAAAGCACCTTCACCCAGGACAGCTTCTCGGCTATTTGTAGCCTCACTGAGAAGCTGCTGGTTTTGTAGACGATACAGATTCATACACATATCCTCTATGATCCCCCTTTTGCATGGTTTCTCGATATAACCCAACCTTTTGAGCCATCTTACTTAAGAAACTCTTCTTTTAGCGTTTCATCTTCGACCTCCTTGCCTCGATCAACCTGGATTCTTGTTCCTGTCATCAACAATCACAGTCTCCTTGTACGACTTTATCATGTAGTGGAATGATGACTTTGGACACAATGAGATATTTCAGGGCCTAGGTTATTGACATACAACAAACAAAGATGGAGGCTGTGTGAATCAAATGCAACAAAAAAAAATTAAAAATACATCTGTTTAAGTGAAATATTAGGTTGCTGTCCTAAGACTTATGGGTGACCCTGATTATAAATTGCATAACAATTACGTGAATAAACATTATAGTTCATACTTATTGCTCCAAGGTAAAATTTCAACTAATATTCTAAAAATCAATCTTAAAAAAACAAAAAAAAACAGTAGAAAAGCAAATTAACAATCACAATAAGTATATGTTAAAATGTCTTAAAACCCCTTTTTAAAGTATTGCTATGATCACGTGAAATACATAAGAGGTACTGGACTTCTTCTCCTGCAAAATTCCATTACTCACATCCTGATCTAGGAACTCATTGCAAGAGAGCAAATAGATACTTTCAAACTCATCTTGACGAATAGAATGATAGGTGTTAGTCGGCTGGGAATAGGTCTTTAAAAATAAGTATAACAAAGTCCACGGCCCTTGTTACCCCAAAAGTTTCATTATTTTTCTTTGAAATTCCAAAAAGAATCATTTTTTTAATTTTTTAAAGCTAGTATAATTATTCGTTTAAACTTTGATTTCTTTCCCTGTCTGTTTATTCCTGGTTATTTAATACTCATTCCCTGCTAAAATAATTTCCTGAAATTTCATTTCCCACTTTAAAAATGGATATTTTGTGACGTCATACAATTTATGCTACTAGTCTCGTGAGTAGTTTTTGTGTAGCACTCTACTAGAACGTGCCCATGGAACGTGCTTATTACTTGCGAGATTTGAATTAGCAGGAGTTGAAAGAAATAGAAAAAGGTGAATATAATTGATAATTTGGAATAGGATTGAGGATAGAAGAAGGGCTCAGAAACATTAACCCAATGATGTCACTTAAACTAATATTGCTTCAAAATCACGTACTGGTCACGATGTGTGTAAGTCTTTCTATGAGTAGAATTGAAGATCGAAAGCTGAGTAATTCCAGCCCATGCCCTTGATATATACAGAGTGGGATTTATGTTAGGTGTTGTGTCGGCCCTTATTAATTCGACCCAGTCCAATTTTAGGGCGGGTTCTAACGGTCCTTAGGACTGTCAATCATTGGGACGGATCCTTAGGAATGTTAGTCCTTGGACCGGGTCTTAATTGTCGTTTCCTGGCATATTTGATAAATATATCAATGGGTTATTAAACCAAATAAGATATACGAAATATGTATTAAGATTTGTGCACATACATATTTTGCAAAAATATGATTTGTTTCATTATAATACAAACATATTCTACTGTTAATTATTTAAACAATTTATTCTATTATATAGTGGAATAATTTAGAAAAGGATAAACACCCTTATTAACGTAATGAGGGATGATTTAATCTTGTTTAAGGACCGACAAGTGGGACTGGACTTGATGGGACCAGACTGAACTGCGGTCTTTATTACTAAATAAGTACCGGCACAACACTAATTCTTTATTTAATTTCAGAGCAATTTAATAAAACGTCATGATAGCTTAAACTGCTCGCCTCTCAAATATTCTTCAGATTGCCTTCAACTTCCGTGTTTGATCCATGGTCCGCAAGGTGGGATTTGACAAAGGACATTTTTTTAATATATAGATATATTTTTTAATATATTATAGAGTGTAATCAGGAGGGCATGTGTTTATGAATGAGAAATGCAAAATATTTGATTTGGAGACAATAACAACAGCTTTGGAAAATAAAAGAAACCTGTTCAGATTGCCAACTAAAAACTACCTCCACTTTCTAGGACATATTTTATACACTTATAGTGATCTCAGAGATATTTTGTTTATGAAATTTGCCAACATATAGAGTGGAGACCCAAAAATTGCAATAGCATTTAATATGATGTTATTGCAGTTATTTATAACTAAGCACTTTAATTACGCTGTCAAACTACAGCTGAAACAAACATTAAGAAGTTTTATTTTTATTCGATGTTTCTAAGTATAAAAATGTTTGAGCAACAACAAAATAACAACTCGTGTGCCTTCTCCTTCGCGCCTTTTTTAGTTCCGAAAAGGAACACCAGAGACCAATGGTAACTCCATCCAGACTGCATACAACTTCAAGCCACATACATCCAAGTAGAACCCAACTCTCTGCAATAACATACTCCCTCATACAAACTTGGATTCCCTCTGAGCTGCCATAATAACAGCATGGTATGCCATGGACACAACCTTCATTGACAAAAGTTGCCAATCTGTTTCCCAGCGTGTCGAGGTTATTACTGTATGTGAAGGTTGGGCATAGCGGATAAAAAATGTAGCTTAATATTGTATTTTAATAATTTTTTAGTAGTCTTTTCTTGATTCTATGAAAATCTCGTTGTTCGTAATATAGTTGTGCTTCTACAAGTTACGGCTACAAATACCGTCTACATTTTTTTTTATTTACCCTCAGGAATATTGAGAGAATACTCACATTTTAAATGATGGTAAACTGCAAGATGATTAATTATTCCATTTTGAAAAATACAATCAATGAACGAAAAAGGATCACGTTAGTTTTTATAGAGATCAGTGTAGTAAATATGATGTATATTAAACTTGCCAACCTATCATGTCCTAATTTTTATTATATATCCCAACCTCTTATACGAAAAGTAACAGTAAAAAGGCTCAAAATCAGTCGGTCGTTAGCCAATTTTTCCAAACTCTGGAGTTATTATTCAATAACAGCTTAACAAGAGATATTTCTAATTTAACCAATCAACGTTCAGAATACGAATTAAAAGAATAGAAGCAGAAATATCCCCAGCAGAAAACAAAACAAACTGTATACATATTTTTGTGTTAGAGAGGTAACTCTGTGATATACTTTTCTTTTTGATTTACACTCAGGAGGATTAGACAATTTTAACATCCTTTGTAATATTGACCTTTGACCCAACTGGTCAAGTGTGCATATGGTTATTACAAAACCTTATTTTTTGTCAATGAATTGCCAAAAAACATTAACCTGAGCAGATATTTCAACCCCTTCTTGAATATATTAACATGCATCTATTAAATCATTTAAAACCCTCATTCAGTGCCGGTTTTCAACAAATGCACATATGTACATTAATAATTAAATGTACATATGCATATGTTTGTGCTTGAAGTAGACGCATTCATTCCTCTTGCAAGGCATTTTCTTCTTGAAACTGTTCATTGCATAAATGTATTAGTATGTAGATATGACCTTTTTTTGTATGATAAAGAATCAATCACTCAAATCAATTGTGATTATTTCACAATTATTTTTGCTGCAGGGACTTGCTATTTAGGTCATGGGGTATTTGACCTACGCTGTTATTGCTACATACATCAAAGGGTGAAGTGGGATTGTAGAGAAGTAATTCATCAATATAGTTTTGAGCACACGATACATGATAAATAATGTTTAGTGATGAAAATCCTGTGTATTATGGGCATGTTAAAGAGAAGGACCTGAAAATCACGATGGTAACCCTGATAATTGCATGAATGTTTTGGAAAAGATCAGCTAAGCAGCTATGAAGCTTCATTATATCAGCTACAATTAGCAGTTACGAGGGAGGATGGAAAAAAGGGAAAAAAACAAGGATAATTACTCCAATGTCGACCCTCAATTCTATTCTGAGTCTAACAAGGACTTACAATTATAACTCCGCAACCAATCCTCAAGGTGACTCTATGTCCTTTATGAGTACACATGAAAGTTCAATCATGTGTTGAATATATCTGAATGGGGTATAGAAATAAGTTAACTACTCAAGAGTTAAATAATAATGACCACAGCTGATAAAAAGATACTACATTCTTCACATGAGGAATTCCATAAAAAGGGGCCATATAAAAAACACCCAATTTACATTACTACACATATAGGCTGGAAATTTTTTGATGTTTATCTTCAACTCTATTATAAGTTCTACATGGGCTTGCATGGATATCTTTCAAGCCTTTCATGAGCAAATGTACTAGTTATTCATAAATATGAAAATAATTTTTAATGGAAGATGACCAGATCTTTTGTAGTTTCTCTCTGAATAAAAGTTTGTTTTATCAATAAGGGTACATATAGGGGTAAAGTAGTTTTTGATCACATGATACATTAATACATAATATTTGTATGAATAACCTCGAGAGAGAGAGAGGAACAAAGAAAAAAAGTTATGCATATTTTCCCATCAAAATTAGTATATATTTCTACCATCTCCTTTTTAATAATGGTATATATATATATAAGGACTTACTAATATGCTCTTACACAGAATCAATCATTGATTCCTTACTTCATCCTTTTACAACATTAACCCATTTTTTTTTGGGGGGGGGGGCTAATGAATTTTTAATGGCTCAGGTACTTTATTATCCATAATATTTTATTGCCTTTTTTCTTTATTATAGGAAATTAATGAGAAGGACACCTTAAAACGAATGAAATATAATTTCTACATACATACATTCACGAAATGGCCAAAAATACACTTTTTAATGCTAATTTGTTACATCTTCCAACCTTTTTTTTTTTTTTTTTTAATATTTCTTTCTTTAAGTCAAGTTTCGTCGATAATGCTTGACAAATGAATTCACAAGAACAAAATCGGAAAATCATTGCCACTCTGCTTCAAACTAAAAAGAACCCAAAGAAGATTGCAGCAATTGTTGGACTGTTAATTAGTGTATATTCTGTCAAAAAGAGGATATAGAATAACCTCACAAAGTACCCTGCCTCCATTATGGTCTTTGGATTCATCTGCATTGACGGAAAAAGGATTTTATCCTACTATTTCCAACAATTACAGTCTACAGGCTACTTCAAGGTGCTTAGGTAAAATGCTTTGTTCTTTTTGGAGCCCAATCTCCTCTAGGGTGATTATTTATTGGAGCAGAATATAGCTCCCTGTCACAAAGTGAATAAGAATCAGCACCTTTCTCATGTACAAATTTGCACATTTCTGGCCCTTGGACCTATGGCCTTCATCAAGCATTAAGCATACATTAAGCTTTTTTATGCAACGTTTTAATTTTGATATATAACTACCTAAAGATATCTACTGAAAAACACTCAGCCCTTCTTACTTAAGCTAATAAATTCAATTTATATTCAAAAACTGATTTAACATTCGTGTGTACTCATATTAAACGGAGAGTAATCTCTAAGATTGGTTGCAAAGTTATAATTATAAGTCTTTGTTCAACTCAGAAATCATCGGAGAAACGCCCTTGTTTATCTCCTTCTCTCCCTCTTCTCTTGTCACAGATGATTGTAGCTGATCTTGTCCGAAACATTTTTCAAATTGTCAAAGTTACAATTTTAATTTCCATTTATTTTTGTTTAACATGACCTTTACTTACACCATTTTCATGACTACAAATAAGCACGGGAAGTTACGTATGACTGTGCTCACACTTTGTATATCTATAAAGCAAAATTTCTCTCTTAGCAGAAACCGTTTTATGTCTGTTAAACCATTACTTGATTTTTTATGTTGATCTCCAGCCCCCACCCTGTAAGTTGCAAATAGTATGACTATATATTATTGTCTTTATAGATCACAATCGTATCTCCAAAATATTAGCAACATCCATGTACTTTTTTCCACCTGCCACCCCTTATTAGTGTTCTAAATGTTGATAAGTTGAATTCAAATTACTTTTTATGAGGCAGTGAACATAACTCTTCTATTAGAAATATAATAATTTAATAGCTGGAGAGAATCAATGTGTTAATTTGGTGTCTTTTTTTTCGTTTTCTTTTTGACAGAGGAGTTGAGAGAGTAAAGGTAAGTGTCCATTCGTGAATTGTTATCACTTGCCTTTTAACATTTGGTGATCTTTTTTCCATTGGTGGATCTTTTTTAAAAAAGCAGGGTCGACCGTAGAATATAAAATAAAGGTCTACTCCAAATTTGCAATGTATCCCATTCAGACATTTCCGCTCCTGAAACATAACCCAGCAGTACCATTTCGATATAAACCACGAGTAAGGGGCCCTCCTAATCCCCTTTATACATGTTGGGGGTGTTTTCAGTTAGCGCCGTGTCCCAAAATGGGATGAAACCCACCGCCACTATTTAAGCAATCACCAAGAGCCCCACACAACCCATATGTGTCCCCTAATGTTGGAGCTGTTTTTGAGTATAGCCCGGCCCCAAAATGGGGTGAAACCCACCTCCACTATTTAAATTTACTTCACTTCCATTTATACCCCGAAAGGGCCGCCGAAATTAGAGACTGTTTCGGATTTCATCTCATTTTAAGGACCTGTGGTACCCGAAATAGCTCCAAATTTCGAAGTATAAATCGGGGGTTGGGTGGATTCTTCACTGTTAGTTTATGTATGGGTGGTGGTGTAAATATCTCGGGCTGGAGTGAAATCTCGTAGAAACAATTTTTATATTTTGAAATGTAATATTTTCCGGTTGACGTTCTATCGGTAGTCTTATTTAAGATCGACGTTTTGTCCATATGACGTTTTATCTACTCGAAATTTTGTCAATTCAAAGTTTTGTAGGTTGACGTTTTGTCGGTTGACGGTTTGCTTGTGGACGTTTTGACCTACTATCGGAACTTTGCAACGTCTTACAGAGAGGTACACTTAATCAGATGTAAACCATTGACGCCTATGGATATCTAACATATGAATTATTAAAAAAAAATACAGTGATACATTTTCCTAGCATTCATGAATCGCAATGCTTCAATAGAAAAAGTAGTACTCATTAGTTAAATATATACCACCATTCTATTCATCATATGTAATGTAATTATCCCTATATAGACAGCTGCTATTGCATCCTAGGGATCACTTCCTCCTCTGACGTTCTTACATTCAGAAACAATATCAAGAAATATCAGGTTCAAATAATTCTTATCAAGTTTGAACTACTTATCACGCGGACACCATAAGAACGTGTTTAAATAAAAAACAATAAAAATACAAGTAATCAAAGTGATGTCTCCATTTTTCTTCTCCTCACTGTACAAGGATAGGAACAAACATGCCGTCAATTATAGGGCAACATAAGTTAAATTTCTATTTTGTTTTTAACAATTGGAAGATTTTTTTTAACTAAATGCAAAAAAATTGATAAGAAAAGTATTAAATTTCCTGCAAAAGAATAATTTTTGGCTTATTTCTACAGTTTTAATCGATAACTTTATAGTCATACCGAGTGGTATATTAAAATATGAACACACTGAATTATATACTTTCCACCCACTTTTTTATAGCTCTTTGAACAGTCTGGTATGTTGCCCCGAGGTTTCTTGTATGGACCATCATGGACTTGAGAGTATTGACCTGGAATGTATTTTTTAACTTCTCCGGGTCCAGTTTGGTCATTTGACAGAGCACTTCTTCTTCTCCAACATTTTGGACTTGCTCATGGCATAAACGATGATCTCGGAGACACCTGATTCTTTGGAGTGAGTGAATAGAAATTCATCAATCCCGATCACGTATCTTTTTTCGACTCGTATGTAAGCTAAAGAGCTCAGATTTTTTTTTTGTAACTAATTTTGAATGCTTTAATGTGTCAAAATATAAATTAATTTGAATCACTCAACCGTAATTCATTATTGAATTAGTAAATGCTCAGATTTCAATTATCCACCCCCTATGAACTCTAAATATGCTCCTGTATTTTCTAAAAAGTGGTATTTTTTTTAAAGTGTGAATGAAATCAGGAATAAAAAGTATCATGAAACAAAATAGACAATGTACAAGACTTTGGTTTAGTTTTGTTACATTTTTTCCCCCTACAACAATTACATTTTTTTGCAAATCACAATAAAAAATATAAAGGTAATTAATTTTTTAATTGATTAAAATATTACGCCTTTCAAATTTTTTAATTGATTAAAATAAAAGGCTTTTTAAATATTGACTAAATTGAGAAATATCTCCAATTATGAACGAGAAAAAAGCTATAATGTTTTAACTCTGAAGTCAGGGGCGTCTATATTGATACATGCCCCTATAATCTCAGTAAAAGTTGAACGATGCAAATACGATATTATATTAACCTTTTTAAAAAATTTAATTTAAAAAAAAGATTGATTATGTTTTATAAGGTAGTAATCTAAAATAATTTCGTGGTGTAGCAAAACTATATTGAAACAAAAAAACTACAAAAAAACATTTAGAATTACTTCTCTGACCATGTCAAGATATTTCTCAATTTTCCAAGGCTTTATGAAAGATTTTAAAACCTATCCCTTAATAGATGAGATGAGGCAATTTACAATGTAGTTTGACATATATTCATACAGAGTATAATAACGATATCCGGCGTTTTTGATGTATCTACTTTTAATTAATATTAAATGGTCATTTTTTACCATTCATAAAAAAATACTAACGCCCTTGATTTGGGTCCTGAACAGCGTGGAGGCCCGGGAAACTATAGCTCTATATAAATGGAGTTTATCAGGGACTTTTTGGTGGTATGGCCTGTGACTCAAGGGAGCTCCTGACAAAATAATCCATCCGATTCCGGTCGGGGGAGATGAGGGACAAATATATATCTTTGGACGCCCAGTCGTCACAATGCTCCTAGAGACAATCCTGAGCAGCCATTTTGGAGGTGTGGTAGGGGACAGAGTCTATAACGACACCTATGGATAGTATCCAATGACCTCTTCGATACTGGGGAGTACTCCAGGCTCAATCACCTCCTGGTAAACACAAGTGTTAACCCTGAAACTGATGAACTGGTTGGACCGGACGATTCTCCTGCTGTTCCTGGGAGCTTCCTTCCTTGTGAGCACTTCCCTGGGATCTTTTAATCATCACCAGGGCCTTCTGCAACTCCACAAACCTTCTTCTTTCGATTATGGCGTACGACCGGTGCGGATAAAAACAATAATGGCTGCACATCTGTCGTATTCGCAGGAATTTGTATTTTTTATTATATGCTTTGGTCAGCTGAATCTGATGAGCACACATTAATAAACATAGATCTCAGGGTTGCCAATATATTGAGAATCAAATTTGTTCCGGATTTAAATGCTTATCCAGTAGATGTTAAATAATGTACTGTTTATTCATTTATGACTTGACTGATTGATCTAATGTTGTTTCTTTTTAGATTTTTTTTTTTTGTGTGCAAAACAGGGAAAATAAATCAATAAATCTTGAGCATTTATGAGAGTATGTTTATTGAATAAAGACAATGCCCAATAGACTTTGCAATAACAAATGATTTGCTTCAAAATAACGAACAATGCAAATCATCACGTAGGAGAAGCTTTACGACTGCAACCTTTTGTGGAATAATTATTTAGTTGTCAATGTTGTTGCCAGTTGATTTATCGAACTCCTATTTTGCATTCGCCCAACGGAGCCCTCTCAAACATTCCAATACGTGATCCCTACAAATATATGAATTGAAAGAAAAAAAATTATAATAAATAATTATTTGTCAAAGTGATGATAATTCCTATTACAGATACATAATATACATACATGTATAGCATTGAAAATCAAATATTGCAAATCATATTGTATAGTGATTCAATGGACTTGTATATTAGGCCAGTTTATTTTTGAACCTTTTTTTGAATTTCGATCAGGGCTAGTTCGGAAAAGACCATTTTGTACTCGGTGGTAAATTGAAGATTGACATTGGATTAATTCCAGCCTATATGTCTTTGCTATATACGGATTTGGGTGTTTGTTTATTTCCTTCCTGTCAGGGATGCTTGCAGCATATCTACCAATCTATTAGGTAATGAAACGTTTTGACAGCTAAGTTGCTTGCCTTTTAAACATTCTTCAAATTGACAGCATTATCACGTTCCTTTACGGTTTTTAATTTTTACATAGACACGCTGGACATTAGGCCAGTTTTATTTTCAATTTTATTCAAATTTCTATTATAGGTGGTGAGGAAAAGTTGTTACATGTTATGGAAATGTCCCAGCCAAATTTTGTTTTCCTACAATGTTACGTTTGGTTAGCACATTCAATTCAAAGTTTGAAAGAAGACAAAAATTTATCTACTTCCTTAATAAAGACTAATATACAACATTAATCCTTATTTTACATAAAATTATGGATGATCGACATTATTCTAACATTTAAAAAGATTCTAATTTTTTTTTCTAAAGCCAAGTAAAAAGAAAAAATAACCTAAGAAAATTTGATCTTTCCTTTGAAAAGATAAACAAAAATTATGCGCGTTATACACGGGTCATCTTATTGTCAAAAGCTTTTTCTCTTTTTTTTTGTTCTGTATAACAGTTCTAGAAAAAAACAAGTATAATATTTTTTATAAGTTAGAAAATTGTCTACCAAAAATGTTTTATGTAAAATAACTATAAATGTATACATATTATATTTATTGACATAAAGAAACTAAAAAGAAAAGATAAAACAAGATGGTTGAAATAAAAAGTAAAGAAAAAATATATTTATGAATTATGTTCAGGATTCACGTCACCTCGATCGAAAAATATAGAATATAAATACCCTTCTTATATGATCAGCGTTACGTAGTTTTGTTTTAAAATAACTTTTATAACTTTCTAGAGAATAATTATGATTCAGATACTATCAACTATTTAATTAATAGTTGATATTTTTAGTTTATTCTAAAGAAATATACAGAACCCTGTCTCAAACGTTGAGTTGTATTAAAGAAACATTAGATGAATCTTAGTCAAAAGACGTGATATAAGAATGAACTGCGCAAAAGATGAAAAAGCGCATGTGCACAATTTTAGACGAATCAGAATTAGTGATACATGGAAACATTATTGATTGATATACATGACGTCTCTTTCTCTTTTAGTACACTTTTTATATTCTCTTAGTAAAGAGTTTTGATCATTTTTCATAGTTTGATTGAGATGTGCGACCTAAAGATTAGCTCATTGAACCATACAATTTTTTATAGTTTATTTATTTTCATACAATATGCCATCTTTTCCGCAGTACCCCTAATCGAATTTCGAAAAAAGTGGAAAATCAAACCGCTCCATTGTATATGTTATATATATTTTGTAGACATGAGAGATGATGTTCATCAACTAAGCAGTTAAAAAAAAAGAGAGTTCAAGTCAATTGACCTTCTGTCAAAGCTTAAAAAGGAGGCAACTTGTGTGTCTATCTTAAAGTGATGTTCCGAAACAAATGTTGTAAAAAGCCAGAAGACATATTTATTATTTTTATCTTCTTTTGCTTCATTTTGAATGCAATGACCCTTGACAATATATCCATGTAGTTTTTGTTTCATCTAGCAGTTGCTCAAAGATTCTTATCCATATATGTATAGGTACAAAGATATGACCCCAACTACGAGTGCATGGATTTCATTCGATAAAACTCATTGGACGTGTCTCTCTACTTATAACGGTTTACTGATCATCTCCAAATTATAACTAGTCAAAAGGTTCGCAAACATTCCTGGACATGATTTAAGAGAGGGAATTAATCATGTGTGGAGAATTGTCTAAAAAAAAATCACCCACTGTTATATTTACACTCGAAAATTATACTAAACAGTGAGGCCCAAAACTTTCAGTAGCATGACTAAATAACGAAAAGCGTACTGTTGATGGAAGTAAGAAAAGACTACACAAAGCCAATTTGTAATATGTTTAAATCTTATATTTATCTATATTTTGTATACAATATGCCCTCCCTCACATACAATAACAGCCTCGAAGTGCTCACGAACAAATTGCTAACTCTAGTCGTTGAAGACTGTATCTATGGTGTACCCACTGTCATGATGGATGAGAGCTGCGGTAGAGATTCTTCTCCAAGACGTCCAAACTGTAAAAGTTGAGGTTAGGGATGGATGTGGGCCAGAATTCAGGCATATTTTAGCTGTAGAAGTTTTGGTTCTTCGTGGATGTATGGAACTGGAATGGGGTTTTCGATTATGTTGACAGCCCTGATGGAGATGCTAATGGTCTTCTTTTTGCGACTATTTTGAAAGAATATATTTTTTATTTTTTTTGTATAAATGCCAAATTTGACAATGCACTTTTCTTCAAAAGTGAAAATTGTCTTATAAAACTAGAACAAATAACCTTATTTTTTTAACAGACACATTGAATATAAAATATATTTTTTGGATACAATCCTTTTCTCTTGAAAAGCCTCTGTCCAACCAATATACCTATGATCTGAATTGGATTTTTCTTTGGTTGAGTCTGCTGCTTTCGTTTACGGAAATAAAACTTTGGCTAGCTGAGCTTAAATGAAGCCAGTTGAGCTGCTAAATGAGGTAATGCCTCCAAAAATTGTGAAGTAGATCCACAAAGAGGCACTGGTGGATCGTCGACTGAAAGTGTGCAAGCTAGCAGACATTATCTGCATTTCAAAAAAGGGTGTATATTGTATAATATCTAAATGTTTGCACATGAGAAGGATGTGTGCAGGATAGATACTGCCTTTCCTCACAATCGAGCAAAAACTGAGTCGTGAATAAGTTTTAATGATGAATTTAGTAAAGTTTTACAGCAACAATGCATAATTTTGTGGATCTTTTTAAATGATTTCAAAAATACAGAAACAGAGGTAAAAGACGATTATGAAAAAAAAAAAAAAACATTTTCCCCCAAATTTTTTTGTGTTTTCTTTGTTAAGTCGGGTACTTATGGGATCGTATAATTGCAGGCTATTTTCTTTTTAATAGCTAGAAGATGACAAAACTGTAAAGGGCCATTTTCCTGTAACTGAAATTAATATTTGGGAAAAAGAACTTATTTTTGTTAAATTTATTATTGATTTTATTCAACATCTTTAATGTATTATCGACGACGACTCCTTATATGGTAATTTGACTCTTGACGACTACTTTGACATTCCTTTGGATCAATGCTGCACATATTTATAAATATTTAGGACTCACTTTGAACGACATGTGAATGTTATAATTAGTAAAAAAGAGATAGATAGCGTCTGTAATTTCATACCCTTAATGATATATTTGAACATCTTACACGATGAGGAAATGATGTACGTCACTTTATGTAGTTTATATCTTTTACGCCCCTTCCTCCTCCCCTCCTCTTCCCCATTCCTTATGTGTCAGTAGAACAGATATACACAACAGCTTATATAGAATAGATAGACTCTGAATTTAATTCTAAAATGACTCATCCGTCTGTAATTACCCATTACTATAATAAAATGAACAAATTCTTTTCGCATACATTAATTTAGTGTTGAGACTCGGTTTGAAAAGCCAATTAATTTTTCGATTCAGTTCCAAAAGGTTTTTTATAGTTTGATTTGAACCAATATTATTGTCAAGACGTGGGTCTTAGACTTGTTATCAGCTTAACAAAAACTTATTTTAATTCAACACATTTGTGGGAAACATCAACAGCGGACAACAATATAAAGTGTACATTTTTCTTTGATGGGAGTTATACCGTGTTATACAACTTTGTACACCCACAAAGTCATTTCAAATTCAGAGGAAATTATTGTTTTGATTACGACAATTTGTATAAACACATGACGTCATCAACAGTTCATCTTTAAGATCAGACAAGACCATGTATGACGAACCTTGATTCAATATGAAATTTTAACTGTTGATAAGACTAATAATTATAAATATGAATGTATATTCATCATCAATTGTAAATTTTAGCCTTAAATGTAAGAATCTGTCCTTGTCATAGAGTTAACAACCCTTAGTATCATCTAATACTATATTTTCTTTAATATCCTATCATCTCCAGTAACCAATTTTGAATTTCAAATATTTATGGTTCCATCATATGTGTTTTGATCATATTCATTTAGTTTCAATTTATTTTATACCTTCGTTCAGTTTGATCAAATGTTTCAGTATAAAATATCCTCGATCAAAAGAATAAGACTCGCGATGTTAGGATAATTTATGACTTAGATTCCCATAAATAGCGAAAAAGCCATAGAAAAATGTCCGCAAATATACTTTATAAGTATTATATATCAATATACACTATCTACAGATCGGTCTGACCCATCTAATTTCTCATGACACTATTCCTATAGAACATCTTCCTAGATCTGTGTGTCGTTAATTACATATAATAGTCATGAGGTTGTGCGTATTCTGGGGCATGTAACAAAAAATCCAAATTGTAATCCTGACAATTCGTACAATGTTTTGGAGGAAAGTAGCTTAGACGTCATGACGTTTCATTAGATTAGCTACGATCAGCTGTTACAAGTGAAGATGAAGAGAATGAAATATAGAAGAACATTGGAAAATACTCCAATGTCGATCCTGCATTTTACTTTGAGTCCAACAAGTACTTAGTAACAAATCTTAGGATTACTCTCCGTCCTTTATGAGCACACACAAATCAGGTTTTGAGTATAATTGAATGTAGTAGGAAAATTGTTTTACATCAACTGAGAAGATAAATAATAATGACAGCTGTTAAAGAAAAGAAAATCCATTCTTCAGATTGTCAATTCCAAAAAAGAGAGCCAGCAAAAATACAAAAGATTTACATCGCTATAAATGTGAATTTATTTAAAAAATATACTGTTTGTTGGCTTTTAAATAAACACAATTTGCTTTTTACATTTATTATTTGAATTTTTTTTTTTTAAATATTCAAAAATAAGAGCTTATTAAAAAAAAATGATAACAAAATATTATAATCACTCTATTGTATCTCTTTGCACAATAGATACTCAATGTGATGAAATAAAAATATGACACCTAATCTCATATCAGCTTCCCTCATCGCGATTTGCAAATACATAATGTTGATTTGGATACTTTTGAGAAAAAATAATTTAAAATAATGAGAGATAAGGAACTGCATATTCTAATAATTCAACAATAAATTAATTCATTAAACTAACTATAAAACTTTATAATATGAAGCTATTAACAATTTAACAATTAAGATATGGTAATAAAAAATGATTTTCTATGGTTGTGATCACATTGGCTGAACTGAAGTCTCCATTTTGTATAAGGCAGTTATTTTATTCTAAATACTATTAAAAAGATCGTAATAATTTTTCAATATATGTGTCTCATAAGAAATCAAATAATTATTTGTATTAAAAAAAGGGGTAATACTTTTTTTAGCATAACATTTCTGTGAGAATGGTTTTATTAAGATTCTATAATTATGTAACAGAGAATAAAAGGTTAGGAAAAATTGGTCTAAACTGTTACAGATCTGGGTATTTAAAGGAATAGAATATAATCTGTTTTATGTTTGGTTTTCGCAATTACCAAGCCGCAAGACAATCTATCCCAATCTTTCCAACTCTTTTATAACTCTGATGCATCAACATAACTAATTTTGAAAAAAAAAAAATATAGAAACGGAGAAAATCCAAATATTAATTTTTACACTCATAGGTTTGGAAGAAGACAAACGTTGAGTCTGATCCCAAAAAAAGTTATGTTTTTGGGGATGTTTCACTGTAAGAACAAATACAAGTTCATCGCATCGAAGGTATGATAAACAGATCCATATACTCTGTAAATCTCAAAACAAGGCACTAAAAATGAGTCGTACAAGTCTTTTAGAAGCACGCAATATACGACCATTGCAACACAGTATAAGCACATTACGGTTATAGAGTGCCCAAGCACATCGGTGCAGGAATGTATTTAAAAGTGGAGGCGGAAGGGCAAATTATATAAGATGGCGGGGTCAGGGGTGACATTGCATAAGATTTTTCTTTTGTAAGGGGGAGAGGGGGAAGGGGAATTTTCAACAATTTTGACAAAAAAAAGTTTTTTTAAGTAAATGTCTAATTTGAGACAAAAAACTTCTTTTTTGATTTGAGAAAGTTTTAAACAAATCAAATTTTTTTGTTGCTATAAATATTTAATTTTTGAGGAAATATGATACTCTTATATTAATTATACTCTTATTTTGAGGTATCCCTGTTGAAGGAATATGGTACCCTTAATCTGAGGTATCCCTGTTTCAACTGATGAGAAGAGAAGAAGAAGAACACGGGGTATTTAAATAAGGAAAAGAGGAGTCATCCATGATCACTGATAATAGGATATTATATTTATCGATCTCTAATTAATTAATTATTATGTATTTATTACATATTGAATTACATTTTTATATTTAATTGTAAGTGTAATATATTTATTTAATTAATTGTATGATAATAATTTATGCTATATTATCTTACTAATAATTATCTTTAAATATACGTATTGAATAAGGACTTTTATTCAATTTCTTCAAAAGAAGGAGGGTATCTTTGCCCCTATGTCTCCGATACTATTGGGTCCTAGTAAGACTCCGTACCTTAATTTCATAGAAAATCTCTATAAGCGGGAAACTTACAAAATCAGCAAGGGATCAAATATATATTTCCTCTGTTCTTTGTTTAAAAATAAAGAGATCTACAGAGTTGGGAAGCGAAACGTGAACTCTCAACCCTCCTGGTCTTCATGATCTCTTGTAGAAGATGGCGATTGATCCTCGTGTATGAAGGCAATCCCAAGTCGTCCTTCATATCCCTTCTGATGGTTCTAGCAGCCATGGACAAGTCATGGGGTGGCGATTAATCGATTTGGTAACGTTCTCGTTGATCTTCTTCTCCAAGCTAAAGAGTAGCCTCCACTTCCTGCTTTCCCAGAGAGGTCTGCACCATCATTCTTCATCTTGATCACCTTCAAAACCAGGCTCCTGGAGCACCTTCTTTGTCACCTCAACTTCATCATTAAGGAGAACGAGATGCTCATTCATGATGACGAAGTACTGATTTTAGTTTGATTATGAGCAAAGG
The DNA here is from genome assembly GCF_016086655.4 of Lepeophtheirus salmonis. NCBI lineage: Eukaryota > Metazoa > Arthropoda > Copepoda > Siphonostomatoida > Caligidae > Lepeophtheirus > Lepeophtheirus salmonis. The sequence goes on along the minus strand of NC_052141.2, from coordinate 2,797,520 downwards.
ATTTCTGAATTAAAATGTTAAAAAATAATCATTAAATATATTAACGAGAAAATCGTATAATCCTCCCCTCCTCAATTTCAGCATCTACAGATCGGAGATTTGCTGCCCTTTGCCTTTTTCCTCACTCATGATGATGAGAAAACGACATGATTATTTTAGTTTGTTTATGTACAAAGAACTGCTGAAATAGAATGTCACAAAATAATCACGCAACATTCTTTTTTTTTAATTAGAAAATTAACATTAATTAACAGTCCAGGTTTAGCTTCCTAAACCCAGTATAAAAAGCTATTTTTCCACTCCTAAATGGAAAAATGAGTTATGTACCCGCATGGATAAGTATGCCTTTATGTTAACTGATCCTTATAAATGAATATTTAATATAGACTTTGGGATATGATAAGTGATGATTATATTTTTATATCCTAAATTCCCCCTTCTATTACCTATACGTAGCATACACAATACTATTATCCATAGAAGAAAAAAAGATGTCCTTTGTTCATGGATCTTCTGTTGATTGTGTCACTGAGCCTCTTTCTCAGTCACTTACATAAGGACGTCAAAACAATCAATCTTTTTCAACCTTACAACAACTACACTCTATGTACAATTTTATATACATACATAGCTGAACTATGAAAGTACATTTACTTTGAAGGATATGAAAGAAAGAAAACTTTTTATTCATAAAAGACGGAAGAAAGAATGTCACAACAGCTGTTCACTATTTCACTGAACATACAGGGTGGGGATTTTAAATCTGGAACACGTTACGACCTTAATATCTTTGCAAACCTGAAATCTATGTTAATGAAAGTGTGCTCATCAAATTGTGCTGACAAATCGATATAAGGAAAATACAAAATCCTTAGGATGTCCTCCAAATACAAACGCCGTGCAGCCATTATTGTGTACCTTCGTGGTGACTGCACGGCCAAGGAGATTATTGAGTTTACGAAGTTGGTCAAATCAACTGTTTATAATGGTGCCAAGACTTTGAAGGAGCCTGATGGGACAAGAACACCTGCAAGGAAGACTTATGTTCGTTTTAGGCTCATAACTGATAAAAAATTCATGAAATACACGATTTAAATGAATTTAAATTCCAAATCCTTGAGATGTCCTCTGAATACAAACCCTGTGTGGTGACTATTGTGCGCTTCCGTAATGGATGATCGCCCACAGATATTATTGAATTTATGAAACTGTCCATATCAAATGGAGATTCATAATCCTTGTAATATCCTCCAAATACAAAGACCGTGTGGTCGTTATTGTGTGATTCCGTATCGGGTACACCTTCGAGGACAAAAATAAATTCATAGATAATGATGCTAGATAGCTTAAATTGATGTTGAAAGATCCAATGTCATGTTAGAATTTTAAAATAGTCTGGTTTCTCTAAATCGGGTAATTGGGACCGGATTTCGCAGAGGAAATGTGGTCTCATAGCTACCTGGATATGAACCCCTTGCACTATTATGTGTCATGGAGAAAGAGTCCAATAAACTTGTACATAATACAGTTGACTCCATGTAGGCTTCAATCGTTTCAATTCTCAAGGCAGTATCCATCATGTTTCTTATTAAGGCCTCTCCAAGGTTCAGGACTAGATTGAAGGCTGTGGTTAAAGCTGGAAGTTGTTAATTGTACTGATTAACTTCACTCTGGACATTACTAAATGTAAAAGCAAAAGATTTGCTCAATTAATTTTGGGAAAATAATTGTAATATACATTATCCGTCAATTATTCGCCTTTAAAATCCCCACCCTGTCTATATATATATATATGATTTATGAATACGTTTTCTATGTTCATGTATAGTTATAATAAAAAAATATATGGAGTATACTGTTAACATTAGAAAGAGAAAATATTATATCGAAATATAAGTCGTTAAGGATTAATTTTCATTGAATCCTCAGCATTTATCATCCATTGCATACAAATGTTTATTATTCATAACTTTCATCATCATGTAGTCGTTAAGATGGAGATTCTTTTCCATAACAAAATGGTAATTATAGAGGGGGAGGATTGAGGGATCTCTCTCAGTTGAGCAGTCAATTATATATACCAACATGAGCGGACTTAAAACTGTCAATCCCTCATGAGAAGAGTAAATCACGGGAGCCCCTCAAGCAAAAGTAAAAAAAAAAAAATAATGACAGCAATTATAAAAGTTTTACTAATATGTTAATGAAGAGTCAACGTCGGTTCATGACATTTTTATTTAGTATCTAACTTGTTTCATCTTTAATGATTTACAGGGTTAGTTAGCTATCCATGCCTCCCCTTTGGTGCTCTCTTTTGAGCAAACACGGGCACATGGGCAGCTGTTCTTTTTTCTTTTGTTCGATAGCTTGTTCAAACCTACATCAGTGGAATCAATTAACTTATTCCCTGTCCTAAATATTTAGAAAAGGCACGGAGCCCTCTTTGGAGCTACATCATTATGCCTACTTAGACGTGCTACATACCAAGTTGAAGCCTTAGATGGACAAGGATGACAATGGGAGGCCTCATATGTGGCAGCAGGTCTTTGATCCTTTCCAAACTTCGAAAAAAAAGTATCAAAGGGCTCCATCGCTATATTCAAATCTTTATCTCTCTTCAATTTCACATAGTCCTATTTTTCTGTACTGCCAATATCCCGACAATTGGGGATATTGATATCAGTATGGACCCTAAACACTTTAAAATGAATCATTATGTTTAACTTATTTATTTATATTACCTATAAGACACCTAGATTTTACATATGAATTCTACTGCCCATCTTACAAATATGCAGTTGATGTTCTTCGTAGTCTATGCTGTTTGTGGTCGACTACAACAAGGACGATATTTGACTCTATTTGTCTCCTTTTATCTGTCTACAATGCGTTTTAAAAGGTTCACTTCATCTTCATGACCGTTTAGGTCTTAAAAATCTCTGGGCTACTCTTCCCAAGCAGTGAAAATAAAGGACAGCATCACATTTGCCTTCCATGCTCAAAAATGAAGGATAAAAAAATGTATTTATTAAACTTTCGTGGTAATTGATTATTCATTTATCACAGGAGTTTTTACAATGATATCTTGAAATTTCTTTGTGTTATATTAGTTTAAACATTTATTACATTATTTAGGGTCCACCCTGTGTATTAAGGCTTTTTTTTTGTTGTTTTTAAATAGATAAACAACTATAAATCCAAAATGTTGAGTCATTGAAGAAAGGATAGTCAAATTTTATTTGGGGTTTGTGGGATCTACCATTTTACCAAAGTATGTAGGTTAAATTTGAAACAAAACGCCTTCTCTCTAACTTCTTCATAGATGTGCTTTAGGCTTTTATAAGTATGTATTATTTATATTAAGTAGGTAATGAGTAGTTCTATTAAATCAGGCCTTATAAATACACCTACGACTAAAGGAAACAATCCTAATTATTCATTGCTTGTATCCTCCAAACAAAAAAAAAAACCCAAAAATGAAGAAACAAACAATGTACAAATAACATTTCCATGGGTAATCATGTTCATTGAGCTCTGCACTTGAGGATGAAATGTTATACAATCGGTGTCATAAAGTGCATTTTAATGTGACGTCAGCATTGTTGATGTCGGCCATTTTGAGAGAGGTATAAACAAACAAGTTTTATTACAATTATTACCCTTTTTCATTAATATTATGGGGAGTAATGAACTATTGGTACGACGTTACGTGACAAACATAAAAATACCCATTGTATTCTGTTATTAGCTGTTGATTCCTCTGACTTGATAAGTAATGCCTATTTCATAATATATTCTTTTTCATTAATAAACAAAGTAATAAGTTCTAATATATTTTGCTCTATTTCCAAAATGGCAAGAATACAATTTCTTGTTGATCCCTCGTAGGCGTTGTATATTTAGATATTGGCCATTTTATTATATCTATGAATTAATTTTGGCTATCATATTTTAGATAAAAATTACAACGAAAGGAATGATATATTTTTCTCTAATTATTTTACTTTTTTCCTCACTGATCAATAAAAAAATTGTAAAATTTAACCCTTTTAGGAACTTTTAGTACACACTCCATGATTTATATTAAAGTGTACACTTTAAAAAATGCTCACAGCTCGAGTTTTGATAGAAATTTTAACAAAATTAAAGTTGCATTAATTTCTAATAATGATTTGAAATTGTTTTTATTTTTTTAAATGACTGTATCTTCTAAGATGGCTTAAATGTGACCCAAAAGAATTTTTTGCTTGGAAAGCTCCTGTTCCAGAAAACCCCAACCTAGATTGCCAATGATCTCAGTATTATACAGACTTCAGTATATGGCATTAAAAAGCGAATCCTAAGGAACAATCACCAGAAAGTCTAGGCAATATCTGTGACGAACTAAGGCCATGATTATACGTTTCAAAAACTGTATTGCTAGAAATGGATTCGCGGTATGGCCAAAAGATGTATGTGGGCAAAGTTTCGCTCTGAAGGATCATTAAAGATGATTTGAAAGCAGAATCAAGAGCAAGGAGGAAGCAACATATCCTTACGACAGTCACAAAGGTGAACAGGTTGTCTAGAGACAAGCTTCTTTACAATGGGACGATTTGTCAGAAGATATCATCAGTGAAGTTGATGCAGCCTTCAGAAAGAGGGTGGATGCTCTGAATAAAAATGTAGATTTTAGTTATAATTTAGTGGAAATCATCTTAACTTTCTTATCACTGTCTTCACAAACTAGTTTTTAATCAATTTTGAAAGACAATCATAAGTGTAAGATTAAATTGGACGCATTGGGTATATCGTACCTTAAGATGTATTAGAAATATGTTTTATATCATAATACTATCGTATTACCATATGATAGTTAAAAAAGTAACTGTTGTTATCGAAAAAGTAAGATTTTTTTTTTAATTATCGAACATTTCCCATCGTTAATCGATCAAAAAATATATAATTATGTAATATATTTCTAGCCATTTGTATTAATTTTTAGTACATAGTAGTCAAGTCAAGTATCAAGTAGTGCTCAATGGAGATGTTTGGTCTTTTTTATTCTTAAAGCCATTTGATGAAGTTTCATTGGAAATTTGTACATTTTATGTAGTAAAATATTAACTTTGAGCCCCCATAAGAAGGCGTCTCTTCAATTATGAAGCAATTTAGAACGTCAGTGAGAATACTTTTTACAAACTAATGTAATCATAACGACACTTACTCATCCCTGAATCATACCCGCCTTCCCTCGCTCACTCCCCACCTCATTATCCTACACAGTCATTCGTAAAATTAGCAAAATGAGAAATGGAGTAACAACATATGTCAAATTTTTTATATGTATATGAACACAGATGATGATAAACTTCTGTTGTTTATATTGAATGATTCTAAGAGAAGTCCCTACTCATTCATTAGTAGTAAATCGGAGAAATCAATTCCGTTATCTTTCTTTCATTCATTAGGAGTCATAATTAGGAATAGAAACCTTCTTCTACATATTGTGCACAGAATTACATAATCCCTTTATATAAACATCATTAAAAAGTCTCTTTATTATATATGTATGTACACTGCGAGAGTGAGTGAGCAATCCTCATGGGGCTCCCATTGATCTTCTTGATGTAGAAAGGTTTTGTTGGGTAGTCAGTTCCTTTATTTGCATCCTTTGGGGGAACTTCCAAAAAGGATATCAAAAAATAATCGATGAATGAAGAGGGAGAGAGAACAGATGTAATTCTGCATTGAAGGGTTCAACATCTTTTAGCTGCTCATCGATCATTATGAGTTTTTTTAACTGTAGGGGAGACTGGAATAGTTTGTTGAGTAGGTTTGTAAACATTGTTAAAATCAATTCACAAAGTATTCTTATTAACCTTTTGGATGGTTAACAAATTACACTTTAGAGAGCCAAAATTGATTGTCAAAATATAAAATGATACATTTATATATTTGAAAGGGGTCATAACCTAAACTATGGATCAATCAACACAAAAGCAAGCTAGAAATACATTCTCAAAATTGACTATTGATTTTATACGTATTCTTTAACGATATATGTAGTCTATCAACATATAAACAAAACTCGAATGATTTCCCTCAAATATGAGCGAGTTTAGTTATGTATTTTTCCACGAATTATTCTCCATTTTTATCAACGAAATATTCTTACTAACTCTCTAAAGGCACTTCAAACTTTATTCTATTGAAAGAATGGGGACCAAAGCTTTCAATAGCATAACTAAATTTTGAACAACGTGAATTTAATCAAATCAAGAAAACGTGACTCAAAAACCAATTAGTGATATGTTTAAATACAATAATTAGATATTTTTTCGTATAATATGTCCTCTTTTATAAGCAATAACAGCCTCCATAAGTCGGCGAACTGATTGGCAGCAATTTTGGATAAAGGCTGTGCCCTTGGCGTTCCACCCTGTAATGATGACACCTCAGGGGTGGTGTAGGGCTACATGGAGGCAGGGCAGAAGTCAGCCATATTCTTACTTACAGGAATAGGAGATTTAATAATTAGATTTTGAATACAAATTTCAACCCCATTTCCATCTTTAATGAACTTTTTGAACTTATAGGCAGCCCGGATGGAGATCCCAACTATCTTTGTACCTTTCTCAGGACTAACACCGACGCGGAGAAGATTGCACACGCGTTCTGTAATACAACCTCTGGGTTAAAAATCCCGAGGTTAAAATCGTATTGAAATGCGTATGTATGTTTTGTGTCCTCACTCTATAATAAAATAGCTCTTTTTTAATGTGAATCTAACTTTTTGAAATTTGGCTCATAAATGAATATTCCATGATCCAAAGAAAGTGCATTGGAACGAACTCGTTCGGTTCTCCCCTATGTAATTATAAAACTATTTATCATTAAAAAATGTTGTTTTACAGAAATAACTTAATTATTAATTAATAGTAGTCATTTTTGTCCAAAACTCTAAACCCTTTTGTAATAATAACTGATCCACAATCTGTAATTTTCATTTTGAATTATTCAATCACAACACAATTAATATATTAACCATACGATAAAAATCTGATTTTATCTCAATTTTTGTTTGCAACGTTACAAAATATATTAGCAATTACACAGAGATAAAATTCCTGACTGAATCGACAACCTCACGCGAAAATATTTACATACATATAGGATGACTATACAATTCTCAACGTCAAGTTGTTGATGAATGGAAAGTGTCTCTAGTTTTCCTCTATCCATGTCATAAATACAAATGTATAATAAATCATAAACATATTGAAGATAGACGAACACATTTGTCAAAATCATTTAGAGACTAAAAATAAGGGTGTCAGGTTCTTAAAATAGCCTCTCCCTAGGATGTTTCTTTTGAGAGGGGTGAGCGTTTTAAAACAAAAGAAATTACAACTGTTTGAAGGAGTCGTCCATTCAGGAGGTCTTTAATGAATAATTGTTATTTTTTTTAAGAACAAAAAAAAAATCATTTGAAAAGGGTTACCGAAGAGGAATATGCCGTTCTACAAATTCTTCACCCAATTTCTTGTAACTCTTTTTTAATTGGGAAATGATGATTTATGTCTGGATGGAGTCATTTGTATGGTGTATGAAGTCTACAGTTAATTAAATGTTAATTCTTTTGTTGAAACATTCCGATTCGTTGGCTTTGTAAGCAAGACATTGTTGCCCTTATATTTTTACTATTAAGAAATTGTGCCCTACTTCTTGTAGAGATATAACTAACTATGTTATTAAGACATTCCGTTACATTCATAACCTATTTTACTTAAATTTATATATTTATTGGTGATAGGTTTTCTTTATGAAAAACCTAGACCGGTTTGAGAAAGTTATGATTTTTAGTGGTCGGAATCTGTCCTTACAAAAGTTCGGTTTGGATCAGACGGATTGTTAACATTTTGTCTCTTTAAAGTGGGCTGGAGGGGCTGTTGCACCCCCCCAAAAAAAAAAAAAAAAAAAAGGAATTTTTGCTTTTTACTATAACAAATTTTCGTCCTTTGGGCAAACTATGGAGTAGAGCAAAATATTTAGTATTTGAAATTTTTTCTAGAAAATTTAATTTTTTGTTAACAGATGTGAAATTTTGATTTTTTTGTCAAAAATTTCTTGAGAATAATTGTGGAATTTTGAATTTTTTTTCAAAATATTTAATATTTATAAATTCATTTGTGAAAAAAAAAAAATTTTTTGTAAATAACTGTAGATTTAAAAAAAAAATGTCATATTTGAAATTTGTTTTTAATATTTTTTTTTTTTTTTTGAATAGCTGTGAATTTTTGAATTTTTTTTCAAAAAGTGTAATATTTTAAACGTTTTTTCTAAAAAAATAATTTTTTGAATAGCTATGGATTTTGTAAGTTGTTTTTTTCCATAATATTGAAATATTTTTTTCTGAAGGGATATAGATTCCAAAGACTAAGCCCCCCTCCCAAAAAATATATGTATATACATATATAATATGCTTTACTGAGGTTCTGTCCAATGACTCCTTTTTGATCATTCTACAAAAAAATTCCCTTAGATTATATTATAGGACATATTGTGTTGTATCCGTCCTTGGACTCATTTCCTAATCAGTCTCTCTCCCCCCTTTTAGTTTTTTATAACGGTCCAATTTTTTTTATCATTCATTTAACGGTCATAAGGACCCCTTTTATCTTACAGTACTATTTATTTTTTTAAATCTTCACACCTAGCTAGTATTGAAGAATATAAACCATTAAATTTCTGGTCTACGTTCTGATATTGCAGTGAAGACTGACATACATATAGCGGGCTAGAAAAAAATTACTTCAGACCGAACCGAAAAAAACCTTCGGTAATGGGCCGAGTCTCAACACTAACGTACATGTACAAATATGTATTGTAAAACAAAGCCATTTGCTTTATGAAAATAAAGTCATAAAATTAAATATTTTTACTGTTTGTCATGAAAAAAAATAAAAAAATCACACATCTTAATCTTTTATTCAAGAATAAGAATCGATAAGACGTTAGTTGAGAGTGTTTACAACCTCCAAAGAATATATATATATATATTTATAAAAAGCGATACTTTATCACTTATACATAATATGTATTATCAGCTATCAGATTACATATTTTACTCATGTGTATTCTCAAAATATGTAAGGGTATGTATAAAAAAAATATGGAGTTGGGATTTCCTTCCAAATAACATGTCCCTTATCGTCGTGACTGAAACATTATTTGATGATGATTAGGATTGAGTGAAGAGAAGTGAGTCATCATAGGTCGTATTCTTCCCTTGGTAGAAAATCCTTGAGGATAAGGGACAAATGTAAGTACCATCAGATATAAACACACCCATGTAACTTATGAATTCACCTTCTTCGACTATATATTATATAACGGCGTTACTCCAAGGAAAGCTATACACATAGTGGCCATACAAAGACAACGTTATCAATATATGCCTAAAATAAATGTTTACTCAAACAATGACTAATTTGGGAACCTCTGTGAATTTAACCTTTTATTTGGGCATAGCTAGGGATTCTCACAGAAGCACGCCCGCGTTTCTGATCATTTTCAGCTTGAAGATAAAGAAGCTTAAAACTGATGAAACTCATGAGATATATACTTTTTGGGATGCTGATTCAGAAAACTAAATGAAAATTATGAAATTTCAAATACTTAGCATGTTTTAGGAGATGCGATTGGAGTTATTTGTATATTGGAGCATGAGCCCAATGTCTTTACAGTAATTTTTTTGTTTAACTTCAAAATTTGAACTCTTAACTTTCTTTGTGCAAAAAATTGAAAGTCTATACGTGTCTGTAATGGTTCATTTTGCCGAATAACAAAGGCAAATTTTTTTGGGCGTGTGTATTTAAACAATACAAATATTGTAAAACAATTGTGTAATTTTTTTATTGAATTTGGAATCCAAATTCGAAATCTGCATGAAAAGATGCCTTCAGAAAACTTTTTTCAGGCAAAAATATTACAAAAAATATATATATTTCCGGGTTTAGCACCATCATCGGAGGTGAGACCATCCGTTGGGGTCAGAATATTATTACTGACATTTGAAAAAAAACCAAAAACCTTACCATGCTTACTAAAGCTTAAAAGTTGAGCTGTTTGGATACAGATTCTGAATTTGCACCCAAAAAACATAGAATCACAGGTTTTCATAAAAATGCACCATGCTTGAAATTCCTGTGAAAATCCCTAAGAATAGGCGTTGTTTACTTAACTTTACTATAGTAAATATAGCTACAGAGAGTGGCGCCATCTTGCAAAAAAATAATACAACTCCCTGAATGATGATATTATTTAATAATGGTGGTAGTGTGCGGCATCGTACCGAGTTTTTAAGGATCGACAAACGGATACATTTTGCTTTAATAATATATATATATGATGGTGCCGGTAATTTTCCTTCAAACTATTTCCTCTTTGGACATTTGATCTCGAATCCATTTTCCCTAAATGATATTTCCCCTTAATATATAAATAAATTAGGTTCATACTTTGTTGTTGTTTATTTTTGGTTGAAATTGATGTTCCCTTTGATTTTTCGAATTCAAAATATATAATATTTATAACTATAAAATGTATTAAATGTTTTTTTTTTCTGTTTGAATAATAATGGAACTATGATGTTGCCCTAACGTTATGTTTGTTTGTCAATCCATGAGCCTTTTCTAGTATGAATAATCCCTGAATAATGATAATACTATCTAACAAAATCTGACTTTTTTAAAGCACTAGAACATCAAATACTCAACTTAGTAGAATTTGATCCCCTAATTCCGAAATTGCACTTATTTTTTCTCTCTGAGCTTCGTGGCTTAAGTCTGATTTTTTTAGAGCCTCCCAAAACGCTCTATATCTTTTTTTCTCTGTATTTCTAGTTCCTTGTTCCTTTTTTCTTTCTTTTCTAGGTAGGGAATGGAAACACAGAGACTTTTCTCATGAAATCAGTTAAAAAATGAGTTTTATCCATGCAATATTGTCGTGCCCTTATCTCAAATTGACACAAATACAAAGCGTTTTGGGGAAGCTTCTTTAAAAAAATAATTAAAGATTAGAATTTCAGCCATCAAATGAAATACTTTTAAACTTTTTAAATCTATTCGTCTTGAAGCTATGAGCTTCTTCTATCTTCAACACCAAGTACTTAAAAAAGCTTTAAACATTAAAAAAAAATAACAAAAAATGTATGGCCTTTTTCTGAAGGCCACGAGGCTCAGAGAGAGAGAAAGAGAAAAAAGAACATATTTGAAATCAAAAAATCAAATTCTACTAAGTTGAGCATATGGTATTTTTGATCCATTTTTGCTGTTGAACAGTGTAGTTGCTAACGGAGAAGTGATTAACAATTCTTCTATTCGAATCGTTACGATGTTTATTGATTTTTGTTTTTCTTATTATACTCATTTTGTAACTAACTTTGTCTCTGGTACGAGTTCATTGCATAGTGAGATTGAGTTCGTGTTTGCACTGAAATTCCATTATTTATCAAACAGAAAACAATCATTAAATGCGTTTTATAGTAATACAAATTATTTATTTTGATTAAGAAATTCCAAAAGAACATTTATTTTAATCATAAAAAACAAATTTTTTTATAAATGACCTATAAATCTCATTTGTTTATTTATTAATACTAAATATCCTATAGGTAAAATGCCTTTAAGGCTAAATGGGGTAAGGCAAAATGTCATGAGGATAAATAGTTTAAGGCAAAATTACTTAGTACCATCTTTTATATGTAACATATATAAATTGGACAGATGTATCGGTCAAAAGGGTGGTTGTCTCTCACTTTTTTATAACTTTTTATAGTTATAAAAAAATCATCTTGGACAAATAATTTAAATACCAAATATGGCGGGGGGGGATCAAATTTATTGAATAAAAAAAAACATTTGTTTAATTTGTCTCTTCCCACCCCCAAAAAAAAGTTTTTTTACCCTATAAAAAAACAAAATCTTAGTCACAACCCTGATACTACGGCGGATCTCCCTTATGACGTCAGCATTATATCCTTTGGCCGCTTCTCTTACAAATACCGTCTCAAATCGTATTATTCGTTCTTTCTAATTAAATTGAATCGCGGTTTTTAATATTAATAAAGAAAAAATGATTTATAATTCTGAATCGTTTCTATGATTGATTAATTAAATTATTCACTTTGTATTGATACAATAATATAGATTAAAGTACATTCTAGGATTCCGAAGAATATTTCATTTCAAACGCTTCACTTCCAAATTGTGTTTATTTTTAATAGGTAATTTACCAATACACGAGAAAAATACATTCTAAGTCAGCTTAGAACTTTGCTCGAACGTATAACAAAATACTTGCTGGAAATAATCAACTTTAAGGAGATATGTTTATAATTATATGTTGTTTGGAGTTCAAGTGTAATCAAATAGTAAGTATAAAGTCTGAAATTTCTGGAAAATAAAAAAAATTAATGAAATATATTATGCATATTTTTATAATTATGAAACAAGGTATATAGTGTTTTCACTCAAAAATTGCATTATAATTGAAAGAGATGCTTCCATGGGGTACTCAAACTTGATATATTTAGCCTATAAAATAGGCATATTTCTTATTCACCTTTATTAACTTTATTTAAATAGCTTTGTGAATAATTTTTTTAAATTATGCATTGAATACTATTTGATGTCAATGATAAACAGTGATATTTTTATATAATCAAACTAACGTATACCGAAAATCCTTATGGAATGTATAAATTTCTACATACTTTTATAATTGATTTAGGACAAGAAAAATTGGATAATTAGAGAAAACTATCTTATTTTCTTACTATTGTAATACTTAATTTTTATCTACACTATAGAAATAAGATTGTATCACGCTATAACAATTATTGATAATATATTTCAGTGTCGGATATATTATAGAACTAGGCGATAGTGTGATAGATTTTTGACATATAGTTAGACTTAAGTTTTTTTATATGTTCTTACCTTTTTCATATTCAATTGTTCAATATTTTCTTAAATATTGTTGGAAAAAGGGTTTTTATTGTTATAAAAGTTGAATGTTTAGGCCCCCAAAATGGCAAACATCTAAAATGCTGATGTCATGTCAAAACAACCAGTTGATTTTTTTCCTGTGATCTCAACATTGTTGATGATAGTGATTTCAAATGTGACTTCTGTTGTAAAAATGATAGAGTGTTATATTCCTGAAAAGTACGGCTTTGGATTGGCATCTTCAACATACAAAGAAAACCTGAACATTAAATAAATTATTTCTGAAATCAAAGGGGGATGACAAATGATCTTAAAATTAAACTCCAGCCTTTTCCACTAATTAAGTTTTGGCCAACAAACTTATAATTTTAGGACCCGCCCAGAATTGACTTTAATATAATTATTTTGTTTGGTTAATACAAAAAAAAACAAAAGAATATTGATTTTTGGCGGGAGCAGCTCACCACCTGTGTTCGCCCCAAATATACTCCTGCCAATTCCAAGAATTCCTCGGAGATAACAGGTTCATGAATGAATCAAGGGACTACCTATCATGATTTGAATTATAGATTTAAATTGCATTTGTAATCTATTTGGGGCCGGATCGAAGGGCAGGTTTATTTATTGGGGGGGGGGGAAGGAGCAAAAAGAAAATTATTACTAATGGGAGTGATACATTTCTCAATTTCTTAATCAAAGTTTCGCCTAATAATAATAATAAAATTATTGATTGCTCTCAAAAAAGGTCTTAAATTGTAATTAATATTTTGTAATTTATTCCTAAATTTTTCAAAAAATATTAGATTTCAATATCCCATAAATGGTGGTTTTATAAATGTAATTTGCTACACAATCAAAAATAATTTCAATAATTGGAGATAGTCACAATAATATCCTACTACCTATTTGATGTATATAAACACAGTTGAAATATGGCTTAAGTACATACACAAATGTATTTTTAAAAGAGAAAATATTTTTCTGCGTGTTATATATTAGTCATCTTAACATTGTCGTCTTCTTTTTTATAACTAAATATCTCTCTAAAAGTTAAATGTACTACAAATCAGAGATGTCCACGAGGGGAATTAAAAAAAAAAAAAAAAAAGATTTCTTGTCTAAAAAAATGATCAAATTCAGGGATGTGGCGGAGAATATTTCAATTTAGAAAAATACCCCCCAAAAAAGTGTATATACATATTCATATTCCTGTAGACACCTATTTGCATGAATAAGTTAATATATTACATTTAAAAGCTTTTTCACTCCTAAATTGATTTTTTTTTAAATTTGTGTAAGAATGCTGGATCATTGTTTTGCCCCGGGATGTAAAATAGGTCATCCTGGTTATAAAAAAAAATGGAGAATATATTACCCTAATGTAAGTTTCCATCGAATCTGAAGGAAAGAGAAATAGATTAAGACAATCAAGTGTATTTGTACGATTAGAGTTATTTTTGAATAACGAGAAACCTCAAATAATAAATTCCTTAAAATATCTGGAAGTGGGAAGCATCATAAATGTCATATATCACATGGCCTGAAAATTCCAGGCTTTCACGCATAGATGGCATTATTTTCTTTCTTTGTTTAGTCGGGACTTTTCAGGCTATGATTTACATAAGTAATAGTGTCGGTTTGGAAATCCTATACCGGTCTGAAACCGTTATATTTTTTTGTTTGACCGAACTAATTCGGTCCAACAAAAACCTTGGTCTGGACTGGTCTCATATAAAAATTTGGTCAAGATTGGTCCTAAGGAAAAATTAGTTCTAATTCGGCCCCAAAAAAATAGGTATAGACCGATTTTATAGATAAATTGTTTATAACAAGACATCATATGTTTTTTAAGTACAATGACGTTATACAAAGTTTAAAGAGAGATAACTCGGATTAATTTTGATCCCACCGTCTCTTATATGTATACAGTATTTGTTCTAGAACTTATCGTGTACTTTTGAAATTTGTTTGAAAAAATGAATGACAGTTGATCTAAAAAAAATGGTCTCTCATAATATATGAGAACGAAAAAAATCGGTCCATGAATTGATACGGGGGAAAAAAATCGGTCCATAAATTGATACGTAGAAAAAAATAGGTCCATAAAGTATGAACGAATTAAAATCCAAGACCGAAAAATAGGTCCAAATCGACCTAGAAAAAAGGGCTTAAGACCGAACCGAAAAAAAAAATGATGCTGGAACGAGTTTCAACACTAATAGGTACAGTAGTTTTATTTGTAGGCCATTTCTATAGAGAACCCTGGAAAAACCATGGAAAATCCTCGCATAAATTTATATCTTAATTTAGTAATAAATCAATCTTAATTTAGAAATAAATCAATCTTCATTTACTGGTCCCGCTACCCAACAAATTAAGATGGAAGACTTAAACAATATAATATCAAAGAGGAATGTAAATTTAGTTATAGGTTCGGTAACAAAGCAACTCATCATTGCTGGGAAAATTATCTGTGTATTCATGAGAAATTTTGTTACAGAAAAAAGGGATCATGTTTGGTAAGGTAATAAAAAAGATTGCACAACAGATCAAATAAAAATATCAAAATTGAATAGTACAATAAATATTTTGAGTATATTTAAGTCTAATACTATCTTTTAATTATTTTTACCTCTGCAGCGAAATTAAACGGATCTTATCTTTTTGATTGTTTTTAAGTCACCAAAATTACGGCAAAAGTTCTTCATCGATTTTAATCATACTTGGTGCAAGTATTATTTATAGCCAATGGCGTTGCTAGCCTCTTGTTGGGGGAGACTTAAGTCTCTTTAAAAGTTTCTGTAACCTCCTCAAAATTTGAATAATATATATATATACATTATACACCCAATTTATATAAGTAATTCTGTTATGGTCTTGATAATTTTTGGGGCTAACGCCACCTTTGTATAAGGTAACAATAAGAGACAATTAAATTTTGAGTGTTCAAGTTAATACAAAACTTAAAAAATGCATATTCGACCATTACTTTGGAACAAATTGAGACAAATATGATTTTAGGCGCAGGTTTTGCTCTATATCCAGTGGCCATTCTAGTCAATTATGTTGTTTTTTTCCAGTTTTTTTCATTCACCAATAAGTATATAACTAATAAATAATCTCATTTCTCGAAAAGTGTTCAAGATATTCAAATTTCGAGAGAGAACCTTTACTCTTTATATTGGAACATGTAGCCATGTTTGCTATCATAATTGACGAGTAAAATATTTTTTTATATTTTTGCTGTTCTATCCCTACTGAGTGTCTCCCTTGTCTGAAGTTCATACAAATGATCAACTCAAAGTGAGTTGAGTTCACTTTTTAAAGCCATAAGCATCTCTGTACATAAATGTATAATCATCCTAATAAATGAAAAAAGAAACACAGATGAAAAAATAAAGCAATTTATTACCTTCCTTTGAAGTTTTTATTGGATTTGCACCTGAGTCTCACTTCCCCCCCCCCTCTTTTTTTCTCCTCCCGAAGAGGTAACAACTAGTGTTAGACTCGATCCGGTTTGAGCTTATGTCATCCTTTCTTGACCGATTTAGACGGTGTGATCTCATACTGTAGACCAATATTTAATCATTGTCAAATCGTTGACCAATTTTTTCGACATATAGACAGATTTTTTCTGTTCTCAATCTATTGATCGATTTTATCTCATATCCACCTGATTTATGAGTTGTGCAAATATAATTTATGCAAGATATTTATCTTCAAATGACGTTATTGTAGCTCGATTTTTACCATTTTGAAACACACACATGACATCATTAACAGTACATCAATTGAAACAGTCTTGACCAAATTTGGATAAGACATATATTTAGCAATTTTTTGGTCTAAATATAGCACGTGATACAACCTTTATTGGATCAACCAAACTTTCATTTTTAAAAAAACAAAAAAAGGCACAAAATTGGCTGGTAGTTTGCCAACTCGGCCAAAATATGGAACTACTATTCAATCATTGTTCACAGCTTACAAGAAGATGTTTCCAATTCCTCCAATAAACGTTAAGAACACTGATTTGGAGGCAGGAAACAGAAATATCAATAGATGAAAAAAAATACCCTCTATACTTCTGCATAATTGAACTAACACTAACTAGATCGAATTTTTCTTTTTGACCAGTGCTTACCGATGTTCTTTAAAGAACCAAATTAGTTTGTTCTACAAAAAATTATAATGGTTCCGGACCGGATCTGTTTTTCCAACCACAGCCCAACACTAGTTACAACAGCATGAAAAATAATGATAATTTAAAATTAAAGGAGTAAAAAAATAAAAATTCCTTTCATTTTTGGGTCGTTTTCTTCCGAAGCATTTATTTCTTTTCTTATATATATATATATTTTTTTTTTTTTGACTTGGATTAAGTAAGATTTCTTCCTCTTTTACGATTGATCTTAATGAGACATAAAGCAAGAAACAAAATGAAAGAAGAATGTTATTATTACAACGAATAGGGCCATCATTTGTAGATATACTTTACTACATATCAACATAAAAAAATAATATTTAAATACCTCATACCTATAAAAAAATATTGCAGAATTTTTTGCAACAAGTTTATTTTATGAGTTGTACAACTAATGTTTTATTTTATTTTCCCCCCTTAGTAAATGGACGAGGGATCAAGAGATGTAATATAATCATTATATAAATGCATAAAAAAAGTATAATTATACTTGGCTACAAGCAGTTTATGTACCATGCAACGAATGGAATTAAGAGTCAACAAAACATTGTCACGTATTTAATATAGAACTTGTTCAACGACGTCATAAATTACATCACAGTTGAAAGAAACGCCATTTGGGGCTCAAAATTGATATTTTTTGTTTATAAGACGGACAAATCTTTAATAAATCTTGATTAAATTCCGTCAAATTTCATTATTAATAAAAATACATAAAATCGGCATTGACTACTACTTGATGCCAATCGTCATGATCAATTTGTCTCTGATATCTTTGAGTTCAAAAACAGGATAATTGTACATCTAATTATTTGTAAAATATCAGGTCGGAAAATATTTCAATATAGTAAGAAACCCTTGAAAAATAACAACTAAACCGGATGGACCAGACGCAAAAATTTAGTGCTGTGGCAATGTACTGTCCAGGACTTCTAAGATATCCTACAGGCAATAACTAAGGAAGGGATCTGTGTAAAGCAAAAACTATGTTTACCGATTGGAAATCGAAAAACGGTTGATATACTCTTTTTTTTTTGTTCATTATTTAATTTGTTTTGATGTGTTAACATCTCCCTCTAAAATAAGAGTTCTTGCCAATCATTTTTTTTAAATTGATTTAAAAATGCATAATAAAATATATATACATGGGTTTGAATACAATGATAATACTGCATTCTAAATTTTGAAAGTTCTCCTCTTTAGAACAGTAATTAATTTTCTACGTCCCAATCATACAACAGGAAGCTGAATTCAAGGATCTTAATTCAATTGTACCATCTGTCGTGCTCCCGCCTTCTCCTCGCGCCCTTGCACAAATCCCATCTCTAGCAAAACACGAATTTTTGAATCAAGTCAATTTAGCATTCAAACCTCAAATAAAAAGACCCTAATATTTCTTAGACATATTTTGATCAACTGTTGCTTTTGTGTATAAATTTATAGAATTAGTTGAGATATCGAAGATTATTAACAATAATTTATAACTTTCAGGCAGCTTAATTTGACTCTGACATTACTTTTCAAATAAAATCTAGCAGTTTATAATTTTGCCCATGAATTTTACTACTTTCAGTGAAATTTTCGGTGTTTCCAAGAGAATAACTTATTGGAAGAAATTAACGATACATCTCAAAAGAATACAACTGTATTCTATGTTCGATATTGAGAAAAACTATTTACTATTGTGTTGACAGGCCATATATAAGAAGAAGTTATGTCAATTTCATTGGGCTTAACAAATTTACTACACCTTAATGAATCAATATAATCTTTGAAGAAACAAATCAATTAACATCTTTGCAATATATAAATGAAAGGTTTTGACAATATTGATCACTTTAACGATCAACCCAGATAAGAAAAATAGGTTTAAATTAATTGATTGTATCTATTTATGAAGGTACCCACAGTTTGATGCATTGGAATGAATGGAAATGATTATTTGTATGATATAAACGCTGAAGCTGTGATTAGGCCAAAATTGAACTCCATATTTCCCCATATAAGTCCTCCAAGAAGTCGTTTTACCTTTGAACAGAAAATTATCTGAATAAAGAGTATCTTTAGTAGCATGACGGAGCTCTATACCACTCAATATATATTTACTTTTATGCATATAAAAAAGGACAGTGGAAAATTCAAGTTAAAGTAATTCCTGAAAAGGGTTGATCTTATCTAGTAGTACAATTTTTTATTTTGTACTTTTGTTTCAAGAGTAAAATTTAAACGATAAGTTTTGTGAGGACATTTATCTAACAGAATTATATGAAAGTAGTACTCGGCACAACTTTTATTCAGCATATGAGGCCTCCGCTCTAATGGTTGCCTCTTGTCAAGCTTAAATCCATTATAGACCTCGACTGTATAGTCGAACTCGAGTATGGTCCACTCCTTCTCGATATAAGCCATTAAAGACTGAACACTCATGTGAGAAGTAGGACACACCCTCTCCTCCAGGCACGTTTAGATAGAGAAGTCCAAGGGATTCGTGTTTGGAGCGAAGGGCAGCTACATTTTGAGGTCCCTAAAGTCCGAAAAGTTGTCTCTGAAGAAGGCTTTGGTCTTAGCGGTGCAATGACACGGAGTTCTGTCTCGAATAAAAACAAAGTTGGTTTGGAACTTTTTTTTGGGCCCAAGGTAGTACTTTCTTATTCATAAGTTTGATGTAAGCATCTACATTGAGCCGCTTCTTCCTTTCCATGAAAAATGGATGGACGTACTCCACAACGCTCAAAACCATTGTTTCCTGCTGGATTTTTTGTTTTGAAGCCATGTCTTACTGAAGCTGGGACATTTTCTGGCTGTGATGTAGGGGCTGTTCTGTTAATTCACAGTGGGATCAATGGTGAAATTTTTTTCATCAGAAAAGAATAAATCTATGCCCGAATATTTGTTGGCCTTGAGGAAATTTAGAATTTTCTTTGCTCTTTCAACTACTTAAGGTTATTCTGTCCACAGATAAGATGTCTTGTTATACTCCTCCGTGATTTTGCACCATTGTCAGCTCAGGTTGAAAATAATAAAATGTGTACCACTAGATAATATAAACCCTGTATATGACCTCAAAATAATTGGAAAGATAAAATAAAGTCTGATCATAAATAATGATCAATTTATCCGATATAAACCTATTACCTCTACACAGAGTAAATGTAATCAAATAAGAGTATTCAATTTAAAATTAATGCAAAAAGTTTCTTGATAAAAACTAATACATGTTTGAAAGTCATAGTAAATGGATTCATTTATATTAATATAAAGAAGCACAACTTCATTACTAAAAAAAACTAATTCCCAATAACTATTACATTATTTATTAAGGTAATTTTTCAAGCTGTGCAAAAGTATTATATTTACGTAATTTCCATGTATCGAAATATAATCCATAGCTTTGGTTTTATCAACACTGATTGTTTATATAAAAGATCTATTGTAAGGATGTACATTGGGTTGTAAATATTAAGCATTTTCTGTATGTAAAAAAAAAAAAAAATAACTGAACATGGAAAACTTTGCAGTTTAAAAAAAATGATTTTTGGGAAAGCAGCTTAGCTGTCATGACGTCTTATGACTTAAATACCAGCAGCTATGAATGGAGGAAATAAATACAAGTCATACTCTCCTACAGGCAAAGAATAGCTTAGAACTACTCCACTATTCGATCCTCGATTCTATTTCTAGTCTAACAAGGATTGACACTTATAACAAACCCTCATTGTTACATTCTACCATTTATGAAATTTTTTCCATTGATAGCAATTTTCCTGAGGGAAATTGTTCGATGAAAATATTCAAAAATGTAATAACCCTACGATCAATCTTTCTAGAACCATTTTTTAACTAAAAAACATCAAAATTTATTAAAATGAAAACTAATTACAGTAATTCTGTAATTGCCGTTCATCTAAGCTTGGGATGTCCAATACATTGTCCACGCACTGCATTGAAGCCAACTTAATGTTTAAATGACGCCCATTACCCATTCTTACTTGAAGTATTATTTTTTGAAAAATTATCGCTGTTAAAAAAAAAATGAACAATCAGATAATATTTTTTTCTAAGGATTTATTTTCTATAAAAGAATGTCATTCGATAAAATCGCATGTTTTGATGCAGCTGTGGAATTTAAAAAAAAAAAAAAACAATCTTTCGACACCCCTGAACAGGGCTGCCGGATTGTGTTCACCCCTTTTTTTTGTGGCCCCTTAAATTATTTCAAGTGGCAATGCGGTCCATTATATTAAAAAGTTGGACATTTATAATCTAAACGTGTGACAGCCGAACTAAATAAGTAAACGCTGCGGTGACTTTATTTCTTAACCCATTTTATTAAAATTTGCACAAAATCTACAACATAACTTAAATTTGATTTTCAATTAATAGATCGCCGCTAGCTATGACCACACGTTCACAACGTTCCCAGAAACGTCCTGCTGCCTTCATTACCTTTCCGTTCAGTAAAGTGGGGAATGACATCATTATTCTTGCTCTGCGGGAGCTTATGGTGATGTGGGAACGTTCGTTGTAATGTTCCATTTCGGTGAGTTAGGAGGCCAATAACTCGAAGGAACGGACATTACATTCTCATAATCAAGAAAATTCAGTGTTCTTTTATATTAGTGACAGGGTGCACTGTCTTGATGCCGGATCCAAGGTGAGCCTTTCCTTATTTTGAGTATATTGGTCAAAGTCTTGTTTTGGGTGCAGTTTTCTCCCTGTTTCACAGAGTTAGAAGCTATACCCTGTAACGTACATGGTTGTGATACTGATGATAGGTCTTCATTAAGGACGTGTTGGACAGTCGAATGGAAAACTATAACCATACTGTCCTCGATTCATCGATTGGCCGAGGTTATTTTCATTTTTTTACTAATTACTCACAAAAAAGGAGGATTTTGTACGATTTTGATCGCTTCTGATTCACAAAGCTTCCAAATATTCATCGTCAGTGGGTCCTCACCATTCTTCTCGACACGTTCTCCTACTTTTTCATCGAATCGAGTATTGCACCCCACCGCTTTAAAACATTTAAATAGACCAAAAGAAAAATAGGGCACATTGTTTTTCTTCCTGATTAAATGAAAATGAGGATATATTGTCATAAGGAAGCACTGAAGTGGTAGAGTGACATTCCAACTAGACTGACTATTCATAAGTGTGTGATTGTATTCAACCCGATTTAAAGAGTAACGGTATGAGGCCAGGGAAAATTGTTAAAGTTTTAAAAACTACCTTTATATAATTGTTTTAGGTCAAAATATGGCACTGAATTGAAATGGAACTCTAAAAAAGTGATTTTTAAGTATACTATAAAGGGAAACCAACTGGAATATAATATATTAAAGATGTTTTTCGTGTTTTATGGCTGAAATAACAATAATAAAAGTAGGTTTTAGACGGAGTGCATTCCAAGACCTGAATTTTGTTGTACAGTATTATTTCGTATATATTTATCACTGCTTACAAAGTTTTTGCCTATGTTTTTTTAGTCACCAGGATTACACCAAAAGTTAAAGGTCGATTTTGAACAAACTTGATACAAAAATTAAATATATTTACAGTAAGAAGCCATTGAATTTAGAAAAGTGAAGGTCAATGTAACACAAAACGTAAAAAAAAAACAATCTACCATCACTTTTAAAAAATGGAGAAACATAACTCAATTTGATTTTCGCTGGAGGTTTTGATCTCTACCGAGTGCACATACTAGTTACTATTAAACGCATGCAATTTCTGAGCCAAAAAATTGTCAAACTGCTCAAATTGATGACTCCAAAACTCATGTATCAAATAGTATACATATGGTGTTATAGGCTTTAAAAGGGTTAATGACATGACGTAAAAACCCCCATTCCTATATCTGTATGAACAAATCAACAATACAATTAGGTAACAAAAATCAATATCCATAATAATCAATTCCTTGAGAAGAATGATTTTTCTTCCTTCTTCGTCTCAACAAAGGAAACAGATGTTTGATTTTGAAGAAGGGATCTGTTCAGAGCTGCACAATATATTTATATATATATTATATGAAGAAATTGATTTTTCTAAAAAGAAAATGATAAAAAAATCCGTTATCCATCAATAGGTTTTGTACCAGTTTCAATTAGTGCAGTCCTCTCACAACGTCTTATGTACAAAAGTGTCCTGGAGGATAATTGGACATCATTTGATAAAGGCTTCAAGTAGAAAAGTCCCACGGAATATTCATGGAGCTTGTACTATTTAGGTATTTTTCTCTTGTCAACTTTAATTGGTCTAACTCAGTTATAATAAAACTAATATAAATTGGTAGAACCATAAACACTTACAGTTCTTGTGCATCAAATTTCTTCATCATAGCAGAGACTATTTGAGATGTTGGCCAAAATAAATCTTGTTTCAGGGGTTCTTGACGCGAGAATTAGTCGTCACGAGATCTCCCTCAGCGTCTCCTACTTCAAGGGTCTCATTACCAATATTAAAAAGTTGGAGAAGAACAGCTGGAGTTTTGAGAGGAAGCCCCAGCAACCAGGAGAAACCACCCTCGAATGTGGTGTGAGTTCAACTTGGCAAATTGTTAGCCTTGGAGAATATGGCCTCCGTCTTTACCATACTACAACCCCTCGACTATGGAAATGTAGGCCCCATCGATAAAAAGGCTTTTGCTCATCTTTGTCGATGAAGGGAAATATATATTGGTTTGATATATCTTATTTAATACCCAGTAAGCATTATGTACCACTCAACATTCCTTAATATCTCCTCCGTATTTCTACAAAAATAGAATACATTGTAACATGTAGTATTATAAATACAAACATTTGTAAACATATCCAGGGTGTAAAAGCAAATTTGACCAAAATACAATGCTTAAAATTTAGGGCTTATAACTTTTTATTGTATAGGAGAATATACAGGGTGTCCACGATAAATTGGAACTACCAGGCTACCAGGCTCACCAACGGTAAGCGTCTCCTCAATGACCTGAAGAGCCATGGAGGAAGAATTATCTTCTTCTCCGACGAGAAGAACTGGACTATCAACAGAAGCTAGAACGTCCAGAATGACAGGTGGCTTGCCAAGGAGAGAGAAGAGTTCCCTACGGTCTTCACCACAAAGTTCCCGGCCTCTGTGATGACCCTGGGTGTCATCTGCAGCACCGGTGAGGTGATGCCTCATTTCTTCTTCAACCCAAAGGAAAGGGTTAACGCGATAAGGTACTGGGAAGTCATGGAGGAGTTCGTCATCCCCTGGATGAAGGATATAGCCGCTGGGAGGGAGTTCATATTCCAACAAGACTCAGCGCCTGCACACATCGCCAAGAGGACCACTAACCTCTTCAACTCCCACGACATCACTTTCTGGGATCGCAACACCTGGCCCTACAACTCACCCGACCTCAATCCGTGTGATTACTACTGGTAGGGGAAGTTGGAGAGGGAGGTGTGCAAGGTCAGCCACAAGAGCATCGCGGCCCTGAATGGCTCCATTACGAGGGAGTGGAACGCTGTTTATTCCGCGGAAGTCATCAGGGCATGCAAATCCTTTAGGGGGAAGGATGGAGAAGATGGTGGCTGCTGAGGGAGGACATGTTGAATAAATTTATTGTTTAATATCATGTCTAACTTTTTCATATGAACAAATACACTCCAAATTCCATTTTTATCAAGCAGGTTGAATTTTAAGAAAGTTCCAATTGATCGTGGACACCCTGTATATTATTTTCCATTTACATATAAATGAACATGTAAGGAATCCCCTTGTTTAATGACTGCCTTTAGATGGGACAATTTATAATTATGACCATCACCCCTTGGGAAACTCTTATCACCCTTCCCATTCTCTGTGTCAAAGTGGTGGTGGCGGATGGTGCACATGCTGACCCCATACAGCTTTGCAATCGTCTCGTAGCTGACATCCACATTGAGGAAACCAAGAACTTGTTAACTTATTGCTTGCACATTGTACTATTTTTCAATGTAGAGCAAAGTTCAATATATGAATCAAACGCTTAAATTCGCGACGACTTTGCATCAGCAATCAAGTTCCTCAGCTGGTCAAAAAGTTTAATTTGTGTTATTCAAACAAATCTGGTGGACAAACTTACTTTGTAGTAAAATCAAATCTATTATTTATCCAATACAGGCTTTAGTAATATGTATCTCCTGTTGTATAAGTGTGATCAGCTTACGCTGGATAGTGTTGAAAAGATTATATTTCGTACCAAAAAAAAAAAAACTTCTTTTAGAGCTTTGTGATTGTTAAACCCAGTATTGTTAGAGTGATGTATTACCATTTTCGTATTACATTTTTAGACAATCGACAAAGTGTATTATATTAATCGTGAGCTTGGAATCTGGACAAAGGTGCAGTCGAAGGGCTTGCCATCAAGGCTGTAGATGAGCCAAAAGTGGAGGAGATTGATTTCTTTGATCACTTGTGTCAAAAGTCTGGTGTGAAACTCAGGGATCTCCTCCATGATCCCTCATAGACTTCAGGGGATTGACCAGGGCTGTTTTCTTTAACACCTCCGGATCCAGTTTGGCCTTTTTGACATAGCCCATCTTCCTCTCCAACATTTCGGACTTGCTGACAGCCTAGACGGTGTGCCCTGGAGACGCCCAACAGCTTGGAGTGCGCGAATGAAAATTCGTCGATCACGTTCAAGTGTCATTTCCTTGACTTTAGCGTAGACTAAAGAGTTGAAATTTGTTTCGTTTTGTAATTAATCCTTTTAGCTCTAATATATCCAATTATGAATTTATTACAATAACTCAACCTTCATTAATTATTAAATTAGTAAGGTTTACTAATTCAATGGACCACCCAGTATTATATTTACAAATCACAGAATAAGTATCTTTCTTCATCCATTCCCATCCTAACACATCAAAAAAAAGGACAAAGACATTCCGATATTGTACAATACAAATTATTATATATGTTACAACTCGTCATAACTATGTACTCCTAATAATAATGAAACAGATGTTCGTCTCACGGCGACGTCTTCTCCAAAATATAATATATGTACATAAAATATACGGTTTTTTTTTAAAATCAGAGTATGTACATACTCATACTGCATGATAAGAGATTATTATTTAACTGAAGAATGTAAATGAAACGAGGGAGACATGAAAATATGAAGAGATAAAAAAATACAAAATGCAGTGTGAAAAAAGTATTGAATTTCTTTTATCATTTGTAGACATACTGCATATAGTCAAAATAAATTAAGTACCTTTATCATATGACGATGATTTGAAGACTTACTTAAAGTAATATTTCACCAAAATTGTCTGCAAAACCTATACAATAAGACTTCAATTGCAAAAAAATATATGTATATCTGAATACTTTGTACAAAGTGGTCTATTAAAATCTAAACTCTCTGAATTTTAATGTTCAACAAGATTTAATTCATTAATTAACAATAGAATTTCAACAAAATTAGTACTAAAAATAAATTTGTGTATGAGCTCTCTAAATCTTTAATGTTTCCGTCATTAGGAAAAGGCCTAGTGCCTTATCTTTTCTTTTCCTTTTTTTAAATTTGTCTCGTCTAGTATACCTATTTTAGTAATTTGTAACCGTAATTCTGTCTTGAAAAATGAGCTGAAATAAGTCATATCAGGGGCGTCCGCAGGGGAGGGTAGGAGGGGATGTAGCCCAACCCCCAAACTAAGGAATTATTGATTCGTACTAAAACATTTAATATTTAATCATAAAAAAATTTAATGAAAAATTTCAATTTTTTCAAAACAGCTCAGGATTTTTGAAATTTTGATCTAAAATATTTAATTTTTTGTGAAAAGCAATATATTTTTGAAATTTTTTCCAACAAAAAATGTAATATTTCGATTTAATATTTTTTTGTGAGTAGTTCTGGATTCTTAAATTTTTTGATTGTAGCTATAGATTTTTGAATTTTTTTTCCAAAAAATTTAATTTTTATAGAATAACCATTGATATTTTAAATTTTTATCCAAAAAAATTACTTTTGTTTGGGAAACAATAGACTTTAAAAAATATATTAAACTTATAAATCAAGGCTAGCGTGATATTTAGTATTCTATAAAATATCATTTTTAATTTATAGTCAAAAAACTTAAAAGAGAAGGTTATGAGGGATTAGTTGTCTTTTTAAAATACAAATACACAAATACTTCTTATTTGATATTATCTAAGTATACAAAAAAGTACATATTTTTAAAGGAAGAAAAATAAGTGCCGTGACCAGGATTCGAACCTGGGTTACTGCGGCCACAACGCAGGGTACTAACCACTATACGATCACGGCTACGCGCTAATGATATTAACTGGGAATAAATTTGTATATAAATATTTTTTTTTCTTCACCTTGACTTCTAAACGTTTCATTTTAACACCAGCGTGAGCGCTTATGTACACATTGAGAAAATGAACATGATATATTTCAATTTGTATTTACATATGTAATACCGAAGCAAATTCAAATCATTGGACGCATAAATCTTTTTAGCTATTTTAATGATATTTCATAAAAATTTGAATATTTATAACTTGTAAATATGCATATATATGATAAGAATAAATTATTATTATTGTTATTTAAAAGGGCTTTTTTTGGCAAGGTTTTAAATAGAAATATGATTTTACATTATTTCTACTATCTTGAAAAACATTTGCATAGCAGAATGAAAAGATAATTGAATTAAAAAAGAATAAAAATTAAGGAAAACAAATTATTCGTTAGAAGCAAAATATATATTTAATAAAGAAAAACAATAAAATTAATATCTTTTATGTTAAATACGTCCCCCCTCCTACTTGTATAATAATATTATTATTCCGTAGATCAATGTAGTCCCCTCTAAAAATAAAGAAATTTTTGTTATATATAGGAAAATTAAATATTTGAATTTTTTTTCCAAAACAATTGATTTTCTGTAAATAACTATGGATTCTTGAATTTTTCCTCCAAACAAAAAAAAATACTTTAAATTTTTTAGAAAAATTTAATTTTTTGTTAACAACTTTGGATTTTTTGAAAAATAAAATATTTTTACTTTTGTTTTCTAAAAAACACTTTTTGTAAACTCCTGCTTTTTGAATTTTTTTTCAAAAATATTATTTCTAAAATTTTTTCTGAAAAAATTTCTTTTTTTGTGAATGGCTGTAGATTAGCATTTTTTTCTTCTAATTAATTGAATATTTAATTTTTTTTCTCAAGAATTTAATTTAATTTTACAAAATTTAACTATTAGATTTAAAAAATAAAAAAGCCAAGCCCCTTGCGGACGCCCCTGAATCAGGTTGCAGTAACATAACGTTGTTTATAATTATGCGAGCAGTGTGGAAGAGATACATCTGAAACAATTTTAGCATTTGTGAGCACTTTACTTCTCCTATTCACTCCTTCTATATTCTTTTTACTATACATATATCCCTTATACCTATTTAAAATCATCTTCTTATAATCGTGGTGAATGATAAGAAAAAATGAAACAGGGAGACCTCTGATTCTCTTCAGTCTATTAATGACCTAATGGAAAAATTAACATCTTTCGACAAGAAGTTTGAGTATCTGAATAACAAATTAGAAGCACTCACTCATGTCATACAATCAACCAACAAGAGAGTTGATAATGTGGAAAAGGAGCTGATTATGAACTACGGGAGAGAGGACAATTGAAGAAAACTGATCATTTATGGTCTTTTGTCAGAAATGGAGTCGGAATAGATAATTTCGGAATTAAAAAATGTAAAATCAAATACACTTTTGGTATAAGAAGTAAACAAAATGGCCCATCACCAATTATAGTGGGGTTTGTTGATGACTTGACCAAAGAACTTATTATTAGCAAAAAAATAGAAAATGTGAATGTCAATGCATGCCTTACATAATACCAAAGATTCGCTGACCAGAAGGTCTATGAAGAATTAAAAAAAAAAAAAAAAGCGGCAAAAAAAATAAAGACCTCTTTCCAGCTTGTAAGGAGGTCTGGGCAGCTAAGAATCATCAAAAGGAAAAGCTAAAGATATTTCACATAAACATCCAGAGGTTATTCCACAAAATTCATAAACTTCAAATGATCATTGACGACCACCAGACTTCATTGATCTGTATCATCAAAGCTTGGCTAAATGATTATATAAACACTGAAGTCATTTTAAACAACTATTGTCTATTTTCTCGATCGGATTGCAACTCATCGGCCAAATCCAAAGGGGGTGGGGTTGCTATCTACTCACGTAATGATACAAGAGCTTTTAATCTCCAAAAACACTCTGGTGAATTTTTTGAGCTGTGAACGATTCAAGTTCAAAACTTGAAATGCATGTGTGTATATAGATCCCCCGACTCCAATAACAAAAGTGACCTAGCGCTCTTTTCGTTCAGAAAGGAAATTAATAACTCAACCATATTGTGCAGGGATTTCAATATTCCGGCAGTTGACTAGAATACTCTGACACCATATTCCAACTCAGTAAATCTACTTATCCAGGGTTTCCTTGACTCCTTTCTCCACCAATGCATCCCTGAATCTACACACATAAAAGAAAATCATATACGATGACTCGATAAATGTGTAAATAACTCTTGTGGATTAAATCCATAAGTCTCTAATGGTTCCAAAAAGAAGGAAAAATATATTTTTCCACGTGTATTTTGATATTCTCTTATTTAACACTCTTTGCCTTGCCGCTGTAATCACAATCCTTGGCTTCAAATTTAGTTGTAACGATAATTGCATTTCAAAGAGGTAAAATAGCTTATAACTTTTTTCTGGATTTGCATAATATTTATATAATTTTCATATTTGTTAAAATATGCTACATTTTTTTTCAGAATAAATATCTATAAATAAATTACTAGGAGAAGTGGAAAGGCCACAAAATAAATGGTAAAGGACCACGTGCAGGCCGCCCCTGGCTTAAATCTTCATGACAGCTAAGCTCTTCTCCTCCCACTTTCCTCTGATAATGTTTGTTGTTCTCATGACTTGAAGAGATCAAGCGGTTCAATATAAATTTATAGGCAGAACGTGAACCGGAAGTAACGAAACCTTGAGGAACTACAGTCAAATAAATTGCCAATTACCCCAAATTCCGTACACCCTGTAAGTTTAAGCCCCAATAAAAAACAGATTAGGATCGTCAACGGATTAATTGCTGCCGCCTATGTCCTTGGTTGATACGGAGTGGGACTTGTGCTTAGTTCCTTCCTTTCATAGATTTTTGCAGCTGATGAATGGAACGCCCTCATAGTTTAGATGTTCTCTTCCAAACTTTTTTTCTTATTATCAAGATTACCATGTTATCTTCAGTTTTTTTCAGAAATCAGAAAATGCTTAAGATTTACACCTCTTTACATTGTTCCCGATATTTTTTTTTAGCTTTTTCATAATAAATAGTTTATTATTAAGGAAATATAAGATAATCTTGATACATTATTAATATTACTTTTTTGATGACGTCAACACGGAGCCAAGTTCTTCAGTGTTACTGACTAGTGTTAACTCAAATTATTTCAATAATTATGTCTTGTTCCAGAGGTACAAGACATATTCGTGCTGTGGCAACCTGTACGCCTCCATTAGATGCCCTTTACTTTTGTATGTGTCACAAACTTACACTCAAAAATGCAATTGTGAATTTGAGAAGATTGAAAAAAATTGACCAATTTACAAATTAGTAATTACAGATAAATTTAATTCATGAATATCTTGTACAAAAAATGGTTTCAAATAGTGAATGATTGTGTAAATATTATTAATTTAGTATATTTATGATCTGATCTATTTTTCATTAAAAACAACATTTAAAATAAAAAAAAAGTTTAGTAACGTCCGTCGAAGGGTAAAAAATTACTATTATAATATTGTCTAATGAAAAATTAAATACGATATTTTGTATTAATATCCAATTTCCTCCTAAATGACTTTTTCTGTGACGTCATCAAAATAAACAGTACAATTATTAACAAAAGCAAAAATATATCTTATCCACAAACAATATACCTATATAGTTACCTTGGTTACTATGTGAGTTAACCTGGCCGAAAATGGAAGATCTCGAGCCAGTTCTGATAAATAACTCTTTGTGCATATTATACTTTCAGTTGGTAGAAGCACCCTCAACTGTCTGTCACGAAATCCTTGATTCCTGACGTTTTTATTATTGAGCCCATAGTCTGGATGAAGTATAATACGCATTACATAACATTAGTGGGTCTGCTTTTAGGTGAGCTCGAGGCGTTGGTGGTAGATCTATTCCAAGGGATCCCTAATTTTCTCTTCCGCAACATCCCTTACAGGTATCACTCTATCACATTCATAAAAAGATGGAAGGATGTATTTGTACGATCCTTAAAGAAAGAGCAGAACCTCTCTGTTTCCAAGGTTGGGACTTGGTCATGCTCAGCGGTTCTATTGGTCCCAGTCTCAGTTCTTTCATATGAACAACTTCGGTGTCTGTTCAGCTTTATCGGTCTTGGTTCCAGTATTCCGTCTCAGTTCTTTTTATACAGGCTCAGTTTGGTGATAGACACTGAAAATAAGGGCCTCACCTAGAAAATTTAGTGTCCAGGAATTGATATAGGAGCAAAAGCACAAGAACCACGACTAATAAGCAATATATTCTGGTCTCGTGTCAACTTTGTCGGTTCCAGTTCTAGCTGTTCAATAACTGGAACGGTTTGAACCGCTATACCGATAAGGGATCCACCTTGTATCTTTTTTTCGACTTGTTGGTAAAGACTGTTGATGTAGACAGACGATATTGTAGTCATCACTCCCTTGAATCGATGAATGGATTTATCATGACTGATCTCTTTATCAATATCTTCATGTATATTGAAATTTCTGCATATTTCCTTGCTCTTTCCTGTTCAGTTCCTTTTTTTTTCACTTTCCAAAAATACATAAGATTACCAATTCTACTCATATATAGTGAGTGGCATATGTCTGGTGAATATCAATAACTCAGACTTCCTAGCATAAAGTAATTAAGACATGGACTAGCATAATAAAATAATTAGATGATGTATCCATATGTCTTACATCAAAACAAAATAATAGCCCTTTAGACATCCTCTGTACCCCTTTCCAAAAGTCATTCACACTATCTAGACCCCCATATTCCGGAGAGTAATGACCACAAAAGTTTCTTAAGAATATCAAATCAGGATCAAAAACCCGTTACTCAAAATAGTGATATATCTATTTGGTTTCGTAAAATACAACTGGCTTCTACTGTGCTAAGTCGCTGTTGCACCTTGGAATCAATTGATGGATGATCCAAAACATTATAGACTTAAACAATTAAAAAAAGAAAGAGGAACCAGGGGCTTCCACCGGAGGAGGGCTGGAGCCCCTCACCACAAATAAAGGAATTATTGCTATTTACTAGATTTTTTTTTTAGATGAGGATGAAAATTTTTACGTCAAAATAGGGATAAAATTTTTTTCCAAAAAATTAAATTTTTGTAAATATCTGCGAATTTTTGAAAATTTTTGTAAAAAAATTTACTATTAGAAATTGAACTTTTGGAATTTTTTGAAAAAGGCCGAGGATTTTTGAAACTTTTATACAAAAGTTCAATATTAGAAATTAAATTTTTGAGAAAAACTGTGGATTTCTTAAATTTTTTTATATAAAATTTAATATTTGAAATTGAACTTTTGAAATTTTTTTATTAAAAAATTAATTTTTGGAGAACAGTCGTAAATTTTTGTAATATTTTTTTGCATATAGTTATGGATTTTTGTAAGTTTTTTTGCAAAAAGTTCAATATTTAAAATACTTCTTTTATTTGAAATTGAACTTAGAATTTTGTTTCCAAAAATTTAATTTCTGATATGTTTAGCGAATAGTTATAGATTAATTTTTGAATAAAAAAAAATACGAAAACCAAGCCTCCCAGAGCCGAAAGAGAGTTGCGTCAGCTGGTGACTATAGTTCTTTTACTACATTCCTCATTATTATTTGTATTGCTATGAACGTAAAACAATCACAAACAAATCAACTAAGGAAAAATAAATTCAAACCGGTAGTGAAAAAATAACTTAAGACCGACAAAAAATTCAGGCTCGAACCGAGTCTCAACACTATTACCTACGCAGTATCCTATATTTAGTTACATTTGTATAATTTTCTTTTTGAATCGAAACAACTCTGTCTAATAAGTTTCTTATGCATTTTCTAATCTCTTTACATTAGAACAAAACTTATATATATTTTTTTTTGTACAAAGTTTATCTATCTATCTACATATAAAGTATATCTTTGTAGCTAATACTTTTTTGTCTTACTCTTCGTAATACTTGAAATTAGAAAATAATACATGCAGAAATTTAAAAGATAATCTCTAAATACCTTTCAGAATAACAAAACTTTTTCTTCTCCGTTTTAAACTATATATTTATTTACATACGTAGTGCGTTAACATAAGAACACTATTGAATAAAAATCAAGAATTATCTTTTTTTATTACCAATATTTCATAGACATACTCAAGTCATATATGTTTATTATTCAAAATTTGTGGGATGAGTTAATATAAAAAAAGTTTTAGCTATAGATTTTTGAACTATTTTTGATTTAGAGGACTTATTTCGGTCCCGATATGACCTTTCAAATCGAATAAGTCAATTTACCATTCTTTTATTGAATTGTACAGTCATTTTTGACTACTTTATAAGTACAATTTGCAACAAACACAGAGGTTAATAAGAACAATTGGATGGTATAAATTGACGATAATTATTATTCAGAGAATATAAATGTAATTCGCTCTCAATTTTGAGAAAAATTATTCAAGCTCTCTTTTGAGTTAATGAACCAGATTTGTACAACTCAGAAATCATGGATGAGTTAAAATTTCCATGAATTTTAACTATAAGTGAAAAAATTTATTTGCCCTTATTATTTGCCTAATTTTGCTCTCAAAATTTAAGGCCTCTTACTGTGACCATAAATGTTGATACAGCATATAAAGGGAGTTTTAATGAAGAAAAAAAAAGAGAAAACTTAATATGTTCTTTTCTAGCTTTTTTTACTTAATATGTAATTACTATGATAATTTTCGTGGATAAAAAAACACACTCAAGACTGAAATATATATTGTATTCTGGTAAAATAATTTTATAGTAATAAGTGTAAAGTTTTTAATAACGTATCTGTTCCATTAGTTTTATTAATATAAATCCCCCCCATTTGATGTTTAAGTCATCATCTATTTAAGTACTTGATACGAATTCGGTCTCTCGATTTAAATGAGTGTATCTGCAGTAGATCTTCTTTCTCCCTAAATTATGTGATACGTCATCAAAAGTAGACTATGATGCATCCTCTACTTTCGCTATGAATTGGATTTATTTTTCTTTTCTTTTTCTATACCAACTTTTTGCATAGAAAATCAAGAGGGACTGAAGGAAAATGGCTTCATAATTAATTATTAGTGTGTAAATATAATCCTAAATGGTAATGCTTCGAATTATCGAAAAATATCGCAAATATAATTTAAAGAACAGTATCTTGTGAAAAAAGTTAATTGTATAGAATAAGTTCTCACAAAAACTATTTCCATGATCTTTTGATGCTGCTTGTTTTAAGGAAAGGACAACAAGGTACCATGATGAATAATTAATATTATCTAAACAAGTCTAACTCTCCGTACTTAATTAAGTTTAATCAAAATCGATCTGTATCTTTTGTCGTAATCCTGGTCACTAACAAACAATCAAACAAACAGATGCAAAAACATAACTTCCGTTTAACTTTGTGGAGGTAATTATAGGAATAATAATATGTGGTAGGTCAAAGTGAATTACCCTTGAACAAAAATCAACAAAAAGAGAATATCAATTATATGTTTACTTCATAGAAATACAGAGTGCAATGTTTCGTAGAGATATATGAGTGAGTTATAGGCTTAGTAATCAAATTACTGGGGTGAGCTAAGTTACTTAATAATAATAACCCTAGTTTATTATCTGTATTTGATTTAAGTGCCATGTATTGCTCCCGATATTTGCCATTTCTAAATAGAGAGAAAGCTGGGTTCTGGGACAGTTACACCTTTGGAGCCGGTGTTGCACAATTTTAAAAACAGTTAAATCCGGATACTAGGAAAATATGCTTATAAACAATTTTATCTCAGATACCAATTATTTACAACATGAAAATTAGTTAAGTATTTTTTTCAGGTTTTTTCCTTTTTTATAGGCACAAATTATAAGATGGCGATAACTTTTTTTTGCTACATGTTTCTTTTTAAATTAATTTTGAAACAATTTTAAAAAATAAGGATATATTACATGGGTTTCCCCAAATGAAACTAATAATAACACAAAAAAGAACAAGAATAAAAAAACTTCTGAATCTATGAAATAAATAATACACATTAATAATTAAAAAAATGTGTTAAATTATTTACATAGCTATCCAAAAATTGTCGTTTTTATATATACGAGAATGCTTTGAAAAGTTTCCAACCTAGCAAAGAAACAAAATATTTTTACTCAATGTTTATTTTTCAGCATAGTACCCTTGTAAATCTACAAATATCTCCCAGCAATGCTTCATTTTTCTAACTCATTCAAATAGTTCTCGTCGTTTTTCCAAGTAAAAAAAACTGTACACAAATGTATTCATTTGATTTATTTTTTGCCGTCCACTGTATTTTTGTTTCGGGAATATAATGATATATTCAAGTTTCATCTGCAATAATTCAAGGTTATTTAATCATACTTGCTAGAATTGTTAATTTGATGTACCTTACCGACTGCTGTGCAAGACAGCCAGACTTTGACGTCATAGAGTATAACGGTAAAATTCAAGGAAGGCGATATATTTCTACCTTCAATAACAGTATATGCATGCTTTTTCAAGTCATTATTTAAAAAGCGTGGTGGAAGTCAAATATCAGTCGACAAAGAGTTGTGGTACATTTAACCATGTATTTCTATTCAACTTGAAGTAATTAATCTGGCCAAAAACTCGGATTTATTATGCCTAAACTGCGCCAATATAGAGAGACTTGATTTTTTCCAATTTCACACAAATATTCACATCAATCCATTCAAACGACTGTTACTTAACAACTGAGCGTCCAAAATGGCTAAAACTTTGGTGAGTAACTGTCAATAGATAGTAAATGGACGTGAATAACTTTTATTTATGAGTGCTACTATTTTCACGTTGGAGTTGTAAGTTTTTTAGACTCCCATCATACATACATCGGTTATAAGAAAAGTCCATGTATTTTCAACTATTTATCTGAAAAATAGAAGTTTCTTTTGGACAGTTTTTACTGAAATTGGAGTTGGAAGGGCTCAAGAAACATTCAAAAAGAAGAACAGATTATATCTCCTACTTTGATGTTTTGTGACGTCACATTCACTCCCGAAATTGATATAATTATTGAAAAAAGAGTCGAAAAGGGTGCAATACAAGATCGAGCGACAAGACGAGGGAGTACTTCATTAATGATCCATATTACTTGATATCACAATCCAGGATTTGATATTAATTTCAATTAGTTGTTGTTGGTGGCAAATAATATCAAATAGTTAAAGTCAGAGTCGAATAATTTCTAATAGCAAGATTCATAGTTGGAGTCGAATACTTCACAGACTTTGAGTTAGAGCTGCAAAAAAAAAAATTACTAGAACTTCATATCCCTGACTTTAGTACATAAACAAGAACTTATAAATTCTATATATGTTACAGAAAACATTGGACAAATATTGTTGCCATCCCATTTGACGTCATAGACATATTTGAGTCAAATATATACATATTATTTAAATTTTTGGGATGAGTTACGATACCTTTGAATATTATTTATTTATAATTTAAGAACTTTTTGTCATTTAATGCACTTAAAATTACCCTGATATGGCCTTTCAGACAAAAAAATTAATCCATTTATCATTCTTGTATTGTGGCGTTCAATTTTGTCTTCTTTACTTACTGTTTGCAACACACCCGAAGGGTTAATATGAATTATTTGTAGATAGACAATGAAAAATATTCGCCGTAGAAATATATAATCCACATCCCATTTTTAGAAAAATCAGTCCAGCATACTTTTGTGTTGACGGGCCAGATATTTTGTTATGTACTTAAAGAAAAAAAAAAGTACCTGGTAGGAGAAGAGCATGGGAGGAATTCATTAACCTTTGCGTCTTATTCATCATCAAAAGTAAGCTTTAACGAAGCAAGAACTTGCATTAACCATAAGTGAATTACTCTTTACAAATACTCCAAGTAAACAAACAAAAATCAGGTTTTACATAAATTTATGCATAAGGCTCGTTACACATTTCATGCCTTTTGACATGTACAACCAAGCTATGTTGTAAGGTGTTTTTTTTTTTGTTTTTTTATAAAATGAATGAATATAATATGTATATACATACAAATTATCCAATTATGCATTGATTGTTTATCTTTTGTAGCTTCGCTAAGACTCTCTCACGTGAAAAAAACAAAACAAAAAGGTGAAAACATATCATTAAGGTGATGGGGAAAACAAGGTTTGAAGTGAATCCTGGAAAGAAGTGCATTTTATAATATGTAACCTGTCAATACAAAAAAAAGCTAGAATGATTTTTTAACAAAATACAGCGTGGATTACATTTTTTTCTTCCACAAATGATTCTGATTAACCCTTTGTGTATGCTGCATATGCCACTTTAAGTAGGCAAAATTAATTGTCATTATGATAAAAGGATAAATAGGTAGTTTTTCAAAAAAAAAAAGCCAAACTTTATGATCATGGGTCAAAAAAAAGTTTCAGTCGTAGCTAAAATTCATGGGTATCTAAATTCATCTCACAATTTTGATTAAAAATCCTTCAATTTGTTCAAACATTTCTATAAAATAATGGACTGTCTATATATGTGGAATTTTTTAACACAAAATCAAGTCAGAATCTTTTATCACCCAATTGAGTGTGGATTATATTTCTATTCTTCCACGAATTATCCTCTATACAATAACATTATTCTTATTTAGCCTTTGGATGTACCACAAGTTGACCCTAAAGTTAGAAAATTGATTTCCACAATAAAAAAATGAAACAATGGATTGACTTTACTTGAAAGGGGCACGTACACGTCTATAACATCAAATAAAGTTTGTAAACTACAAATAAAAATCTTAGGTATTATTTCTCATTCACAATTATGAATAATTTATTCTATAACTAATTCAAATATTTCAATAAAATATTGGCATCTATTTATGCGTGAAATATAAAAAATCTGTATATTTTATTTCAAGATAGTTTTTATGTTGAGCCACTAACAGATGTTATTAAAAGGTGTTTTTTTTTTGTTGATTTTGTTTACTTACCTTTTTTGCATTATTCTCATCACAAGTACTCTAAATTCACTATTTTAAGTTGTTAATCTCATTATTTGGGTGGAATTTTGTATAATTTTTTTCACAAGTAACAACTCGTACAAGAAATGCATCAGCCATTTTTTTTGCGTAACTTTATTCAGAACCAAATATAAACTTTTCCACAAAACCAAAAGCTTAGCACATCACATAAAACATAAAATTTTAACCTTAAAAAAAACAATTGTAAAAATAAGAAAATTATCAAAATAAAAATAAAGATAAAAACAATAAAATCAAATAACGTTGGTGGCATATTCCTCAGTTAACTAAAGCACTAGTCCATACTTTTACCGACTTTGATATGCAAATTAATAATGGGGATGACGTTTGTAAAGTTTAAGTCCTTCTTAGTCCTTTTTGCATATATTGATTGCTGAGTTTTCGTAATAATGGGTTTAACCTTGCCTTCCCCCTATCCAACAATAGGGTTCTAAAAATTGATTTGTACTAATTGTTGCTTCAAAATTATCTAGCAATCCATATGAGATCCGCTCATATGTTACTCTTAGAAGCCTGCAACTCCATAAGAGATGATCAGTAGTCTCTCTTGTTTCATTTGCAAAACGGGCAAATACTCCTCTGGAAATGTATTTGACTTTAATCAAACTTTACAGTGATGCAAAAAATATAACTATAAGAATGATAATTTATCCACTATTTTTAATGTGTTGAAAGTCAAAGTGTATTTTTTTTATATATCAGAGCCGTCCAGGGGTGGCTCAAGTAATCTTTTATGAATTATTGTTTTCTATTTTATTTTTTAAACTGATAATATGTATATTATAATTTCGATACATTTTTAGCAAGTTCAAAAATCATATAATGGAGCCAATGTGAATCTCTAAAGTAAATGTTATATAATGAGTCTATAATTGACTCAATGTAAAAGTTTGAGAACCACTGCCCTAGGGTACAGTCTGGAGCTGAGTTTCAATTAGGTATTGCACACGGCCAAAATTGTTCAAGAGTGGATTAACATCAGCACACCATTCTGGGACAAAAATTCTTGCTCGTCACAGTCACCGGACTTTAGCACTCTGGACTTTATTTGTCAGTGGTATTAGGAAAAATGTCAAACAACTAGTTCGTAATGACATTGAGAACAAAATTATATTTTTTGCTTTGAATTATAATTCAAATTGACATTTTTAATTCAATATGACCTCCCTAAGCCTCGATGATGGCCCCACTCTCTTTCTGATGGCAACACAAAACTTACAGATGTAGCCTTCTGACAAGTCGGCCCATGTGTCCTTGATGGCAGATTCCAAAGATCGTACATACCTGTGAGGCTTGTTGTAGGTAGCTCACTCGACCTTTGCCTAGATGTAATAATCCAAAGGATTAAGATTGGGGGAGGTAAAATGTCACATATTCATGGAAACAATCAAGAACCTGGGCTCTAGACAACCTCTTCTCCTTTGTGGCCGTCATAATGAAATTGTTTTCTCTTCCTCCTTGCTCTTGATTTTCCTTCCAAGTCATTGTTAATGATGTAAGAGAATGCAATTTTGCTCTCATTAATCTATTTGGCCATACCGTGATTCGTCCATACTGGATTTCTGGAAAGGTGGTTTTCCACACGTATAATTATGACCTTTCATCTTTCTGTTCGATTCCAACCTTGCTCAGTCTTTTTGACAACTGTTTCTTGGGTTTCAAATAGCCTGTTAATACCATACATGGCTTTTTGACTGATTCTGAGGTCATTGATAATCTCGGTTGGTGTCTTCTGGCGTGCAAGCATTTCCGGCACTTTTAGCTTCCACTTTGTCGTCTTTGAAGATACTGCCAATTTCTTTGAAATAAACCTTATCGTTGTAAAAATTCATATCAAAACATGAGCTCTGAGCATTTTTTAAGTGTAAGCTTAACTTTGACCCATACAGTAGTTCATTAGTTATAATTTATCAACTTTATAATAGATTACTTTATTACTATTTCTACACAAAAAAGTTTCAAACCCAGTACTCAAAATAATTAAAAAAAACATGATTCACTATTGAGAATAGGCGGTTGACGAGGGGAATAAAGACAGATCAACAATTTCATCAAATAACTCACTGTATGAAAAATCATTTCGCAATATCATTTATAAGCCTTGTTATTATCTTTTTATTTTGCATAATATGGTTATAGAATATTGATTGCTATTTACTATATTTAAATATGTAAAGATCACCATACATAGATCAATATTTATGAATTCAAAGCCCTCAATAAATAATTCCCTTTCACTTTCACGATATGATTTATAATAATTGAGTAATTTTCCGTTCTGAGTTATTTATTATACGTTTTTGAAATATGTTTAAAAAAAAAAAGCAAACAAGTACTCTAACAGAAACAAAATATTACCTTGGAACCTCATTAACAAATGAAGACATTTATATACTGTGTAGACTCTCGATTTAAAAACAAAACAAAAAACATTGCAAGGCTGAGCTGTCAAGTAATAATTTATTGCAAAGTTTTTTTCCTTTTGGCTTAGATACATTATTTTTTATTTATTCTTAAAATATGTTCAAATACTTATTTGCATCTTATTTGGAAAATATATATTTTGAAGGGAAGAGCTTGTTATAGGTCTAAGGTTTGTTTGATTTACATGATGGGTTCAAGGTGGAGAATGGAGTGAGAAAAAAGTTGGGGCAAATATGATTTTAGTAACATCATATTCCATATTTTGATGGACAAATAAATATATAATCCAATCATTGATGGTATTGGTGTTCGATCAGAATATCAAATACAGTTTTGAGACCTTTCAAAAAGTTTAACAATGACCAGAACTGAAGTAAGGATTAAAACTCGGTCTTGTCCGACTCCATAGATAAATTTTTGATTCAAACCGCTCAGGAGAAATTATTTTCTTGAACTCAATGTGCGTAGGTTCGATACTTGGTCGTTCCCTATGGAGGAAATATACTTAATGTACCTATATGGACTTGAATGACACCTTCTAGGTCAAATATAATAATTGTAACACTATAATGTTTTGGTATACTTAATAACACCATTTAACCTATTTTATTGAACATTCAATAATAAGAAGTGGTTGAATATCGGTACAATAGCGTTATATGAAGTTAAATGTGTTGCATATTTCATAGTTTTACAATTCATAAATCAGGCAGAAGGGGGGAACAATGGCGTCTGCAGTATATATAATAACACATTTATTATTACAATGATCGCCCGCACCAAAGGGATCTAATAGATAGGAAAAAATAATTTCCGCTCCCTTCTTGGTCTGAACAACGATGTGTAACCCTTTGCCAGTACC
Organism: Lepeophtheirus salmonis; assembly: GCF_016086655.4. NCBI lineage: Eukaryota > Metazoa > Arthropoda > Copepoda > Siphonostomatoida > Caligidae > Lepeophtheirus > Lepeophtheirus salmonis. The sequence goes on along the minus strand of NC_052141.2, from coordinate 2,755,654 downwards.
TTATAATATCAACAATTACTCTACAAAATATTCTCCTTCTGTAGCCACCATGGCCTCTAGTCTTGGCCTTAAGGCCTTGCTCACCTTGATGACGTAGTCATTGAAAAAATAATCCCACTAATTTTCATCGGAGATCTTCAGGTAATCCACATTTGCGGAGGGGAGATTTGCGAGGCTTGCTCTCCACGAAGCCCCATGTTCCAGCAGTGAGGGGGGGGGCGGGGGAGCAAGTTTGGTAGCCAGATATTGGTGAGGTTTTTTCTTGCACCAAGCTTAAGTTGTTATAATTAGGTGTTGCGTCTTCTTTCAGTCTTCAGTGATAATTTTGCTGTGTCCTTCACATTATGTCTTCCTAGAAAGCCTCTTGCCGCTGTTAATGAGCCTCCTGACCTTACGTAAGAGCAATTCGTAATGTCCAGGACTTCCTTTATTGCGTGATAAGCGATAAGAAGATATGTAATGCATTTCCTTTTCGCCTCAATTGTTGTTGTTTGTTGACGTATTGCAACCAAAATAATACTTTTGTATATAAAATTTGATTAAATTTTAATAATTTCTTGTTGATAAGTTGCAAGTAATAATGGGTTTATGGAGCTTTAATTGGAGCTGTACCATATACATACATTAATTAAAAAAGTAAAAAAATATAGACATACTGTCCTATATTAATTTGACATTATATTGACCATACTTTTAGGGACAATGACTGCTTACATCCCTTTATAATAATGAGGTTATTTAATTATCCCCCTCTTCAAGTCCATTACATAGGACAGATTGTTATCAAATATATACATACATATATGTAATATAATTTCATAATACAACCCCTATAAAATATGAAACTAAGCGCTTTTATTCCAAAGTCCCCTGAAAATAAAAACTCATTATATAACCCTTAAAATAAGGCTTAGCTCTCTGAATTAATAGCTCGAAAATAAAATAAAATAAATATGTATGTAAAAAAAAAAATAAAGATTTATCAAAGCCATTATTTCTAATCTTTAAAAGAGAGAAGAGCTTCCTTGCTACTTACATATGTGACGGCTTGGGTACTATTTTTATATAACACATATGTGTGTATTATATTATATTATTAATATATTCAGTGTCATTATTATTCTTTTTTATTATTGCTTGGAGAACAGTCTTAGACATGATGGTATATATTATATTAATATTCTCTCAACTCACTAACCATATTTTTTATGCCCTTGACACATTTCAAATGCCCTCATCATTCCTAAGTGTTTTTTCATGTTTGAATTCAATTTTCTTATTCATACAATATATGTATATAGGTGGTGATGCAATACGGAGGAGAAGGTTAGAAATAGGAGAAATGGGGTTCTAGGAAAATTGCCTCCAAAGCATATATAACCCCTTCAAATACGTCATAATAAATCTCGGCCCATTGGTTCATAAAGGCTACGTAAAAGACACCAAGAAATTTAAAAAACATGTACCTGGGCTTATTTTAAAGTATTTGGAGGGCGCCTAAATGCATGGTCAAGTATTGACAATGTTTTTAAATCTGCTTCGTGTCTCTGTGGCAGCCTTTACCAACCCATAAACCTGAGGTTTATTTTAAAGTATTTGATAGGCCCCTAAATGCTTAGTGACGTGTTGGCTGTAGTTTTTAAGCTGCATGGTATACTTACCATACATATTTCCAAGTATTCCATGGTCCCCTTAATGCTTGGTAAAGTGTTGGCAGTAGTTTTTTAAGCTGCTTGGTATATTTACCATACACTTAATCCTCCCATGGGCCTGGGGATTATTTTAAATTATTTGTGAGGGGGGGGGCGCCTAAATACTTGGTGAAATGCTTGCAATGTTTTTCAACATGCATGGTGTGTTTGCCATAGCCTTTATCAACCCATAAGACTAGGGTTTATTTTGAAGTATTTGATGGGCCACTAAATGTTTGGTGAAGTGTTGGCAGTACTTTTTAAGCTGCTTGGTATATTTACCATAGACTTAATCAGCCCATGGGCCTAGGGTTATTTTTGTATTGGCAATGTTTTTAAACATGTATGATGTCTTTGCCGTAGCCTTTATCAACCTATAAGCCTTGGGTTTATTTTGAAGTATTTGATAGGCCCCTAAATATTATTTGAAGTGTTGTCAGTGGTTTTTAAATTGCTTTGTGTATTTACCATAGACTTAATCCCCCCCATGGCCGCGAGGTTTATTTTGGAGCTATCAAATGATCTCCAACGAGATATTATCTGAATATATTAGAAAAAACTTTAAAGGTAATAAGGCCTCTGCTACAGATGGGATTCGGGGAAAGATATTTACGACATGCAGAGAAGAGGTCGTCCTTTATTCATATAAAATAGGAAACTTTATGGGAAAAAAGGTATATCTGCCAGAAGCTATAACTAAAGGACGAATTGTTCCAATCCCCAAAAAGGGAGATGGCTTAAACAACAAAAAACATCCCCAAACTAGAAGTAATTGGACAATTGGAGGGCAATCACTGTACTAAAATGAAAGAAACTTTCTGGAGTGATAGCAAGTCAGATTGAACCTAATTTAAATTATAAGAAAGGCCCAGAGCAAAAAGGGGATTGAAAGGAAGAAAAATATCTGACATCTCCTGGAATATTCAGACAGCAACTGAAGCAGTGGATAGGAACAAGCGTTTAGGAATTATTATTGCGATAGATTTTTCAAAAGCATTCGATTCCCTTTCTTATTCCCACATTCTGAGATCGGTGAAAAACTACTGCCAAGCCGTTTTTTTTAACCCTGTCAGGGCATTGCTAGCTACGGGATCATCGACAGTGACTGTTGGAAGTAAAAGAGAAGACCAATTTACTTAAGCAAAAGTTGTCGACAGGATTATCCTTCGGCCCCCATGCTCTTTGTATTAGCAATAGATGAGCTAGGAACCGCCAGGACAAAAAATATCTAGGATTCGTTGTTTTTTTTGGAAATGTTAAACATATTATAGATCTTTATGTCGATGATGTGACTGTGATTATAGAAGCGAGCGAACTTGGAAGCTCAATTGCAAGAAAGAATATAAATTATCTTATCTTATTTTACAACGTTCGAAAAAAAGTCGGGATTGAAAATCAATCAATCAAAGACTGATTGGTTTATGGGATACGGGAAAAGGTTTGAAAATTTTAAATTGTTCTACCAAAGAAATGATAACTGTTGTAGGCATTAAATGGGTGGGATCTGGTCCCTCAGAATTAAATTGGCTGGAACTAAAACCAGAGTCAATAATTTTATCAAATGCTGGCGCAATTGTAACCTTCAAAAAAGAAAAGACCTTTATAACACTTTGGTTATTCAAAAGGTTTTGTATAAGGCTACCTCTTTACCAATATTGGGAGAGGATGCCATATTGGAGAAAATTTTTGGTGAGATAATCTTTTTCATCAGAATTACATTTCTGCTTTAGAGAGACCAAGAAACTGATGGGGTTGTGGGCTCAAATCTTTTGTGGACATAATCACAAAAATGTACTCGAAAGTTTTAGTTTATATAACAAAGAATCCCTACATGGAATGGAGATATGTGATAACATCAAGTCCATACTAGGAATATGATATACTTGGAACTGATCTTATAAATGGATATATCAACGACTTTTCCCATATGCTTGCTGCAGCACACAGGGTTCTTTGGAAAGCGACTCCCACTTACAATTGTGGAACAACTGTGGATATAATTCATAAGAATCTTGTAAATAAAACATTTTTTAAGAATTTACGTGACCCTATGTCTTTGGAATGGGATGCACTTACAAAAAATCAGCTAACAGTACATGATATTGTTATTCACTCTGTTTTTTTAACGATAAGTTTAAATTTCCTCTCATTAGACATGCCAAGCTACACAATGTGCCCGTCTAATTTTCTAATTCAGAAGAGGTCTCTGCCTTGTCAACGTATGATGGATGGATTAAGGAACTAAATCTATCTTTTAATTGGATGCATAGGATTATGACTTCGACTTCCCGAATTGCTGATGGAAGAAAAATCTCAGCTCAATTTCAGATAGCCACAAATATTTTGTTTTTCAACACTCCATGTAAAGATTGTGGTAAATTATTCAATATATAATAGCACATGCTTTTTTTGAGTGTCCACAATTACATATTCTGAGATCATTTATCAGTTTAAACCTGAAGGGTCTGGAGGACAATCAGTTAATATAATAGCGGCGATAATTCTATTCGGCATGCCATCAAAAAAGAAATAAAGTACTCCTAAAGCTAGGTCGATAGGGAATGTTTTATTCAATGAAAAGAGGTACCTAGCTAAGAATATAACTGTAAGAGAACCCGTGGTTGGGGAGGATATTCATGCTACTTTAATTTTGGGCGGTGGGAAGATATGGAGCGTTCGGGTTCGATTTTATGTTTGAAGTCCTTAATCTGGTAAAGAAATTTTAAACTATAATGTTTAATGATATTTTTGTAAATGCATCTTCACCAGAAAATTTTAGATAGTTCTAACTTTTATAAATTGTTTTCTGTCTAAATAAAGGTTAAAAAAGGCTGATTTATCGTTCATGTTGGGAACTTATGTATACCGATTGATTTTGTTCAATATAACTTATTACCTCTGGCCATATTTTTAGACTAAATTCAGTATTTTCCACAATTTCAATTTGAAGTCCTATTTGCCGAACTGTTTAAAAAAAAAACTGTGTCAAGTGGAAGAAACCGCCTTTATGTATCTTGTGTAACGCGGGAAATATTGATTGACATGCATTCATTGACCCCATTTCGAAATTCATAATTAATGTCTGAGGCAATTAGTTACTTCTTAAATTATGCAGTATATATAATATAATTACTTTTACTCTTATTTGAGAGACAAACCAACATGCATAGTATTATAAAGCCATTAGGTAAAGCATGGATGGTCAAGAATTGAAAAAAAAAATATTAATGGGACGACTTTGAATGTCCCATCAAAAAATAAATTTTTTTTTGAGAAAAAGGAAATTTTGACACACCTTTCGAGGCTTAGGCAATATATATAGAAGACTTGAATCCTTTAGGATTGGGGGATACCTTTTTTATTAAGGTTAATGCAAAGATACGTAGTATGTATTTCTATTTAATTAAGTAATCAACACCTGAGTTATAGGGGACCAATCAAATTGGGTTTTAGGGTATAATTTTTTACTCTCTAAAGACAGAATGAAAAATAGCCAAAGTCATTTTGTTATTCACCAAGTATGGTATTCTCCCAAACGCTAGGAGGATTATTTAATTGATAGTAGAAATATACAAAACATGATATAACTTGAGTTCAGCAGATTAACATTCGAAACACAAATAAGTCGTGAAAGTCAATCGATCAACAACTGATGAATTACAAATTCATATAAGAATAGTAATTATTTATAAATTCCCATTGAAGTTTCTCCTCGTGTGTAAGAGACGACAAATGAACAATAATATCCTTGATCTATGTATTTACTTCGTCAGCTGTTTTTTATCTTTATGCTTTACTCTTACCAGTGTAATGTACAGCGGAGCAATTTGATCCCCGCTCCCTTTATATAGATCTCCTGAAGAGTGATGTAACTAATATTATAAAAACTTAAAGAAAAATGTCTTGACAATGGAGTACATATAGTGCAGATCGGCAGTTACGAATAGTGATACAGTTTGCCAACTACCAATAGTTTTTGATCCTATCAAAAACTATTGAGATATTAAAAAATATGTGTTATATATATAATATTATCATTAGACTCACCAATGGAGATATAAAACATTTATGGTGACTTTTTTCTTTTAATAATGTCTAACTATAATATTTTAGGCAGTGATTTGATAATTATATATAATTAATAGAGCCTTAGAAAAGTATAATCCTTATTAAACGTTATTACAAAGACCTAATCTGTATTCAACTAGCTACTTAATTGAATTTCTTTAATGGTCTTAGTATATGTGTCGATACAAAATAATCTTCCTCGAGAATCTTCAAGAGAAAAGAGAAAATGCCAGTATATATTTTTACTTAATATATGCAACATACAGCCCAATATTTCATTGACATATTTGAGTTATATAGACCTATTACTCAAAACTCTGGTATAAATTAAGATATCAAAGAGCTGTAACTATAGTTTGAATTCTTTTATTTGATGTAGAGAGTTATATTATCCCCGATGTGGTCTAACAAATAAAATTTATTAATATCTCATTCTTTTATTCTGACGATTACAATCTTACTCTTATTTGATAATAAATATATATTTGTTTCGAAGGAGTAAGTAGTTGCCATGTTCAATTAAATTAAAACGGCTTGAATTACCTTATTTTTTATCGATAGGAGAAAAAAAGTATTTGAAAATAATAATTTGATCCTTTTATTCTTAAAAGACCAAAGATCCGATAAATACTAAATAGGTACATCATATCTAATCAATAGAAAATCCAAGAGCTGATATTTTAGATTGGAATATAAAACGTTGATATGCAATCACCTTGTTTTTCTTTATAAAAAAATGTGAAGTGTATTTTATTAATCTTCTTTGACTATTTTCTCGAATTATCGGAATAATATTTGGAATAACTTAAGTTGTATAAAATATGATGTTAACACGTGATTTTTTTTTTCATTTAGGCAATGTGAAGAGTGGTATTTATTTATTTTATATCGATGTTATAAATATTTTTTTTAGTTTGTAGAGGGATTATATAGATATAATGTAATCACTAATGCATGTCCTCATAGAAAATGGAGAATTACAATGAGTTAATTTAAAGTTGTATAAATATATCCAAACGAAGGGGAGATTTCTAAAGATTGTTCTTTCTAATACTTGAAGAAAGAATATCTGAGTAAAAAGTAATATTTAGTTGGCGCCCAACTTTTGTAGACAAACTGCAATATTTTTAAGATACAAATTGTAACGTTGCGTGAGCATAACACATTGGCGAAGGATCCAAAGGGTCCAAGAGCCCTTTTGCCTCCACCTTTTGAGAATGCTTTATAGTTTTCGTAATAAACATTTTTGTCTTGCCCAAAAGTACTTAAATTATAAACTTTTTAATAATTTTTCTCAATTTATTTTAAAAAGAAGTGATTCGTTTATAACTTTTTAAACAAATTACCTCTACAACTCTTCAAAAAAATCAAAATATGTCCAATTTTGCATTTATACTTATAATTGAAATAGAAAAATAAAACATTATATAAAATGCCCTCTCCCCTAACACCCCTGATGACGTCAAAATGATATAATTTGACCTCCTCGCATGCAAATACATTTTGCCACTGTGCTATGATGTCATCATACACAGGATTTTCACCACGGGTTATAATTGTATGTTCATGTTGGACTCAGAGAAGAATGAAGGATTCACATTAGAGTAATTTTTGCATATATCCTTCCTAAATATGGATTAAGATTAGTGTTTAATCCCTACCTCTTATAGCTGCTCACAGTAATCTAATAAAATGTTGGGACAGCTAATCTCCTCTTCTCCAAAACATCACTCCAATTGTCACAGTTGCCATATTCTTTTTAGGTTTCTTTATTTTCATATAGAGACAGGTCATACTTTATAAAACTCTAGCGGTAACACTCTAACGAGAGCAATAATTTATGAGTACCCTTCTTAAATGGCCAACAAATGAATTAGAATCATATAGTTGAAAAATTGATAAATAATATCAAACAAATTGTAAATCAAACTCAGGAACGGAAAAATATTCTCTTTCTATTTAATAATTATTTGTTATCCAAAACTATCTAACTTGAATTTTAATGTAGTTTTTATTATATAAATATTAACATATATACGTGTGAATTCTTATGGATATGTGTAGCTTATACCTGCATACTCATTTAGTTCAAATAATAATTATTATTTACCATAGAAAGGGATAATGTATTACATAAAATACCTTAAAATAAATGTGTAATCAAATAATATATATAAATCATAATTTACTCTCCAAAGTTTTAAACTTTTATTTTTCCCTTGGATTCAAAATGATGTTTACTAATTGCTTTACCCCAAAAAAACATAAAAATTTAGGTTTAGAGCCAAAAATTTCTACTTTTGTGGCCTACAAAATATTTTTTTCAAAAATATTTTATCCAACATCTAAATGATTTAATGTTATTTTTTGCCTTGAAGGGTCAAAATAAAATAAAATGTTATAAAATATAATTCGTAGGTTCATATTCCAAAAAAAAAAAAATTGTTTATTTATTTATGTATCTTGTTCAGAATGTGAAAAAATGTCTTTTAATTACAAAAAATTGACAAAAATCGATTTTTTTATTAGAAGTCTATTGAAATCCTCATTTTTGATGACAGATATAAATTATATAGTTTTGTTATAAATTAAAATAACAGCTTAGTTGTTTTTAACTAAAGTCTGTTTAAAATTTGATTAAAAAGACGTAGATATACGTTTATTTCAGGTGGTTTGTAGATGTAATTTTTAAACCAGCAATTAACTACATAATACTCTTGATTATTGTTTTTCTTTTTCGACCTTGTAACAAATTGTTGATTACTAATTAGAAGTAACGTGACCAAAATTGATTATAAGACGATGAAAATGCAGCATGTATAACTTAAAAGTGGTGCAAAATCGTAACTTGTATTTAAAAAAAAACCCTTTTTATTCATCATCATTTGAGTTGCGCATAAAATATGACCTGCTGGTGTTTGAAAATAAATTAAACCCATAAATGACATAGAAACCCTCACAATTGGATGGATATTTGGGATAATAATTACTCTGCTGTCATGACGTTTTATTATGCAACTACGAGAGTAAGAAAATAAACGCAAATCCCACTCTTTAAATGCACTTGTAATTACTTTAAATAGAGATGTTCTTCAATTATTAATAGTATTTATTGTAACCATAACAGCCTGTTCAATATTACTCCTTTCAAAGAGACTAAATACCCCAAGAATATAGTAGGAGGTGCGTGGATAGAACAAATATTTAATCGGTGCAATTCCCTCTAATTGATTAAAGAAACATACAAAATATAAAGGAAATATCCCACTCGTTATGCTCATATGCTTTACAGCTCTAATTATTATACAACGCTGTTGATCCAATGAAAGAATCATTCTTTGCTTTCCCTTCAGTTCTTATAATGTAGGCCAATATATTAATTTATTTTTATATCAATATAGAAGAACTGTACAGCCTAGCATTGTCATTGTCTTATATATATTAATTAGATTGCAGATACAAAGAACATAGGGGGGGAAGAGAGCTCTCCCTTAAGATGATGTGTTTTTTTATGGATGTAATAAGTATGCATGAGTCGTTATTAATTAACTAATAATGTAACTCTTGGTAAGAAGGGAGAGGAAAGATAATAATAAAAAATACTAATAAAACCAATATATTGGTTATTGAAGAACAATAAAATGAGAAATGCTTCTGATCAAATATACAACCATTGAAATAATAGCAGTCATGATGAAATAATTTTGACTATAGAAGGATGCATAAAATTAGTATCTCAAAATATGTTTTAAGGATAGAAACATAGTGAACTGTAACAAACACATAAAATATCACAGAATGAAAAAACCTTAGGATTTACAATTCTGCATGTACCTACAAACATATAATTTTGTAGGTAAATTTTATAACAATATTTTACACTACCAATTAACTATTCTACACATAATGTTTTATTCTTTTAAATAAATATTTTACAGAATATAATATGAATAATTAGAACTAATTAGGTACATAACATAGATCCAAAATGACGCTTAACTATATATTTTTTTGTTTCAAATCCAAAAAAAACATTTCATTGCAATTGGGCTACATTTTGTTTCTGAAATTACTCATTTAAAGTCGGTCACTTAGATGATTGCTTTTGAGCGTTATCAAAGTATTTTTGACAGTGTAAGCCTTATACAAGGCCTATATTTAACTTTGAAATGCGTTTGGTAACAATTTTGACTTTGATCTTGAGAATAACTATCCAAGAATTAACACTGAATCCTTTTATCAACTATTTGAGGAGTGAAGAGAAGAGACTAAAATCTTTAAACAACTTTAGATATTAAAGCTATTTAAAAGATTATGCGTCATACTCCGAAAAGTGGTTCAAATATTGTGTACTCTCCGAACACTTTAAGTGAAATGGAAGTTTTTTCGGATGAACATTACACGTGTTGTTTTTGCCGCAGCAAGGATAAGTGGAATGATGGTTTTCTATGCAACTGTAAATCTTTAAAACCTCCTTCTCAATCTGTTGCTGATCTTATAAATGATAGTTTTAAGTTTAATATATTCAAAAGAAGCGATAAAGTTTCTTTGTACGTTGGAAAGCAAGAAAATATAATCAATGCAGTTATAACAAAAACACAAAATGTCATCTACACAATGAGAGTTTCCTTTGGTTTTAGCATTTCAGATATTTTATCAATAGTTAAACTCAATATGAGAGTTTTAAAGAAAACCACTTGACTATTTTCTTTTGTTAAGATGTTTTGTGAGTTTTTTGTTGTCATTTTCTAGAGTTTGTATTAACATTTTAAGTTTATTTTATGTCGCTTCATCCATTTTAAGGCCTACCCTCTGTCATCCGATCTCCATTTACATGTGTTATTCCATTTATGTGACTCCCTTGAAGCATTTCATTAATATTGTACCATGAATTTTATCGATTGCTTCAATTAATTAATGAAATACAGATATGCTAAAAAAAACACATTTTATTGCTTAAAAATGAATCAATTAACTAATGAAAAAGTGAGGCAAAATGATGAAACTTCACAAACCAACATGATTGATATACCATTCCTATAAAAAACCACTTGAAACACAGCTAATTTGTGAAAGTAAAAAAAAATACACTTATCAAAAAAGGATATGAATGGTTATATTTGTATTTGTAAAAAACCATTAATAAGTAAAAACTATGAACATTTCTGTAATGATTATAATCTTCTTTTGTTTTAATCTCTCTAAGGACCATTGCTTATGTATGTTACATATAATCTCCCCACTATTGTTGGTTTATTAATGATATTATTTTCAATTCATAATTTATATTTTTTGATGGTAGTTATTGAATTAAAGTTTGTTGCTTAATTACATTTGCTTTAATTAATTATCAAAATTATATATGTCATACTCAACTAAAGTAATAAATTAAGGAACACAGCAATTAAAATGATGGCGCAAATGGTTTCAAGATATTCAAGCATTAATTTCTCATTAAATCAATACAAAATATTTGGTAAATGAACACAGAAACAATCTTGAGCGAGCAAAAATCAAGAGAGGGAGAAAACGTCAAATGTATTTTCATAAATCTTTTATGATGTATGAATATACATGTAAGTTAAAACATCTCCACTGAATTTATGATACATACAGTTAGAGTTGTATGAAATATGACATCAAACTCATACATACAGGGAGCGGGGATCAAATTGTCGCCTACTTTAAACCTTGATAACTTGAAGACGACATTATCAAATAAAAAACCGGTTACCAAATAGGAAAGCTATTCTCATCAGCTGACAATACGTAGTTCAGTTAGCATCATGCCGTCATCATACAAGGAGATAAAGAGCTATAAGTGGAACGAGGAGCTTTCGAGGTCCACCGTAGTCATGGCATTGGTTAATAATGGAGGTGAAATCTCCAATTCAACGATTGCTTCAACCTTAGGAGTGAATTTACGGACTGTTCAGCGTATCCGTAAGAAGCTAGAGGACACTTGGGATGTTGATGCTACCATAAAGAGGGCACCCAAGGAGGAGGGCGCCGACAGGAAGGTCAAGGACACAGACTTTGTCGACAAGGTGAAGAAGATGGTTGAGGATGACCCTACTAGGTCCATGAAGGCCGGAGACAGGCCCTGGGCGTGGCAACAGGACTCAGCACCCTACCATGTGTCCAAAATCTCCATGCTGTGGTTAACCGAGAACTGTTATGACGTCGTAACCAAGGATTTGTGGCCTCCTAACTCTCCCGACCTTAATCCTTTGGACTATTTTGTCTGGGGCTATGTCGAGAGACATACCCACAACAGACATCCTCATAGCACCAAGGCCAGCCTGATGGACTCCATCAAGGAGGTATTCGGCAACATGGACAATGAAATGGTCAGAAAAGCCTGCAGCCGGTTCAGAGGCCGTATTGAGGCCGTTATTGATGCCAACGGTGATTATATCAAATGAATGGCTACTCTATACCTATATGCTCGTCATAGTTTTGATTTTCAATAAAAAAGTTAAAAAATGTATATTTTGTGTTGTTTTTGTAGAAAAATATTTTGGCGACAATTTGATCCCTGCTCCATTTATATCAAGAATGAAAAAATAATGATAACAGCTTGAGGAGATAAAAACACTGTTCAGCTTGTCAACATACCTATCTATTAGTTTTTTTGTTTAAGGTGTGATACATATATTGACCTTTTTTGGAGAATCGTAAAAACAAAGGAACATTAATGTACACTTAATTTTGAACAAATGTCAGGAAATGAATAATTAATTTCTTTATTTTATTAATGCATGGAGTTCAAATATTTTATTGACAAATTATTTCCAATGATAGAGCTTACATATATTAAACTTTTTTTGTGATGGGTTGAAATAGCCAGGAATGTGGACTAAGATATTTTTAGTGCCTGTATTTTATTTATGAAAATTTATTTGGCTTTGTTATGGTTATATATCTATCATGTACATGGTTTTAGATGTGACCTAAAATTTTTACAATTTATAAATGCAATTTGTGCCCACTCCGCAGGATAAATAAGAATGTTTTATATTTAGAAATGGTTTGATGTAGTATGTCAAATCAGGATAAGTATTTCAATACATATTCATCACATGAAATATTGGGATGTTTCAAGGGTAATATAAATACAAAATTAGACCATCATGTAATTGGTCTTGCTAGAATTTTCAACCTGATGTATTATACCGACTGGTTGGCAAGACAGCGGATTTTGACAAAACATGCAAGCACTCATCTTCTATGACGTCAATTATTAAAAGCGTCGTGTAAGTCAAACATCAGTCGTTCACGCGTTATGGTATAACCTTATATTTCTATTAAATCTTGGGACGTTTGTATTATTATATATTTGACTATACCGTAATGACTAAAATTTGGACTTTGGTAGTGCATCATATTTCATTTTGCATTTTATTATTTTAAACAAGAAAATAACCATCAAATGGCTGTAGAATAGGTCTTTCATGGACGCATTTTAATTTGAAAATCTGCAAGATGTGGGAGAAAAAATTAAAGTTTTGATGTTGTTTCTTTAAAATTATCGGATATTTATCATCAAATAAAGTATTATAGATATATACAATATATCTTTCAAGAAAATTTTGACAGCATTGCTTTATTTTCTCTCATGTCATAAGTATTGATGTCCTAAAGATGTCCACAATACATTTTAAATACTCCCGTGGTATCGCGTATTACGCGCAAATATACTGATAATAGTCTTCATTTTTACTACTCAACCCCCATTTTTTGATAACTTGTATGTTGTACACTATTATCAGTAAATTTTATTTGCTCAATTATGCCAAACCAGAAACTTTATTAAATTTTGTATCATTTTGGACTACAAAAACTGCCTATTCAACTTTTAAAATGCAAAATAAAAACTGTCCTACGATACCAAACACTAATATTCATAATATGATAAAAGTTAAAGAAATTTCAGTGAAACATTGTAAAAAGATATTTTCTTTACATGCTATCACGAACACTCTATCTTAAAGATAGACAATGAAAAATTAACAAGATTATATTTATGTTTGGTTTGTTTATGTTAAAATTATAAACTAAAACATTTACTATAAACTATTATTATATAATTAATAAGTTTCTATAGTACAACCTCCTTGTATACAACATTTTTTTGTTATTTTCTGTCGATTTGATGTAAATGTGATCAAATCTTTTGACACTGTTGAAAATGTGACATATAATTGACCATGTGGAAATACTGATTTTGGTAAATATAAAACCATTTTTTCAAATGCTTGACCTTCTGATTTTTTTTTGTCATTGCCATTCTTAACTTGTTATGTTCTTTATTCAACCATAAGCAAGATTGAAGAAACAAACAAAGTTTAACTAGCTTATCCTATTCTTGATTCCCTTTTTTCGTTCGTATTTAATACTTGGATTTTTTAATTTTTGGTGCATTTTCGAATAGACATACCATACCTTAAAAAAAATTTGAGACACGGGGAATCAATCTTGTTTTATAAAAAAAATCGACTTATTTGCAATAAATCAAACTTGCTCTTCAGTGCTCAGGAATCTGGCCTGATCATAATTAAACATAACATCACGTATGTAACATAAAATTCTGAAAAACTTTCATTTTATGTTGAAAGTCTGTATATATCTCTGTTTTTAAATAAATAAGTTTTTATCATTGTTTTTCTATGCGGGACGTACATCAACCACAAATAAATTATTTTAATCTATGACGGATAGTAGTTATTTAAAAAAAATAACTACATTTTGATTAAACTCGATGATTTTAAAGAAACAACAACAAAATTTCATTTTTTCGAATTATTATACGGATTTTAAAATCAAAAAGCAATTTTTGATAAAGTTTCATGCACTTACTTTTCGAGCAAATAAAGTTTTTGTATTCAAGTTTCTGAGACAATCTGGGATATTTAAGAACGTTATCCACAGTTTAAAATCTTTTTTTGAACTATGAGGTTTTATATGGCCCTGATAAATCCTTTCAATTTAAGTCTATCAATTTCTAATTTTTTAATTCTGGTGCGGCTTTTTTGCTACTTTAAGTGCTATTTTCGGTGCCTCCAAGGACTAATTATAATAATTTGTTGGATAGAAATGAACGATAATTAATATAATATAATTGAAAATATTATGAGCTTCCATATAAGATCGTTTATTTTTGGATGATTAGATAACATCTTCATTTGAAATTCGAGAATATAATAAATCATTAATTTTTTATGTATTTCAATGTTTTGTAATCATTTGATTTCAACTTTTACTTTCATCTATATAAATAGATGTTCTTTCATTTCGAAATATGGCTCTGAATCAAAGTTACACACTGAAAACGTAATTTTTTTTTTTAGAAAACAGGATATAAAGGCCAAACGTATCTATTAGTTGAAAGTTAAATATGAAAATTTCCCCGTGTTGTATTGCTCTTGCATAATGCAATTAATAGACGAACATGAGTAAACTTCGTAGTTAGTTGTAGGAGGTTTTTTTGCTACCTAGCAACAGTTTTTTTTTCTTCTTGGATGAACACTTATGAGTATTGAACTAATCTGTTCAATAATAATAAAGGGAGATTGCATTAACCAGCTTATTCGTCTTGGATTGCTGCAATTCAAATGAACACTTATTGCTGGCATTTAAATGAACGTTTATAAGAATTTAATCTGTTCAAATAGTAATATTGTTTAAGTTATAACTAATTTAGATAATTATTACTTTGGTAATATTTTGGAGTATCTATGGCCCATAAGCATTCTATTGAAGCATTGGATATTACGCAGGATACTAATTTATTTGGAGGTAAAGTAATTTTAAAGTTGTTTTTGTAGTTGGTGCATGTATAAAGCGATCTTCACTTTAGGCAAATTAGGAGTAGATTAGTTTATTGACATGGGGTTGGTCAAGGTTTAATTTGCAAAGGTTATTATAATAAGCTTTTATTTGTTATAAAAAAAACATCAACCAAAAAAAATATTAATCATAAATTTGGTTTAGTTACATACTGAGAGGATTGTTACGTAGCTTTCTGGTGATTGTTTACTGTTACTGATTATTCGGTATTTTAGTAAACTGTAGGATTGTCTTCAAAAAATCCGTAACTGTAGGATTATGGCCGTATCCATTACCTGTTTAGGATTAATTCTGACGAAAATGACGGTTTTTTATCAAGCCCAAAAAAAAAAAATTACGTTCTTGGGTTTTTAATTATTGTTACGGAATAAGTTAGATACTTTTACATTAGATTCAAATGGACAACCATAAGATATGGACTACATTATTTAATTGAATTTTTAAATTATTTGACCACCAGCATTTTGTGTGCAAATGCATACCCTCCCCCTTTGTCTGTGGAACAGGTAGGCTCATACTAGTCTTATATATACAAAAATAAACTTTTGAATCTTGCTCCTCCTATGTATTTTTTCTTCCTAGCAACAGTTTTTATTCTTCATTCTACTCGGAAAAATTATAAGGGAAGGGGAGGTGGCATTATCCAGTTAATTCATCTTGGATGAGCACATATGTGAATTAATTCTGTTCAATAATTTTTCAATTGTAGGTTAGTTTATTGACATCACATCACACTTTCATTATCATCCACCATACGTCCGTGGAACGGGCAGGCTCATACTAATCATTCTACAAAAATAGACTAGGTAACTTATGAATAGCAGAGCCTTATATCTTGTGTAATAACAAACTTTAACAATTTATCAACAATATGCAAATAAACAAAATTAATAAAAATGAATCTATTACCTCGCTCGTAAGCAAAATATTATTTTTTAATATCTACTACATATGCTTGTACTTACAATTGCAACAATCAAGAAGGAAATATTATTTTCGCAACTTATAGATTCATTGATAACATAGCTCTGACGGAAAAAACAAAAACAAAAATAATAGAGTGAATTGCATTTAAGTGCCAATAAACACAACCCCAATCTATGTATTAATATGGAGTACTTATTTTGTGCTTTGTAAATTCTTCTTATCCAATGCCATTATTTTTTGCTTAAGTTCAAATTAAGAAAAATTTGTCTATTAGCCGACACCTAATTAATATAAACAATGCCCACTACCACCACTAATAAATAATAAAATAAGGCCATATCTCTGTAATATAAATACTATTTCAATAAATTGAAAATCGAACCATTAATATTTATTGACTTAAGCTACAACGACGTCGACTACATACAGGGTGTACAAGTTATCTGTGTCACGAAAATAATATTTTTTTGAAACGTAATTTTCTCTGCAAGCAGTGAACTATTATAAAAACAGATTCTGAAAGGTTGATAGATTCTGATTAGTTTCATTTAATAAAATCACATCCAGCCTCTATTACACCTTTTTTTTCCCTTGGCAAATCCCGTAATAAAATCACATCCAGCCTCTATTACACCCTGTTTTTTCCTTGGCAAATCCTGTAAATGCTTCTTGATCACACTGACAAGTTTGTACTGGGTGTTGCAGGGGGTTCGGTTGAATTGTTCTTCGATCATGCCCCACCAAAAAAATAGGATTCAGACCTGGCAAGTTTAGATGGCAAATTGTCTTGGAACCATTTGAGACTTTGTTGGAGGCTTAGCAAGGAGGCAAGGACTGCAGACAATTATAAGGCCTCCCCTTGGCAACTATTTCGATCCTGGGCTTCACTTTGGTCTTTAGCACTTCCAAGTAGGCATCAGTGTTGACCCTGAGGCGTTGGGGGAAACACTTGAGGTGGCATGACGTGGCCTTGAGTACTAACATTTTATAATTGGTACTCGTGTTGGACTCAAAGTAGAATTGAGGATCAACATTGTAGTAATTCTTGCCAATGTCTTCTTTATTTATTTCTAGCTCTCCTCCCTCACCACAACTAATAGTAGCAGATCAAATAAAAAACGTCATGAGAGCTATACGTCTCTCCTTCTAAACAATTTTCAAATTATTAAGGCTACCATGTTGATTTTCTTTTTCTTTTAACATATCCAAAATACGCACAATTTTCATCTCTAATAATTGGAAACCTCTAGTAGAATAATTAATATGTTTGATTCCGAGTAATATATCTACTCCATTATACAGAGTTGCCTCACTTCATTTAATTGGATCATACATATATATAAATGTGGAATTCATGGAGTGCTGTAAAGTATAGGTCATAAGTAATTGACAAATGGTTTAATAAAAACCGAAAAGGCTCAGATGCTTCAAAGTCATCAATTACTTTATTTTTATTTCTTTTTGTATTTTAGTATGGATGTACCTATATATATCTAGTTATGTTATTGCTAACAAGGTAATTGAGACTAACTGAGACGCGACGTGCCTAAATATACTTATGCACATAGAACGTGATCTCTTGAGTTGGAAGTTTCGTTTGATGGATATGTATGGTGGGGGTTTTAAATCTGTAAACCTCAATATATTGGAAACCCTGAGGTCCATGTTTATGAGAGCGGGTCATCAGATTCAACTGAAGAAGTTCTAAAAAAATAAATACATAAGATTTAAAATGTCCTCTGTTACTTTGTACTTCCGTGCTGGGTGCACGACCAAGGACGCAGATAACTCCATACATAATGATGCTAGAGGCATGAAACTGATGTTAACAGATCTGTTTTCATGGTACAATTCTTAATTACTTCGGTTTGTCTCAATCAGGTAATTGGATCTGACTTTTTTTTTTTTGGAAAAAACAACATTGTAAAAACTTTAATATTTTGGTTGAAGGAAATGTAGCCTTTTAACTACGTGGATTTGAAGCCTTTGGATTACAATGTCTTGGGCAAATAGTCAAATAAATCTGCAAATAACACTGTTGACTCCTTGTCGGCTTCCATTCTCGAGACAGTGACCAACATGTACTAAGAGGTTTCTCATAAAGGCATGTGCCAGGTTTAGAACCAGGTTTGAGGATGTGGTTGTAGCTGGTGGTTGTTAGGTTGAGTGATTAACTCACTATGATTTGTGAATTGTTAATCAATTTTGGGGGAAAAATGCTAAAATAAATATTCTTAAATTGTCCGGTTTTTTTAGTCTCCTGACTGTATATTACAGAGGCTCTTATTATGTACTTGAAATATCTATGTCTTTTTTTCATTTTCTTGCCCCTCAATCAATTTTAGTAGCGAGAATATATTCATGTGGTAAAAATTGTGATATTAGAAAGAAATTCATAGGCTTATAAACTTTTTAATAACCTATCAAATTTATCAACATTTCCTTACGTCTTTATTCTTAAACACAAATGAAATAAGTTAGGGCCCATGGAGTTTCAATGTTCATCAACAGAATCCATGAAAATTTCAATATTGGGTGCCCTTGTCGGACAGGCTGTCAGTAGAAAAAGTTGAACAGGTTTGTATCATGTGAGTGTGGTGGTCACATTGTTTTGTGCAGAATGGAATGTTGGTCTCCAAAAAGAACTGTGTAACCATTGCTGGTTATGTCAGTTCACCATCTTGTTAATGTTCGGTTCCTAAGGGGTTTCTTGACGCTGTAACTAGTCTACCAGCTTGGCTGAGTCAAGTTTCGAATCTATGATGGTGTGTGTTCTACCAAAAGAATAGAAGCAACCTCTATTCTTTCTGTGTTTTTATGATACCATTTTTTGGTAGATTGTGGTAATTTTTTTAAGGCAGTGTCATTAAACATATTTTGTCAGCTGATGAGAAGAATTATCTTTTCATCTCATGTGTTTTTCTTATTCCTCTCTTTTTTAAGTGTCCTTATTTCCTCTACGCATAAAATAAAAGCTATAATTGATTTTCAAAATTATTGAATATTGAAACAATACAAAATAATAAACCTGTGAAAGTAATATTATTATTGGTATAAAACTTATTTGTATTTATAGATAAAGATGTAATTGTAACTTAGTGGTATAAGAAAAAGTTGGAGATTAGGGTCATCGGAAGGGGGTGGGCTGGAAGGGCTGCAGTCCCTCCTCTTTATTTATAATTTTATCTTTTTTCAAGAAAATGTAATATTTGAAAAAAAAAAAAAAATCAAAAATTTGAATTAACTTTTTTTTTTTTTAATATTTAAAATTTAATTAAATTAATTTTTTAATAAATTTAATTTTCTTTTAGTAGCTTAAATTTTTGTAATTTTTCTCCCAAAAAATCGAGATATTTTTTTTTTTTTTTTTCAAAAAATTTTATATTTGCAAATTTTCCAAACAATTTAAACTTTTGAGAAAAGCTAAAGATTTTTTATTTTTTTTTTGTAAATAACTGTGGATGTTGTTAGAAATTATTTCCAAAAATGTAATATTCAAAATTTAATTCTCGAAATGTTTTTCTAAGAAATGTATTTTTTCAATTTTTTTCGAAAAAATCCTAAATTTTCCCTCCCCCAAAAAAAAAAAAAAAAAAAAAAAACTATGTATATATTATCTAGCAAACGCCCTTGGAGATAAATAGTATTGTTGAATAATTTGTCAATATTAGCCTAAACATGAAGAAGCAATTGGAAATATTTATGAAATTCATATCTTTTTGCCAAGCATAGTTATATTATGAATATAATAAAATGAATGGATTATACAAGGGGAAAAAAACTTGAAAGTAAAACATGGACTTTTAAGGACCACCCTAATGTACATGATAGCAAAATGTTATTTATAAATATCTTGTGTATCCCCAAGATTTTATTACGATTCACTTCGCCAATCAAAGTCATAAAATTCACTGTAATTTTATGTTTGTATTTAATTGGCCGTGTAGAACAAAGGTTGACCACCTGACTATCATTATATAAGCCCTGTGCATGGTTATACATCTAGTTACTTCTTGTTTACATACCTATCTTTGTATATTAGACTCGTTCTTAAATGTGGGGTTTGAGGGGCTTCTGCAAGATTATATGGGGGAGTTTTTGTATTAGGATTTTTTTTTAAATATATATTTTAAAAAAAAAATTTAAAGAATTAAATTTTAATTATACAATTTTTGAGAAATTATAAAATTAAAGTTTTTTGGAAAAAAAATAGAAAAATGTAATTTTTTGAAAAAAATATCAGATGTAATTTTTTTTTTATAAAATTTCAAAAAGCCTATTAGCATAATCTTAAATTTTTATGAAAAAATTTCAAAAATTTACAAGTGCTCACATAAAATGAAATTATTTGAAACAGAAAATCAAAAAACCACAACTATTTACAGGAAATTAAATTTTTGGGAAAAAAATTCAAAAACCCATAGCTATTCTCAAAAAATTAAATTTTTGGAAAAAAAATTCAAAAATCCACAGTTGTTCTGTAAAAACTTTTTTTTTTTTTGTAATTTCAAATATTAGATTTTTAATATAAATTTATTGAAAAATATAATTCAAAAATTATTTTTTTTCTCAAAAGATTTTCCAAAAATATTTTGTTAAGCACAGAAAATTAAATTTTTTAAGAGAGACAAGATGGTTGACATAAAAAGTAAGTAAAAACTATGTGCATTTGAATTATATTCAGTATTCATGTGACCTCAATTAAAAAATATAGAATATCAATTCCCTTAGTATATGATTAGGGTTATGTATTTTGGTTTTAAAATAACTTTAACTATTTTAAGAGCATACTTATGAACTATGGTTTTAATTAATATTGTAGGCTTGTAGTTAAATCTAAAAAAAAATCATAACCCTTCCCTCACGTACTTTCAATTTCATGACATTAGATCTTAGTTGAACGACTTGATATTATAATGCGCATAAGAGATGAAAAAGCGCATTTACAGAATTTTAGACGAATCAGAATTAGAGATAAGAAAAAATATTCTTGATTAATATACATTACGTTCCCTCATAGTCTCTATAGCTAACACTAAAGAAAATAATGTCTGATACATAGAACGTATATCATTTGAGTATTATTCACTGAGGTATATAAATAATATCATAGAAAGCCCGGGGACTATTTTATTAAGTTATCTGAAAATGATTTATAATTCACAATGACACTGTCATTGTGAATTAACTCTTTAAGAGAGAACATTTAAGCACAAATTAATAACTAGGGCGTGTGCTCCTGAAATACAGAGAGTAACAACGAAGATTTCCTTCGGAGTTATAAGTCCTTTTTGGACTTGGTGTAAAAATTTGAATATCGAAATCCGAGTAATTTCAGTTTGAATGTCCTTGCAAGATACGGAGTGGAATTGGGGTTTATTTCCTTTCTCTCAGATCTACTTTCAGCTGATTTAATACAACGTCATGGCAGCTAATACTTTCAGCTGATTTACTACAACGTCATAACAGCTAAGCTGCTCTTCTCCAAAATATTCTTCAAATTGTCAGGATTACCACGTTCATTTTCGTTTTATTTTATTGTTACGTAATGACATGCCATGTCTTGTGGATGAGTATGTGTAACAATTGGAGGGAAAATTATACTAAAACTCATGAAAGTTTGCTTATTCTTCTAAAAAAGTTATTTTTATTAATTAATAGGTAAAAATACTTATTAAGCAAATATTAGATTTGGATGATTTTTTACAATAAATTGATACTTAACTTAACTTCTCAAAAACACGCAAATTTATAAAATGAAAATATCTATGGATAATCTTTATACATGTAGGAACAAATTCTATTTTATGGTACTCTTATGGAGATTGTGAAACCTGCTACAGCAATCGTCATGCAAACTTTCTAAATATAAAACAATTGAAACTTCGTATGACGTCATGGTACCAAGGTTCACAATTCTGAAACACACAAAATGTCATCAACAGTTCATCAATGATAATGGGAACGACTGAATTTTATATGAAAAAGATGGCACCATTGTAGGCCGAATTTCTCTATTTAACCGATCCAAGCCGTTGTATAGAACTTTTAATTCACTTCAGATGTTATTTGTGAATATGTTGTTGAGACATTGTAAAGATAATGGCAGCTTCTAAAAAATTGTCACATCATCTCCTTCATTGAATATTGCAACCTTTATATAAAAAGAAACAGGAAAAAGGGTCCAAAATCAGTTGATAGTTATCCAATTTTTGGCAACTATAGAATTATTATTCAATCATTCATCAATTCTCATTTAGTCAAACAAACTTTCAGAATACGGGGCTGTTAGATTGTATTTGAAAGGGGTCAAATGGTGACGTCATAATCACACAACCTTACTTTTTAACTTTATATATAGAATATATGATCTACATATTTCGGAGGAGAGTAGCTTAGCTGTGAAGACGTTTTATAAAATTAACTCCTAGCCTCTATGAGATCAAAGTCATAACCACACACCCCACTTGCTATCTAGGAATGATATAGGTAGGAATAACTCTGATGTGGATCTACATCAATTTTCGCCAAGGATCAATTAGTGTTACGCTTCGTCTTTGACGCACTTGTGATGAATTTAAACTTAAATGTTATCTCTTCAAGAATAACGATAACAGCTTTAAAAAAACAACAACATATTTTCATACTGCAACTACAAAAGTCTAATGCTCGTCCAATGTTGGACTTTTTACAACTATGCATTTGACTAAGAATTAAACAGAAGAACCAAATAACAATTCGGCGCTTTCTTCAATTATCATATTTTTTAAATGTATACTCATGACATCCACTTATTAAGATTGTCTTGTTAGAACGAAATTAAATGCTTCAAGAATAATAAAAACTAAGGAAAATAAAAAAAATCATTATCATGTTACCACTATAAAATGTTTGCTATCGAATAGTATCCTATTTTTAATATTATGTTAAGTAAAAAGTTGGGATTGTTTTTCGCTAGATATCTTTAGTGAATTGTATCTCACAATTAATACATTATATATATAAAAAAAAGCTTAAAGTATGCTTAAAGGTTTAGCATACACTTCTAAAAAAGTTCATTTACAGTTTTGTGTTTAGTGAAGCCAGTTGTATGCTACAGCGTTCCAAAATGGGAGTAAAACAAGAGAAAATTCAATACATTTTTCAATATTACTACGACCAAAGTGAAGAGGTGAAACAGGCGGCCAAAAAAGTGAGTGCTGTTTATGGACTTATATACAGTATGCAATGCAACAGCAAAACCAACGATTCTGTCTTGGTAATATGGACGTCGAATATGTCGATAAAATAATGGAAATTATGGAGATGGACCGTCATAAGAGTACTTATTCCATTGTCCAGGAATATAAGATTAACCAAACAACCGATAGGAATCATCTAAAGGGTATAATGCCAACTAAGTTATTTCTTTATTATCAAAATAAAGTGAAAAAACACTCGAAACTTTTTACTTCGCCTATTATAAAGTATATGTATTCGTCTAAAAAAGTTAGGGGTCAATGGTTCCTGGCCCTTACGGTTATGTTGGCACTGATGTGTTATTAATATTACTCAAATATATTTCGTCATTTTATACCAAAAAAAAAAAAAAATGCCTTCCCAAAAACATTTCAAAAGTAAATAAAATTTAAAACCAGTCTGATATGCACATATACGTTGGTATATCAAAGGTACTTTATGCGAATCAAAACAAAAGATATAACTTAATGGTTAAATGTGTTTCAAATATGGAAAATACTAAAAGGCATATTTATACACTGTGCCTACGTATATGTAAATATACACATATTTACATATACAAATGTCCAAACGGATTTGTTATTAATGACCATTTTGATCATAAAAAAATCCCTTTTTATTTAGCATGGGAAAAAAAAAAGGTTTTTTGTTTCATAAAAGTAAATACTTTTTTGTATCAAATGTAATGATCATCAAATATATCTAGTGATGTAAATCCTAATTGTTTTTTGCGTGCAAGTTTTTTTGTTGTTGTCAAATATGTTTTTAGTACATTTATTTAGATAGCAAATATTATTTGATAATTATTCAAAATTTTCTAGTGGAGATGCCTTTAAAGCAAAGTAATTAAACATAATTGTCTAAAATTTCTTCACGAGATTAATATATATTCAAAAATGGAATTTAATAAACAAGCAACTCAGCAAAAAATATAGATAAAATATAATTATAGGATAAGCAAGAGTTGTGGAGGATATTCGTAGAATTTTAATTTTGGTAGTTGCAAGACACAGAGTGTTCGAATTGAATATTTCTAAGATGATTGAAGGTACTGGGCCCATGATACTGTTTGATATATTCCATCAAACTCATCTAGACAATTTTGGACATTACTGAAGATACTCAAACTTTTTAGACAGAGCATGAAGAAAGGAGCTACCTGGTACCCATAAACAATTTTGTATTTACTATTATATATTTATAGTTAGGGAATTTTCTGGGCTTGTTAGTTATATGTGTATTTCTATATTAACGGGAATTGACATGACGTCCTATTCTTGTAAAGCTGTTTTCGTAATTATTAAATTATTGAAGAGAACAAATCCAAGTATAAAGTTACCACGAGTATGTCTGCTCATGAATGTCCTAGAGTATTGATGAGGAGATCTACGTGTATATCCTTTTTTGTTATAAATATTCTTTCATTCTTGAACAGAGTTCATCCAAATAAACAGTAATCACAAGTGTTCATAAAAGACGGAGATCGACACTCTGGATTTGTTAATGAGTCACTGGTGTAAGTCCTTATTTGACTCAGAGTTAGTGTTGGATTGGTCTAAAAATAATACAGTCCTCTCAGGCCAGTCTTAATAAAATTTTCAGTCCGAGGACCGATCTTTTATGGTAATTGCAATATCTGAAATGAAACAAAAAAGTGTTCCAAAACTAAATGTTACGGTTGGTAGGTTTGTTAAAATATATGTTTTTTCAATATTCCTGGAAAACTTTTCTGAAGCAATACATAGATAAAGTTTTTAATAATGATGGATTAGATCAAATTAAAGACGTGTATACCATGACTAGTCCTGCAAGGAAGAGATTCCTCTTTTATAAAGGAGGTAGCGCTGCCAGGAAGCTGAAGCAGAGATGAAAAAATTATGATAATACATTGATAACTTATTGGATTATTTATCAACCAGACAGATTTCCTGTGATATTGCCATTCTCAGATTGGTGTTCTCTGCATCTGGTATATCAAAAACCCTCAAGATCCAAAGGATCTTTCGTCATGTAGAAAATTATATTGTTAAATTTATATAAATAGCCTTTGAGGTTTGAGTGAACAAGGCCATATATAGCTACTGGATCCAATTTAAAATCAACATTAAGACCGACTCAACGTATGTGGTATGTCAATATGAAGACAATTTTGAAAAAAAAGAATCTAATGGATTTCTTACTTGTATATTCATACATCCAGTAATCCATAGTCATATTTTCATCAATTATAGGCTTTTTATTCATATTTGTGGGAAAATTTATGATACCCAATAGTTTAGAATCTTTAATTATTCAAGACTTTTTCATTGGGTTTGATGAGACCTTTCAATTAAAAACATATAATTTTCTCATTTTCTTGCTGTGACGATCAATTTGGGCTACTTCAAGTAGGAATTTGCAGGACGCCAAAGATTTAATAGAAATAATTTGTTAATATACATGGACGATAATTTGTCAAAGATTACAATTGTAATTCACACTCTATTTTCTTTAAACTCATTCGAATATTGATTTTATGTGAAGAGCCTGCATATTGGTTGAAAAAGTTTTTGGATTATTCCTCAATGTGTTTGATTAAAGATAAAAACTTTGGTTTTGAAAACAATATTTTAGTTGAAATTTAAAAAAACTGTGTTTTTTTAAATTGTATTTAGGGAATTATTGTATTGTGTTACTTGTAACACAAAAATATCTAAATCTTATGTTAAATTTCGTAGACATTTTCTTTAATTTTCAAAACCAGAGATTTTATCAAATTAAGGGTCATTTCCTTATTTCTTGCAATAAAAGTAATCAGTATTGGACATAAGACAGGCCTTGGATTTGGATCCAAAGTATCCAGATACAGTTTATGTAAACAAGTATTATCCGAAAAATTCAAGATACGAGGCCTGAACCAATTTTTAGATCGAACTTTATCAGATCTTTAAAAAAAAAAAAAATCCGAGGGATTTTCTAGATCTTTAAAACCTTATTATAATGCTTAATGCTAGTTTTAATATTTATTTACTATTCATGTCGAACGAAGCATCTCTATTTATCCTGATTAGTGTTCGTAGCCAAATCTACATAAGTATGTAGTTGTCTGGTTATCCATTCGGCGTTATCTTATTAACACAAAAAGAACCTTTTTTCAAAAAGTTGAATGTTTGAAATTTAATTTTAGAAATGTTGTGTGAATAATAGTGAATTTTTTGAATTTAAAAAAAAATTGAATGTTTGAAATTAAAAAAAAAAAATTAATGTTTGAAATTAAATTTTGGAAATTTTTTGTGAATAGCCTGGAATTTTTGAATTTAAAAAACTGTAACTTTTTGTGAATACTTGTGTTGTTTTTTTAATGATCCTTGAATTGGATAGATGGAGTTGCACTGATTAAGTATAAGTTATCACTATAGTATTAAAATTACTCCTTCTAACTTAGAAATGTTTTGATGAAATCCATTTACATAAAGTATATTTTCTAGGAATCACTGGGGCGCGAACGTACACATCAAGTTCAAGAGAATAACTCCCGAGTGTGCTGTCCATGAGCTATGGTTTTTATAAGAAAATTTCAAAAAAATTATATTTTATTAATAGTTGTAGATTTTTTTAAATAAATTTTCAAAAAACTTTTTTAAAAAATAAATCGGATATTATTGGGGAGGTTTTACGCTTTACTGAGTGCATTTACTAGTTTAAGTTTTGTGTTATCTTGACCTTTCAAAGATTAATGACCTCTAAGTGTGACCATATATAATCTTTTTTTCTTATTGTCAGTTTTACCATGATAATTTTTGAGTGTTTTGTATACACCGAAAATGAGTGGATAATCTCACTAACACAAAAAGTTACACTATATTTGATTGTCAGCTGTGGATTTTTCTCCTTCTTTTCCTGTAGTCCGTATTCTTATCATGAATTGGTGGGATAAGAATTAGTTCCGATTAAGCTGTGAATAATTATCAACTATTTATTAGTTTTCTGCTTCTTTTCGTATGAAAGGTTGCGATATACAATAAATGTAATTCCATGTTCAATGTTATAATTCTAATAATAACGAATAAGTATGTTCCAATAATAATTACATTGAGTTATTCATTGTTTTAGCAAAATACCTTTTTTCTTAAGTTTTGAACTTCTGGTAAAATACTGAAAATATTCAAAAGTTTATCCTTTTAACTTTTGTTTCAGATCGGGATCCAAAAGTTTGGATAGCCGAAATTTTAGTTGGATACTTACATCTAAAGATCAAATCGAACTGGATCCAAGGAATATGGATCCATCCATTCTTAAATCACGATTACACTATTTAAAAAAAGTTTAAATATAATTCACTAATTAAACATTTGGTAGAACCTTCTTTATTATTTCAAAATAAATTGTAAAAAAAAAGTGAAAAATTGTTGTTTGTAAAAATCAATTCAATCACATATTTTGAAGGATCTAATAAAATATATATTTATTAAAGTTGGAAAAACAATCAATTTTTATTCAACATTTATTATTTATAAGGATTTATATATACCTATAGACATCATTAATCAATTGACGGAAATCAAATTTGTAATTTTGTATTAAAAAATATTTGTTGCAAAAAAAAAAAAAAATGTGTAGAAATAAATAGATTGACCACTCAATAGTGATTTTTTTAAGTGAAGCTCCACTATAAATATAAACTAATATTTGCAAATTTTATGATACAATTGTAATGTTATATACATTCATCTGACAAATTATTATTGTATTTAAAAAAGTATTTAATTCATTTTTCAATTATCAAAATTTGATGGCTAAATAATCTAAGATGTAACGTTCAAAAATATGTTGAAGGTGGTGATGGTTTCGATATTTTGGTTTAATCAATCATTTTTTAGTAGACAGCATCTGTTTGTATTAATTTATTTTTTATAGGCATACAGGCCTTGGGCACTTGATAATCTTGTTTGTCTTTGAGTCAATTCTTGGTTTTATATTCAAATTTTCGGGATGAGTTAAGATACTTAAGAATGATAAAAAATCTAGTTAACAGCCTTTTTTATTTTATTTAAGAGATTTATATTGGCTATGATATGCCTCCAAAAATTACAAAAGTATCATTTTCTCATTTTTATTCTTTGAAAATCACTTTTAGCCAATTCAAGTATAATTTACGACATACCCAAACGGTTCATGATAATATTTTTTCATTAGAACAGGATGATAATTATTCTTTAAAGAATTTTGATAAAAAATATTCAGGGCTGTTTTTTTGTTGACATGACACACATCTGTTTTTGTGTTAATGTTTTTTAGATATAAAAGCCATGAAGGACACTTTGTAACCATGGTTTTATTTGAATAAATTGTAGTATTTGTATTCAAATTTTTGGGATGAAATATGAAATATTAAAAGGTTAATATGAATAATTTGTCGAAAGAAATTCACGATTATTGGTGGAAAAGTACAAATATAATCCACACTCAATTTTTCTATTTTCAATTTTTTTGGCATGTTTTCTGAAGGCAGACAGGCCTTGAAGGACACCATGCCTTCTCTCACATTTGATACGTAAACATAAAAAAATCTTGAGTAGAAATTAAGTAAAGTAAATTATCCCAATTAATTTTTCTTACTCACAATATTTCATAGACATATTTGTGTCAATTATAGACATGTTGTTCATATTGATGAGTTAAGGCACCTGAGAATTTTAATT
Source organism: Lepeophtheirus salmonis (assembly GCF_016086655.4). Lineage (NCBI taxonomy): Eukaryota > Metazoa > Arthropoda > Copepoda > Siphonostomatoida > Caligidae > Lepeophtheirus > Lepeophtheirus salmonis. The sequence continues at coordinate 2,726,199 of NC_052141.2, read as the reverse complement.
GTAGCTAAGATCCTTTATTTGATTTAAAAGACTTTTATTGGTCCCGAAATGGGGCCTTACAAAAAGGCATTACATTGTGACGATCAATTTAGGCTCCCTTAAATGAACTTTTGACACACCCAAAGTACGTTCTTTATAGAAATGGATAATTATTCGCCGAAAAATATAAATTTAATCAACACTCAATTTGAAAAAAAATCATTCTATATTTTTTTGTATTAAAGAAGGAGGTGCACATTTGCACAGATTTTGGCAGCAAAACGCAAACAGTTAATTACTGTTCATTTACTCATTACAGTTCAGTCATTTTTTTGAGAATAAGCAAACTAAAATAAACATTTCGCCATCTCGTTATCATGAGTGAACAAAAAAATCCTGAAAGGCAGCACATCTCAGATCTCCGATATGCTGAAGTTGAAGTGGTAAAGATTGTGGATATTGGGAAGTGCTCTAGGAGCCTAGTTTTGAAGGTAACCAGAATGAATAATAACGGAGAAAACATCTCCCGGAAAGCCGGAAGTGAAGGGCACAATTTAAAGAAGGTTTCGGAGATCTGTCCAGCTAGGAAAAGAAAATCAAGGAGGACTTAATTGATGAATCGCCTTGCCAACGTCTTTTCCGTGACTGCTTGGACCATTAAGAAGGCTTTGAAGTGCGACTTGGTGGTGTTTTCATACACAAAGACCCCGCACCACCTTCTTACAATGGTAATTCAGGACATGAGGCTCAAGAATCCTCATTTTTCGTTTATATTTCCACCCATAAAATGAATCAATTTTTCATTATTTTATTTTAACGATCAATTTTGGCTACAATTTGTGTAACAGACAAAGAGTTAATAAGAATAATCTATGTTGATAGAAATTGACGATTATTATTTGTATAAGAATACAATTCAATTTTTACAGTCAATTTTGAAAAGGATCATTCGTGGTTGCTTCTGTGTTGAACCACACATCTGTTTCTGTTATATTGTATTTTTTTTTGGTAATAAGGCCTTGAAGGACACTTGATAACCCTGGCTTCTATCATACATCCATCCATCCAATAAAAGTTTATTCTTAAACAAGCTTTATAGGTAAATAAATAACCCCACTATGTGAAAAACTCCTTTACTTTTTTTTATCTACTTTAAAATTACCATAATTTTCTGCATATAAAACACCTAAAAACATAATTTATACCATTTGAATATTCATATTTGTTTTTGGCACAAGTTGGACCATTTCCAACGAAGGAGAAGAAATTGTTGGTAAAAAAGAAAGAAAGAGATAACTAAAAGTTTTTTTTTTTTTTTTATTTGTGTGTGTGTATAAGGCTCTCATTTCTTTCTTTGTCACATAAATAATGAGTATGTATGGCTAAACTCAACTTTGTAAAATACTCGGTAGATAATAGTCTGTATAGGTATAATATATATATATGAAATAAATTAAACGAATTACATTTTCGCATATATTAAATTGAATTATATATTTTTACTCAAAATTCTTTTTTCTAATACGTCTTAACAAGCATACATTGCATGAATCAGGGAAGCTTCTCTATATGCATTTATGTACATATGTCATGCGTCAAAATAAAAACAATCTGCAGTAAAAATCAAGAAAAGGTGAAAATCCCAAAATATATTTTTTTACGTTATATATCCATCATACAGTCCAAAATGTCGTAGACTTTTTGAGTCAGTTATATGCAATTTATTAAAATTTCTGGGATGAGTCAAGATACTTAAAATCTTTAGCTATAGGTTAAAAATCTTTTTTGATTTGAAAGATTTATATTGCTCCCGATCTGGTCCATTTCAAATAAAACCAACTATTTTTCCTTTTTTTACTGTTGCGATTAGTTTTGGCTATTTTAAGAGTGCAATTTACGACACAACCAAGAGATGAAATTACCAATTTATGTTTTACTTTATATACACAATGTAAAAAGTCGGGATTTGAAAGTTTAGACATTGTCATCTTGACACACTTGAGAGCTGTAGGTGTGCCCATCAGATTAAGCTTATAAACTTTACAATCAAGAGTAGAAAATCTGTCAGATATCCTTCAAAAATGAAAACCATGCATGGATTATTGTCGGTGTCCGTGTGCAGTACACATGCAAGAAAAACAAAAAACTCCATATGTAATTATGATAAAGATCTGGTGCCATGCTAAAGTTTAAAATTGGTGAAGTTTGTTAAGTCGTGTAATTATAGCCGGATTTATTTTGAAAACAACAATTTTAAGACCATTATGTTTTGAGCAAAAGTAAATGTGGACTCCTTGGTCAACAGATCTGAAACTCTTGGAGTACTATGTGAGGGAGGTCTTAAAGCGAGAGAGAGAGAGAGTCTAATCAACGTGCATATAACGCCATTGACTCCTTGCATGCTTTTATTCTGGAGGCATTGGTTAACATGGACATGGAGTTCTTCATCAGGGCCTGGTTGGAGCCTGTGTTTGAAGCTGGATGTGGTTGATCTGAGTTATTGACTTCACTACAAACACCTTCCTTTAATTATAAAAGAATTGTACATTGCTGAATTAATTTTGGGAAACAAATAAATTATCCTTAATTTGTCCAGATTAAAACCCCACCCTGTATAAAATTATATTATACATACAGTTCAACATATACTCATCATATTTGGTTTCTCTTATAGGGGAGTTTTATTCAAGTTTTGGGAATGAGTTAAGATACCCAAGACTTTAAGTTATATACTAATACCTTTCTTTAATTTAAGTGACTTATTTTAGCAACGATATGGCCTCTTTTTTCAAATATTATATTTAAAAAAGTTAATTATTTTATTGTACTAATCAATTTCGACTATTTTAAGGAGTGCCGTTTGCTACGCACCCAAAGAGTTTATAAGAATAATTTGTTGATAGAAATTAATGATAAGCTGCCTAAGAATACAAAAGGTATTAAAACTCAATTTTGAAAAATATCATTCAAGCTTTCTTTTTTGTTGACGTCCAAAATATATACATACAACTCAACATTTAATAGACAGTTTTGATTCAAGTATACGTTTGAATATTATTCAAATAGTTGGGATAAATTTAAATCCTCTATCATTTTCGCAATAGTTTCAAATCTTGATTTGTTATGAAAGACTTATATTCGCCCTAATAAGGTATTATCTTTTAACCCTAAAACCTATCAATTTCTTATTCTTGCACTGGGACAATCCATTTTGTCTACATTAAATGCAATTTTCTGACACACCCAAAGGGTCCATAATGATTAAAATATTTATATATTGTTTTGGAAACTTCATAAAATTGTATTTTAAGATTGAATGTTTATGTTATTCATAAATGTGGGAAACACAATCAATTAGAGCCATTTCTATTTCTATGATAGTACTAGTAAAGGATTACCTGGCGTTGCTCGGACCAAGGAGGGACCAGGAAATTGCATGGATAATAGTCAATATAATTGAATTTTTTTTTTTGAGTATAAAGAAAATACTACATATACTAATTACTATAATATTAATGTTTTGTTGTTGTCGAGAAAGATCCTGATAATTATAATTGTTTTACAATGATATTAGCGATGAATGCGGGAAATTGAACATACTTTATACAGCATATACTAACCACTCTGTATCAATCCGGTTAAGTAAGGTAGACCACAAAGTCTTATCATAGCAACCCCATCACTAAATATTCTTACTATTTGCTATTGAAACCTAATTAGTGGTATTATGAACTGAAAAAAAAAAAATGTGTTATAAACATCTAATAACATACCAATAGATGTACATAAAGAAACTATTTATCTTTTATTCTTGTCAAAAATTGCCAAATTCGCTAATAAAATTACTAAAAACTATTTTGCACTAATTTTGCAAAAAAATATCATTTTTGATATTGTCAAAAGAAACACAAGCCTACCAATTTTTTTCGTACTTACAAAAACAAAAAAGTTATAGAGAATAATGTTGTTGAAAAAATAACCCTCGATAATTTGTTCATTTTTGCAAATGTTGCAAAAATAACGTAATAAATGTCCTGGTAATCAAAAATACTAAATTTTTAATTTGAGAGTAAAAAAAATTGAATAAAATGCATCGTTTTGTGGTATTTCTTCTTAAAAATTGAAAATTGACGTTTGATGAAAAAAAAGGAAAAATTGTTCGGAAAATGAAGTGATACCAGTGCTTCCTCAGATACTTCAACAACCTGTCTGCCACATAATAATGAGCAAAAGAGCCTTAACAATCTTTGGACACCCCCAATTGGCAACCTAATTACATTTGAGACATCCCTATTTAAAATATCTGCTTTTTTGGACAAAAATAATTGTTAATTCTACATTCCATTCCTTCTCTGTACGTACAATCTTCTTTATATCTGGAGAAGCTGTCGCCATGCATTTGAATAAATAAAATAGACGCCATCAGACAGCTGTATCATAATAAAATCGCCAGCGCACACAAACGCCGATTTGATCTTAACACCCTGTATGTTACTCACATAGAGGGCGCTATGAAAATCATTTTCAGCATGCTCTTTTTTTTACAGAATTAGTTTAAATAACCAGCTACGTAATGTCACGCCATCTACTGGAATATAAATACAAATTTATTTAGATCCTGCTCTTTTACATGAAATTTGCTCACAGAGATGTAATTCGTAATTCAAGCAATTACTGTATCAAAAAAAAGTTTCGTTCCATCTTGACAGATTTGTTTGTTCAATATATTTTTTTACAAATGATTTTCATAAATTAAAAACATTTTAATTAAAAATACATATTTGATATTCATTTAAAGATTTACCTGGTTGTTGTAGTTTTTTATGAGTCCCATTTGCCAAAAAAGTAAAATGGCGCAAACCATTAACTCTGCTTAATGATCCGCTATGAAAAAGTATACTGCTATATGTACATATATAAGAAATTATTGATTGCAAACTAATAGAAAATTTGATATTACCTATATCTATGTAATAGCGATAAAGCCATCAGAGTATTATCGCAGTTAATTCTGCCTTTTTTCTTTTGCTGATAATTTTTAATATATACTTACATACGTATTTTGCAAAAAGATAAAAAAACAGCTGAGAAGTAAATTATCAAACTCACTAGATACTATCACCATCGCAAAAATATATCTTCTAAAGGGTGCTTCATTAATTGTGTATGAATGTGTCGTTTCTGAAAAGATAGGCAAGCTTGGCTGTACAGTGTGCGTAAGTAGTTTTTTTTTATAAGATTAAAATCAACTTTATGAAGAACATCATGTTTTTTTAAATAATAACTATAATTTACTATAATATAATATCAACAATTCATAATATCCCCTTCTGCGACAACCATGACCTCCAGTCTATAACCGAATGCCTTGCACACCTTGATGGCGTATTTATTGAACATATCATCCCACTCCTTCTCAACAGAGACCTTCAGAGAATCAGCATTGCAGTGGAGGACTTTTCATCCCTTGCTCTTCACGAAACTCTTTATTCCATCGTCCAGTGGGGAGTAGACCACATGTATGAGGGTAAAAAATCAGTGAAGTTTTCCTTGAATTAAGTCTTGACTTGTTATGGCTTTATATCAGGTCATAAGTCCTTTTGTAAGCAGTAATCCCCTAAGAGATATTTATATTGGAGCCAGGCTTCATAACCTCTTTCATCACCTCCTGGTTCTCCTTCGCCCCCACCCTAAACCCCTTGATTCCAGGAAGTCTATAGTGACAATCTTAATATTTCTTCAAGTTTTTGTGTTAACGGAGAGGCTCTAACCGTTCTTAATAAACCTCCTAACTGTAATGAAAAGTTCAAAATAGTAATTCACAATTTCTGCGACTTCCTTTATAGAGTTACAGGGATATCTACAATCTGTTGGTTTTTTGCATCCATTGATTGAGTTTGAGGACGTATAGCAAACAGTGATATAGTGTGTATTAAAACTGATGAATTTCTCAACCATTTTCTTAACAACCCAACATTAAATTGCAAGTAATATTGGTCTTATAGAACTCTTACCCTACGCACAATATAGAAAAGGGTTGCATACACTTCCTATCTTGTGATGGGAAACAGTACTTTATTGCAGAGAAGTTGAGATAAATCAAGCTTATATTATGTACATTGTACCAGTTTGTTACGGAACACTTTTTTTTTGATTTTGCTGTACTTAATGGCATCAATTTTTGGTAGGTTAAACGTGAACGTGCTGCTGGCTTTCTTCAGTCAGGATTTAGTTTAACTGCAGTAGGAAAGAAGTTGGAGTTATCCAGACGTTCAGTTTTTCAACGTTGGAACCGCTACAAAAAAGGGCAGAGACTTGCAGATAACCTTTTACCAAGACAGCCTGAAAAGCTGATCAGATTTGCAAGAATTGCCATTGCAAGGTTTATGAGAAAATATCATCAACGCCAAGGATGAACTAGATTTTTATTGCTGTTTTTATGTGTTAAAATTAAATTAAAAATGCCACTTTCTGTGAAAAGGTCATAAACAGGTCAATAAGCTCATAATAATTAAAAATTTTTTTTTTTTTTCGTTGACTTTAATCAAAGTTAAACGTAATTGCAAATTTTCTTATTTATCAGTCCAATAGTTGGGTTGCAATATGCTAAAGAAATTTAAAAAAAGGGTAATGAGCTAAATATCAATCAACTTCAATTTACGTTATTTTGAAGATGTACACATCATTTTTTGGACCTTTTGAAAAATATATTTCATTTTAAATTTAATAAGGTCAAATTATTGTTTTTACGCAAAAGTTGTAATTTGAGTTATGCAAACAGTATTTTATGCAGATACTCAATTTTTTCTTTATAAATGTAAATTTTCAAAAGCTACCTTTAAATATTTTTCAAAACTGTTCAAACTTTTATTACATTTTTTTTGTACAATTTAGAACCATTTTTCAACATAAGGCATTTACTTTTCCAAAAAAATCGGTGTTATTGCTCCCCTTATCTGCATATAATTTTCTAAAAAATAAATTTTTTCAAAATTAATTTCCAACTTTTAAAACGGAGAGAAAGAAAATGACTCAGGACATTTATTTTTGCCCTATCCCCTTTATGCTTAAAACGGTCCTGGACTTGGTGAACAACTCGTTTGAAGAAACTGCTAATAGAAAATTTAAATATGATTTAAAAAAATCTTAGTTCAGCTATTTAATCAAATATTAAAAATATATATTTAGTTTTGATAAGATTAACCGATCCTAAAGTATCCCAAAGTCCCAACATTAGCTGTCAATTTTCCTTTGGTTGTACCAAAACATACAGACAACTATCTTGATGATCAATAAAGCCTTCACCGTTTATCCGAAGCCGATCATTTGCAAATATCTACAGAAATTTGTTGAATAAAGATAAAACAAAAAGATCGTTATACATTTTCTTTTCTTTTTTAATCTTGGGTTTTACAACGCTACGTCTTGGGGTTTGTTAAACAGTTCACTTGCTGCCTTGTGAATAAGGTCTAGTAATCATATAATAAATATAATCATATTATCAGGCAGGATACCCCTGGCACCGGAATCATAGGGGTTATTGGCCCCCTACTTTTATAGACCAAGTGTAGACTTTCAAAATCACTCATAGTCAAAGGATATATATTCTGCAAAGATATGGTTCAACATGTGGTTAATAATGGTTGTTGTTTTTTCTAGTGAGACACAATTAATAAAACCCCCATTTCACCCTGTATACAATTGTACACGTATATGTATAAGTACTTATATACATTTTGCAAATTAGGGGTGAACTTAATTAAACTTGTGTTCAATTTATGCCCTTTGATGTTGATAGAATTTGCTTCTATATAGATATATTTTTTTGCACATAAATAACATTTAATAGGAGGCAGAAATATTGGGTCGCATTCAGGGGATATTGTGACATAAATTCAAAAAGCAAAATAATAAAAACACCGCGGGTGTCTTTTTCAGGGAAACAAAAAAGAGTCATTTACTAATTTTTCCCCATTTTTGTATAATATAATGGTGATAATTTGCAAATAGTTTTTTATCTTCTTTTTTAAGCTAAGGAAATCAATATATATGTTGAGTATTTCTATAATCATGGCCAATATATATATATTTTTTTCAAACAGTTAACCTATAGTGATCGTTTTGAGATTTGAAGATAAATCACTTTAAGAGTCCTAAATCTGATTTTTTTTTCTTTTTTTTTATCTTCTAAGTTCATAATTTATACTTGCTCATAATATAAAAACTGGGAACGCAAAACATGCAGTAACATTTAATTTTCGATTGTATCGACTTTATTTTTAATTACAATGTTTCATTGCGCAACCAAACGACAGCTGAAATAAAAATAGAGTAGTTTTATTTTTATCTAAATGTCTCTAAGTATAAAAATATTTTAGCAACAATAGAAAAGGTAACTCGTGCACAATCTCATCCGCACTGGTTTCATTGCCGAAAAGACTGGGGAAACCGTTGACATCTTCATCCAGTCTACTTACAATATCATACAGGAAATACTCATGGATTGACGAAAAAGCATAATATGAAACAAGATTATAATTACTTTATTATTTCAATATAAAAAAATCAGATTTTTATATTTATAAAAGTTACATGTTTTGGTTTGATTATTCTCAGGATACATCAATTTCAACCAAAAATAAACAATTATGATGTAAAAACCTCAATTATTATTATAAATTTATCCTGGTACTATGAAAAAAACTTTTAGGAAAAAATCTATATATTTTACTTTATAAGTCATAATTTTGTATCCTCAAAAATCCCCAATCAAGTCAAATTTATAGGACCTTTATTTTAAAGTTAAAATTTAATATAATTTTTTTTTTTTAAATTTATATTTTTTCTCAATTTGTGAATAGCTATGGATTGAAAAAAAAAATCATTAAATTTTAATTTAAAAACAAAGTCCTACCCCACCAAAAAAAAACAACAACTTATATTTAACCCTACAGACGGCTTTGTCTTAATCTGTACACATATCCATACTAGTAAATAAATATTAGGGCAATAGATCTGTAAAGAAGAAAGTATTTGACTAACTACCAAGTAATTTAAGTTTTTTTTTAAAGGGTTAAATATATATTTATTCATTTTAAACAATAACTTATAAAACAAACATTAGTATAATATTCTGGTTATTAAATAACATAAAAAGAAGAAACATTAACTAGATGTTTCATTAATATTAAGTCAACAACAAAAGGATAAAACACAAAAAAAAAAAAAAACCGGCAAATTCAGAGATCTGATAAATAATCATATTATGAGGAGAGGATCTTGAGCTAGTTCAGTCAAATAATCATTAATACACATTCTAAAACATTGTGTATTAGTACCTTCCATCGGTGGAGAAGGAATTGAGGGTCATTATTGCCATATAGAGCTAATCGTGGAACCACAAAGGAAGCAATTGGTTCTAGTACTTTATTACGTATATTATATATTGTATTTTGGAGATGAACCTCTCAATCTTCCACCTATCCTTATATTGTGAGGATGTTACAATGAGCCAATCTGAGGGCTTAATCTCACATGAAAATTTCTCAATACCTCTTCCTCCACGATCCTAAGGATCGCCGTAATTTTTATACATTATTAGAATAAATGGAAAGAGGTCTCCAATTCTTTTGGTAAAAATAACAATTTATCTCCTTAGGATCTTCCTGATACTTGTTTGTAAAAATACAGGACGTCCCCAGTCTATACCTCAGCCATTTTTGACGTTTGTCAGTAACTAACCTCTTCAATATAACGTTTAAAATCTGCAAGTCCCATGCTATTGCAAATACCAAGCCGTTCAAATCTCCCCCTTGTGATTGATGAAGGGCCCTTCTCTTCACGGCTAATATTAACTGTCGTGCTTGCCTTACCATTTTGTTAGGAATGACTTCTAATGCAATGAATGCAGGGATCGGAGGCCTGAGATAATATCTTTTGAAATGTCGTCCAGAGAACATCCACAGTGTTCTATTGGATGGAAAGAAGTTATTCAAACACTGGGCTCCCGTCTGATACATATTGGTCTGCAGAAGTAATCCCTGTACTACTAAGGAAATCACTCCTACTGTTCAGTATAGGATTATAATTAAATGGTTCGTTTGACCCTAGTAAAGAGGGAATGTTCTCAATGGTAAAGCTCCATACTGAGCAGTAGACCGGTTTGTTTTTCAACTTTTTTGGAATTAAAAACAACTTCACAAAAAGAAAAAAAAAATGCCTGTGTTTGGTTTTAAGGATAAATATATATGATATTCATTTTATATGTATGTGTTTTTATTATATTTCTTTAAAAAATTATAGGAATATAATTAGGAATAATAAATTAATTATTCCTCATCCGTTATTTTAAATGATTCATTTTTTAAGTTAATGATATGATGATATAAACTCACGTTTATATAAAATTTATTTAATATTAAGTGCAAGCCATTAAAACAAAAACTATATATATTTTGCTGTCTTTCTATTAGAATTTAACGAGTGAATATCAGGAAATTAACTTTTTAATGAATTACTATTTAAATTATTTTTTGAAATATGTATTAAAACAGGTGTGCGCGTTCTACGCGAGTCATCAACAAATTGGTATGAATTTTCCCTTTTTCCTGCATAAACTATCATTTTATGAAAATGCTTAGAATATACTATATGTAGACAGACTGTACTAACATCTAACAATTGTATTAAATCTAATAAAAAAATCGTATATATGCGTTTATCAAAAAATATAGCCAAAATAAGAGAATATCATCATTTTTTGAAAAACTTTGAACAAAATGTGCCACCTGAAGATTAAATCGTAGAGAAATGAAATTGTGTACATCTTATTTTCATACCCCAAGGCAATTTTTCCGCTCTATCGGTAATCAAAATTCGAAAAAAGTTGAAAAACACCGGTCTACTGAGCACATCTTCCTCAAATGATGACCCGATCTTTTCACCACTTCAAACATATCCGATGGATCCATACAGATCCATTCAGCAAACTGAAAACCAATCTGTTGGTAGAATTTTTTGTATTGATTTTAATTGCCCAGAAATGGCCGGAGCTAATTTAGGCTCTTTTTTCAAACTGTCAACAAAAAAGAAAGTTGAAATTGAATCAATACATATGTGTTAAAGTATCGTTTACATTTTCATCTAAAATTTATGATGTCAAAAATGAGTATAAGAAAAAACGTCGTCCATTGTTAATGAAAAGAATGAGACACTTTTATTAAAAATAAAAGAAAATGTTTAAAGACTTGAAAGTTAATATTTTATGCATATTTTTTTATAAAAAAGAATTTGTCAAAAAAAAAAAGAGAGAAGCGAAATATACGAGAAAATATGATGCATTGATGAAATGTACTATTAATAATTGTCATTCAATCTTAATTTAAAATCATGAAACTTTGCTCCCACATTTTTGTTTAATTTATTCGTTTTACTCCCAAGACATTTATTTATAATACTTACATAGTATCTGATATAAAAATTCATTTTTATATTCAATTTTGTATGCCTCTTAATGAGGGTTTTTGTATAAATAGCTCAGTATGCTAATTGCCAAGGATTTCTAAATTGTATTCTGATTATTATTTGATTGAACCATGCCTTATTGGCATGTTTCTTCATTATACAACCTTACTATTAGATACAAATGGTTTTTTAATAACGAATCTACTTAGTTTGTAATTGGCTCCTTAAAGCTACTTTAAAGGTTAGACACCTTATTAAAAAGATGTCGAAAATATAGAGTCTTTTGGGATGTGGAGCAAAAGATGGACTTGAGAGGTTACTTATAAATATTTAGAATATAACTTTAACAGAACATGTAAACTAGGACTTTACAAATTTGCTCACTCATATGGTCAGCTTCATCAACTATTACAGGCCTTACGCGTCATCGGAACGAGTTGATGACAAACTTCTAGACAAGTTGTCCTACGACCCCACTACATGACATTTAGTGAGTCCACATTTAATTCTGGAGTCTCGTTGGTTTCCCTCTCCAAAGTGTCCCACAAAGTAAGGTACAAAAGGTTCAAATCTGGCGTGAAATGGGACAACATATCTTTGCCTTTTTATCTCCTGGCCTTCATTACCTTTGTCAGAAGGTGGCTTTGGGGTCCCGTCTATAAAGACAATCTTACGTCGCCCTTATGGATCTCCTGATGGTCCTATAAGCCCCAAAAAGTCGTAAGCGAGGTGATTCATCAATTTGGCGGAGTCCTCTTTAATCTTCTTCTCCAAGCAGGGCAGGAACTCAGGATCTCCCTTTAAATGCTGTCCTCCACTTCCTGCTTTCCTGGAGAGGTATTCTCCATCATTTTTCGTCGTGGCCACCTTGAAGATCAGGCTCATGGAACACTTCACATTGTCCATCATCCTTGCCATATTAATTTCATACTTTAAGAGATCTGAAATGTGTGTCCCTTTGGCTTTTTGCTCACTCATGATGAAGGGACTCTGGAAATGTTTATTATCTATGAACTCACACTCTCTATACCCAAGAATAAATGAATAATGTTAATTTTCTTTGGAAAATGATTAACGCAGTCCAAGTTTGTAACTACAAAAAAGTATCACACTCGTTGAAGGTCATATTTTCTACAACTTTCTTTATTTTTTAAAAATTCTTCGGAGATATTTAGATTCTTAGTTATGTTTAAAGAAAGATATATCTGCATATTGTAAATCGTAGGTCCTTTTGGTATTGAAGAAAACGTAAACTGCTAGTTTAGTTCCACTTTTTTTTTGGGGTAAACTTTTGGTCTCCCAATTACCATATTTGAATTATAGTATCTGCGGGCAAGTAGAGTCTGACACCTGCAGAATCCGATACAGAAATGTTGAGTTCTTAAATGACTTGGTTATTAAGGAGTGGACTGCCTTGGAGGAAGACGGCTTCAAAATCCCTGCAGCAAATTTTGCCCAATCTGAAAGCTCTCATTGCTGACTACGCTGGTCATATTCCAGTTCAATTATCCTTAATATCTTTATTATAAATTATATTAATAAAAATATTTTGTTTGTTAAATTTATACATAATTCTTTAATGAGTTAATTATAGTCTCAAAACATTTGGACGACCATGTACATTTGTATTATGAGATTAGAGGGTTATTCCATACTTTAAATTTTAAAATAAGGCCAAAATTCTCCATTTCCTCAAGATATATAATGTCCGGTACTACATGATTTCATTTCAAATAAATTCATTCCATGTAAAATTCATCCCCTGGACATTTTAAAGCCACTTTGAAGCGGGATATTTAGTGAAGTCATACAGTTTATGTTTCTAATATACTTTGTAGTTTTTGTTTAGAGCTGTAGAGGGAGATCTGGGGTGTCAGCAGTTGGCACTGAAGATGAATGGTGAGTCATCGACGACTAGTGATGGAGAGAAGATATATATGAATGACCCATGGGGTTTATACGTTGGGAAATAGAAGAAGAAGACGTTTAATGCCGGGATTTACTTCTATTTTCCAAGGTACGTATATGGATCGCAATTCCATTTCCTACTCATTATTAAAAATTTATCATGACGTCATTTCTAATCCAACAACACCATATATCATTCATATCCGTTTCCGGTCCAGTATTTCGAGTACAGACTGCCCACCCCAAGGTATCCCTCTACAGTCCTACACTAAAACTGCGGGCTTGTTTAGAAAAACCGTATGATATTAAAAATATCCCTCTTCAATGTGGGGATGAAATGTCATGGGATGAATTACACAGGGAATGAATTTACTGGTTGAATAACTAGGAATGAAAAGACCGGGAACACATTTACTAGGAATGAAATTACCGGTCACGGTAATATTTTTATTTATATCAAAGCATACATATTCATTTCATTTTTTTATTTGTATATGCTAAGAATAAATGAAAGACTTGTACAATTAAAATAATATTATTTAAGACATAAGAAAGGCCAAGGCATTGGTATATAGAGATACGAGACGATAATTCGACCTTTATGGAAGAATAAGAATAAAAAAAATTGTTTAATTTCTATTTTTTTACGGACATTGACCTTGACAACTAGACCTGGGTTTGAGACGAGTCTAAAACCAATCAAATTAGTAAATAGATAGTTTCCTAAGAGCATCATGTTTGTTCCTATTGATCTCCTTATTAAAAATATGTTTTGTTGTTTTATACAAATAATGATTCATACGTATGCTAAGGTTCACCTGTAGTTTATCAACCAAATTAATTCATATATCTACAGTCTGTAGTATAGGACATTTGATTGGCTCATGTAGTCGTTATTAATCTATGAATTACATATATACATAATTTTTTTAATCTTCCAATTAATATTAGTAGTTTCCTTGAAAGGGAGGTTGTACGTATGTATGTGTGTTTGTTTGTACAAATTAATTAGATTAATTAATTAAATGTGTGTACGTAAATATATACAAAGATAATTTCATTAATATAAAAAATCATTTGTATTATAAATATATATGTATATAAATAACGGTTCATTGTTTGTGCGAGTAATTAAAAGAGACTTTTATTGTTTTATTTGTTGCAAAATTAATGGTTTATTTACGGGGTGAGCTATTGGGTTGGATACAAAAAACGAAAACTACAACATCGGAAAAATAAATCAGATTTAAAAAAATAGTATTGCATTTGTAAAAAAGATATGAAGATGTTTATTATTTTTTTGATCCAAAATTAGTTGTAGGTAAGTGACGAATACTTTTTAACATAATATATACCCAAAATACCATTTATTATTAATCCTGTTCTACTTTACTTTTGAGTTAATTTGAGCATATTATACTGCATACATAGGGATGTAGTTCTCATTTATTTTTCCTTATCTTTTTATGTACTATTTATGCCTACAAGTATTTATATAAATTTATGCATACGTAGGCATGTTAAAGAACTCAATACATTCCATTCCTTTATATAGCACATGATTTGTTGTTTCTTCATCACAACATGATTGAATTGAGTTAAAATTAATATACTTGTATTTCATTTCCCGTTATATCATTTCTTATTTTTTTTAAACAAGCAGTTAACCCTCTCTGCCATACTTTTTTTACATATCATACAGTGAAACCCCAGAACTGGAATGCCTCACCAAAAGTCTTAGATTGGTTTAAAAACAAAAAAATAAGATGGCAGTCCTATGGCTCAGTTCCTGATTAATTTTGTAATTCCCAAGAATAGTCCTTATCAGTATTTTATTATACCTACGTCATTTCAGCTATTGATGTGTTATCACAATCTTTTTCATTGGGACTAAATGCCTAAACTTTAAAGAATGAGGTTATGGCTAGAATGTATAATTAGTAATACATAATATTTGTCCCACCCGTACGTAAAAATAAAAGAAACATATAGTCCACGTGTTAGTCCTTATAATTTGAAGAATGTTTGGAAGAAGAGCAGCCTAGCTGTCATATCGTTTTATTAGATCAGCTGCAAACAATCGTGAGAATTAGAAAATAAACTTATATCCTCCTCTGTAAAAAGCAGTGATATATAAGCTGAAATTACCCCACGTCGATCCTTAATTCTACTCTGAGTCTCACAAGGACTTACATTTATAACTCAGTAGCAAACCCTCATTTTAACTCTTCGTCTTCCTTTATTACTTTATACTTAGATTTTCTCTCTTCAAGAATTAATTGATAATGACAACAGCCTTGGAAAATAAAAATCTCTTGTGAGATTACTTGTTAAAAAAAGAAACCGAAAATCAATATGGTAACCCTGAAAATTTGAAGAATGGTTTGGAGGAGAGAAAGAATAATACTCACGACGTTTCATTAGATTGGATACCATCAGCTTTGACAAGAGAGGAAGGAGAAAAGGATATAAACTAAGACATTTGGTAGTATTAATCCGATGTCGATCCCCAATTGTACTCTGAGTCCAACAAGGACGTAACAAATCCTCTGGGTTACGCCCCGTCTTTTATGAGCACACATGAATGTTCAAACTGGTTATGAATATAATTGAATCTGTTTGTGAAAGGATGTTCACTACGCAGGAATTAAATAATAATGCCAACTGCATAGGAATGGAAAATTCCTTCTTAATACTATCAATTAAATATCAACGGGCCAGCTAAAAAAAACACCGAATTTACATAACTGGTTTTATGAGTAGGTTTTAGTTATCATTCGTAGTTTCTCCATTTTTATTTTCTTAAATCCTAGCTATGTTTAAATAAAATAAAAGGGTTGCTAGAACCGTAGGACCAACAAATCGGACCTTGCAAATGTTGAATGGTGAAAAAGATCAGATTTATTATAAATAAGACTAAAATCGAGAAAAATAAATGATTCTTTAGGAAGAAAGTAACAAAACTGATCCAACATAAATTTATATTTATTCTATTCATATATACTATTATTTAGCGTTTTCACTGGCGTTTTAAATTGGATCATAATTGAAGGAGACGCCCTTTTGGGAGCTCAAAGGTGATATTTTTACTACATGCAATGGACACATTTACAATAAATCTTGATCAAACTTGATCAAAATCAATACCTACGTTGAATACTACTTGATGCCAATATTGTTAATGTTAAACAAAATTAACAAAAAAAAATCAAAAATTAAATTTTTGAAAAAAATTCAAAATATTAATTTTTTGATTTTTTTTTTTCGTTTGATTTTTTTTATTATCAAAAAATTAAATTTAAAAAATCCAGAGCTATTTTCAAAAAATTAAATTTTTGGTAAAAAACCAAAAATCTTATGCTATTAACAAAAAATCAAATTTTTTCAAAAATCCATATCTATTCTTAATAAATTAAGTTATTTTAAAAAAAACTCAAAATCTAACATTATCCAGAAAATATGAAATTTTTTGAAAAAAAATTCGAAATATTAATTTTTTTCGAAAAAAAACAAAATCTACAGCTATGCACAAAAAAATTAATTTATTGTAAAAAAATTTGTAAAATTAATGACTTTAATGAAAAAAATTAAATTTTTGCTTTTTTTTTTAAATTCCAAATTTATTCTACAAAAATTAACTTTTTTGGAGAAAATTTTTAAAAATAAGAATTTTATCTATTACCCTTATGAGTTCAAGCCATGTAGAGTCAACTTAAGAAAATGAATGAAAACAGTAGAATGAAAATACACTGCATCGTTATTTATTTCTAAAAGCTAATTGTCCAGGATAAAATAGCCTCGTCAAATTAATTTGATATTATGGATTATTGTATTGAGTCCAAGAAAATATAGTACACTTTAATAGAGGCTTTTTGTGGTTTTTTAACCGCAAAAGTCTTCTTTTATTTACCTATACATATTTGTATATATTTATAACTTATTTTTAGCCACTTCAATAAAGAAGGAAATTTGCATTTTGAATGCTCCAGTTCATGTTAAAAACAGTTACTTTTTGATTAGAATGACTCATGGTAACATAGCACAAATATGAATAGAAAAAATATCAATATAGAAAAACGGTTTAGTTCACTACTTTGACCTTTTAAGTAAGAATATTTGTACAGTGTGCAAGGGAAAGTTTGCATAAAATACAATGCTTAAAATGTAGGACTTAGAACTTTTTATTTTATGATAAAATTAATATAATTTTTTCTTTACATATAAATGGATGTATTTGGAATGCCCTCCCACAATGTGGCAGCCTTTAGTATCTAATATTGCCTTGATTCGGTGCCTCAAGTTATAACAGGCTTTGGAATAGGCAGCCCACTCCTTCAGAATGCTGGCATTGTACTGCACACCACATTTCCATTTTTGGTAGCACTGATCTGGACCTCAATGACAGACTAACCGAAATAGTCAAACTTGCTCATGTCCAGAAGAAGGTAATGTTGTTGGTGCATAACCTCTGATTCTTGTAGGTAGTCCATCTTGCTACATTATATAACCCCATTGGGTAGTTTGATTTAAGCCAAGGCTAGACAGTGTACATCAACAGCTTGTTGTAGGACTCAGTAACCACAGACTCTCTAGCAGTGTTGTCAGACTAGCTGATTTTCGGGTAGATATAGCTGATGTTTGACTTGTATAGCTGGAAAAAATATCATCTAGCTGATAGTTGGAAAGATTAGCTGATCTTTGCTATTTTTTGGCCTATTTTTAGTAATATCAGAAATATAAATAAAAAATTATATATGCAATTTTAGACATATACATATATTGCTTATATTCAAATTAAAAGTTTCAATGCAATAACTCACTGTACACCCAGGGCTGGATAAACCTTATAGAAGCCTAATAAGTGTGTGTTTTATTCGTAAACTATAGTTTAACCTCTCTCCCCTTCCAAATTGAGATTTTTGTATCATTATCACAAAAACTATCGTGTTTTTTTTTTTGAAATCAATTTGTCTTTTCTAAAAAAAGATTTTCCGTTCAAATTTAGTCTTTTCAGGCAAATTTAATTCAAAAAATTTTAAAAGTAGTTTTTGACCTTCTCATCCAAAAAAAAAAATCAAAAAATTATGCAGTTTCAAAAATCAAAATTTAGGGATATTTTTCTTTTGTAGACAGCCTTACAGATTTTCCAATATTGTAAAGCATAACACATTTTTTCTCGCAGCAGTCTCAATAGTCCCACTAAAAGATACAAAAATGTTATATTAAAGAGCCCTAAAAATTAAGCCCCTAAAGCTATTAACTATTAAATTTATTTTGCTAATTTTTAGCCGTTTGTTGTTGAAACCAGCCAATTTTTATCCGATTTAAAAAGTAAATATAGTCAATTTTACTTAAGTCAACCTGAAAATATTTCTCTTTAGTCCAAAAAAGTACAGTTGCATCTTTTCCCTTTTTCACATTTAACGTGCAATATTCAAACAAGTTTGTTTCCAAATCTTATATATAGGGTGCAAAAGCTTTCTGTATGCCAAAGTGGCGTCATAGATATCTTGCACACCGTGTATAAATTTAATAAAAGATTTGAATCCGTTTCAAAGGAACATCTATCAAGACTCTCTGTCAAATAGATTTGACACATAACCCTTCTCTTTGGCATTGAAGCCCTCTGTTTTCACCACAAATACATTAATTTATTTATATATTGTATGTATAGAAAGAAGCGGCCATATTTGTTCATATTTATTTTAGAATTTGTTCCTTTTTCTGAGTGACGTTTCTATGTTGATAGTCAGTAAAAGAAGGGGAGAAAACATGAGAAAAAAATTTGCATGCTTGTCAAACATTGACAAGCAAATATTGATGTATACTTTTATTCTTTTTTACATGTAAAAAAAATGTTCTCTCTTGATTTAGGGACAAAAATCAAGTTTGAGTTTTTTATTTAAATATCACATACTTCTCAGAAATAACGATTTGGAAACGACAGCAAACAAACATTTCTTTGAATTCTACACACAATTATATTCTTCTTTTCCATGTGCCAAATGTCACTTCCCATTGAGAAAACCACAGCAGCAATTATCTTGCTCTAACTACATATACACATTTGTACATCTCCAACCTCAAATAGCACCTGTCAAATGGATTTAATTATAAGATAGGGATAGATGCACCAATGGGCAATTGTCATTATTCAAAAAGAACAAGGTTTCTTGTTGGTTTTGAAGCCCGTTATGTGCACTCATTTAAGAGCTTGAGGCTATCTATTTAATATAAGGGTTTATTCGATGTAATCATGTTTATATGTACCTTATTACCAACCATTGCGTTTAGATTATATTGTATACTGGGTGTTCTGTGGAAATTAGAACGCCTCAAATAGTTATAATTTCAATGCCATATATTTATAAAGAAAATAGGCAGAGCCATGGAGGCCTAGACACTTAGAATATAGACAACATTCATCTTTTTTGCAAATGAGTCATTTTTTATTCTATTATGTACAAACAAAAATATTAATATCAAAGTAAGATAGGGGTCGAATATATATTGTGTTAAACATATTTTAAGTGTGAAATTACAAATGTCAGTAGAAATTGGGTTTACTCACATTTTAATCGTAACAATTATTGTGTACATAAATTTCTTTATGAGTTTATTTTTACCATGAGAGTGACTTGCAATACACGAACCCTCACATAAACTCGGTAATTTCTGATGCAATTCCACTCATTGATGTTGGTTGACAGAACCTCAAGTTATGAGAGTTACGAGTTGTATCCTAATTTCCATGCATTACCCGGTAAAAACATTATCACCAGCCATCCCTTTTTGATTATCTCATATATTGTAACCATAAATGCATAGAATCTCACCATTAAGCCATTTCTCTATTTATTAGAACGGGTACACACACTTTAGAGACAAAGGAGAGGGTTGGTAGGCAACCCCTTTCAATATTTTTCATAGATTAGATGAATATCATTGAGACAACTCATACTTACAGCGTAGTTTATATGGTTTTTCTACCATTGACAAAGGGAAATTAATTAGCTCTTCGTTATTTTTTCATTTCTTTTTATGGTAGCAGGGTTTTCGGGCTGATGAGCTGATAATTTTATATATATATATTTGTACAATATACACAGTAAACCCTTATAACTGTACACCATTTCAATGGTTTCATGGTTTGAAGTTCTTTTGATTACATTTTGACATCGTGAGATGGACGTCTTATTTGACTACAAAGCTGGAGTAAAATAATTCAGCTGTTATTAAAAAGAGGATTGAGTAGGGATGTCCTTGATTTGAAGAACACGTTTGGACCATTCAACGTTCACACTTCAAAGGAGGGTTTCAGCCCCTCAAGGATGTCTGATGCTATATATTTTTCTATATATTATACTAATGTTTGATTGTCAATCCATGAGTCTTGTTCAATGAGCATAATCCATAATGCCAAATCTGTTTAAAATAACTGAAGAAAATGTAGTGATATACACTTCTTCCATTGGAATTGCAATCGTAAATATATTTGTACATTATAATTCTTTCTGAACTTATACAAGGATGTAACCGTATTATATATTTTATTTCAAATTATTTAATTAATACATACTTAGACAAACTCTCTATTCCTTCTTCATAATTCCCTTTTTTAAATTTGTATTTAATATATATGCACGTACATATGTATACGTATATATATGTTTTTTTAATTTCGAATCTACAATCCATACCTTCAAAAAACTTTGATACGGCACAGGGAATTGATTTTCTTTTATGAAAAAAACAGCTACTTAGCGAAAAAACAAACTTGCCCTCCAAAACCCAGGAATTTGCTCTGACTAGAATGAAACATAGCCTTAGATACGTAGCTTAGAATTTTGAAAAACTCTTGTATTCTGTCTAAAGTCTGTATTTGTCTTTGTTGGTGAAATGAATACCCTGATTATACGGACATACAAATAAGTATCTATTATAATATAATATTACAGTATATAATATTGTTGATATGTTAATATTATCTTAAAACTATTGTTCCATTTTGACATATTTTCCCTTGCAATTTTGTTCCCAACCATTTTTCCTGAAAATCAAATATATATTGGCCATTTTATTATCTTTTTAATATGGATTTTTATTATCTCTATCAAGATATTTGGGCTATCATATACAAATGTAAATGTACACTTTTCACGTGACGTCAGCATTTTTAATGTTGGTAATTTTGAGAGAGGCATCAACAATCAAGTTTTATAACAATTATAACCTTTTTTTTTAATATTAACCGGAATAGTGAAGTATTGACGCTGTGTTAGCTCACTAAAACGTAAATAACATATGTATTTTGTTGGCAGATGTCCATACCTTCCTCTGATTTGATAACTAATGGCTATTTCATAATATATTCTTTTTGATAAATAAACGAAGTCATAAGTTATACTAAACTTTTGCTCCGTTTCAAAAATGACAGGAATACAATTTGTTGTTGATCCCTCGTGGGCGTTGCATATCTAGATATTGATAATTTTATTATTTCTATGAATAAATTTTTGATATCATACATACACAAAAACAAATGTATGACAACGCTTTTAATTAAATATAACTAAGGAATATTATGATACAGTATCGAATAAATCAGTACGTAAGATTTTAATACTACGAAACATTTATATATACGATTCATTTTAACAATTGCGGTGAAATAATCTGACAATGATAGGCTGGGAGTAGAAGTAGATAAACAGCAGTTAGCATGATTCACTTATTTGGCTAACTACAAATAAATTTTGGACCTATTTTCTATTGTTTTGTTTTTTGCAAAGGAAAGGTTGCGTGGTACAATAAATGTAAAGACGTGATATAGGAATAATATCTTTTGTACAAGGTTGTGCTCGGTTCAGTTAAAGCAGTTCTATCGGTCTCAGTTCTTTCATTTCAACGGTTTTGGTCTCGGTTTAGCTTTATCTGTTTCGGTTACGGTCTTCTGCCTCAGTTCTTTTTTATACATGCTAAGTTTGGTAACAGGGACTTATAAGAAGGGGTGGCGTCAATAGAAAATTAGGCCCTAGGGAATGATATTAGAAACAAACAGAGCCGCAGTTAGCTTATAAGAAGAGTTCGTAGTGCCCTAAGTTACAACAGGGGCGTCGGGAATTAAGGTTACTTAAGACAATGCTTTTCAAAGTGGGAGCTGTGAGGGGTGGCTAGGGGGAGGGGGTGCAGGAAGATGGAAAATTGAGTATTGCTTTCAGCCTACATATACATAATATTACAAATGTTTCGTATAAAAAGGGACCACACATCCAAACTTGTAAAGTTTGGGAAACCCTGGCTTAAATAATAGCCAGGGAAACCCTGGCTATTATTTATCATATTATAGGACCCTAAAAAGTCCAATAGCGGATCTATATTTTTTTTGTTTCTTTTTGGATGAAAGGTTGTGTGATAAAATAAAAGTAACAAAGTTTTTCATTTACATAGAATTATGTAGATAGAATATTAAAAGGTTATAAATATACCAAAAAATAAAAAAAACGAAAATAAGTAGAAAACTGATACCAATAAGCAAAATTTAGCGGTGTCGGTTCGACTTTGCCGGTTTTGGTTAGATCAGTCGAAGGCCCGCTTGAACCACTAGAACGATAAGGCCACAACCTAGCCTTTGTGTTTTAAGGCTGTGAGCATCAGCACTATAACCTGTTATAAAGTTAAAAGTCTTATAAAAATCGTATTATTTGTATGAGTCATAAATCAAGTTAGGGGGAGAAATTGGTCCAGAGAGTGAAACAGAAAACAATTCCTCTACATTTGGGGGACGGTCTGTAGAAAAACCTTTGCCCAAATGAATTAAAAAATTCACTCAAAATTGAAACGCAAAAAAAAAATCGATCAAGAAGCAAACCTCAAGACTAATGTTTAGGTACTCGTGGGTTTCTATTTATAGGTATCCATGCAAAATGGCAAAATAAAGATATGGAATAGAACGGTGAACAAAATAATAAATATCCTAATAATATCAGGTATTTAATTATGGTTACAATTAATTTATTTAATTAAAAAATAAAGAAAATGAAATGGTTTTCTATTCAATTAGATTCTATAATATCTTCAATTAGAGATTTCTATTTTTATTTTTTCATCTTTCTTTAAACATTAGATTATATACCAATATTGATTGGATTGCATCAATTAGTTCAGTTAGTTGATGAACAATCTGGATATAATTAAAATTATACATATATATTAATTATACCTTCAGAGTTAACACAATCAAAAAACCTTTATATAAAAAAAATGTACATTTTTTCTCTTTTTTGTATTATTTAACTTTTCAAATAAACATTCAATTACTTTCAATTAAAGGTCATTGCTCAACGAAAATCCCTCTTGATCTATCTAAAAGGGGATTGTAAGATAAAAAACACTGAATGGTCTTATTCAATTCTTTGTTAATTGTTAAATTTTTGAAGGTAGGTCTCCCTCTTCCTTCTAGATCATTGTCCACAAAGAGTATACTTATACAATAAATAGTTTGTCATTTCCTTTTCTCCTTTAAAGTAAGAAAGTTAATTTTAGTAGGATATCTTAAAATGGGTCACATCATCAAGCGGGGACAATTTGTATTTTTTTTTCTTTTTTTTCTGATTAAGTACATTCAAATCTTTCAAAATCTGACAGTGATAGATATAGTGATGGTTTTCTAATTGGAGTTGAAAATCCTTTATACTCTTATGAAAATCGGCTGTATTTTATATCTCGCCCATTTTTTTGTTGTTGGTAAACAGAAAATGGAATTTTCTTTTGCTAAGCTGTTGTCATTAATTTTTGATTCCTGAGGATTGAACTCATTTATCTACTACAAACAGAGTGATCCATTAAAATATAAACACGTTCAATTTTAAATTTCAATAAGATATAATTTATTTATTAAGAATATAATTTTAACAAAATTAATACTGTAAATAGAGGTGGGTCAGGGGTCTCTTAATTATGATGTAGCCTCCCTTAGCGGACTGGCAACCTCTGTGGAGGTGGTCCTCTTTTATGGCGTACCAGTTGGGTCTAAAAGTGGCTTGGAGGAGCTCGGTGTTTGATAAAAGACACTGCAGGACTTCCCCTGCACACAAAAAATGCTGGTTGGGCACAAAATTGTCAAAAAAGAGTTCAAAAGAACTCAAAAGACTAATTCAAAAGAGTTTTTGCAACGGAGGAGATAGGTTTCTTTCATTGCTGGTGTCAAAAGTGGCCTCTCCACCCTCACAAAGCTCTTTTCACCAACTTTTTTATACCTCTTGGGACAGTCTCGTGTGAAACCTCAAGATCTCTTGCATAGGCCCTCATGGACTTACGGAGATTGGCTTACAATTTTTTTTATAAACTCATTCAGGTCAAGTTTATCCTTTTTGACAGAGATTCTCTTCCTCTACAACGTTTCGGAGTTGTTGACGGCGTAGAAGATGGTCCTGGATACGCCCAATTGCTTGGAGTCCACAAATGTAAATTGGCCGTTCAAGTTCAAGTGTCATTTTCTCAACATATACGTGAGCTAGAGAGCTTAAATTTTTTTGTAACTATTTGTTTATGCTTTAATATATCGAATTATAAATTTATTTCAATCTCTCAATTTTTAATAATAATTGAATTAGTGAAAGTTCAGATTTCACTGGTCCACCCGGTACAATGTATGGTCCATATACAAAACCGTATTGAACATTTGCGTGAGCTCATTTGAGCAAATTTTTTTGCAGAGTTATGGTTGTAAGTCATTGTTGGACTCAGAGTTAAATTGATGTTCCACGTCAGAGTAATTCTTCACTATGTCTTTGTAAATTTTCTCCATCCAAATTGTTCATTTTCGATCCGCGTAACAGCTGATTGTAGCTGATATTCAAAACATATTTCATATTGTCAGGGCTAATATGTTCATTTTCGATTTCTTCCTTTTAACATGCCCAAAATGCCCTCGATTAACATCCCTACCTGCCAACTCTTCCAAAATGCCTATATACATACTAACAATTATTGCTCACCTAAAGGCTTCTTTCTTGTTGGCCATAGAGAATGGAAGACAATAGGTACTCATGGAAGGTGATAATAAGCATATTTAATAGTTTGCTAAACCAGTTAGAATATCGCTCTCTACCATGATATTTAATATGGGATTGACCATGAGATTATGCATCTCCAGTCGCAACAAACCCCATTGGTCCTCTACATACTAACAATTATTGCTACAACTATTTGATCAGCGGTGTATAAAATATGAAACACCTAATTAAAAAATACTCTGGACACGGCAACTTGGGATTAACTTTCTTTTAGTTTTTGTTTGTTTCCTATCTAATCATAATTATCATTAATACTCCCCCTAATTTTTTGATTGAATGGAAAAATGAGTCGCAATCTTCAACTAACTTGAAATGCTACATTGGTTTACTTCTGAAGATAACTTTATAAGATATTTTCATTTTCTCCATCCATTTCGATTTTTTCTATCTTATCCAGATTTCAGAACAACACAATTTTTTTTTCCTTCCCCCCAATTCAGCTAATTATCCCATAAAGGCTTTTACAATCTTTATATTCTATTTTTCTTTAAGCTCAGAAGATTTTATAAGTATTTTCAAAAAAGCTTAAGATTGTTTTAAATGCATTCTTTGTACCATTTCACAGTGCTGTTAATTTCTTGTGATAGACTGTTCACTAGCTTGTTTTCTCTTCCATCAAGATTATCTTTATCCTTATCGTCGGATCATCCTACTTATTTTCCTGGACCGATGTCTGATTTCCTTCTAATATTTTGACCTTCTCCATCAAACCTCTATTTTCTTCTTCTAATTCACGGCTTCCTAGGCCTTCTTGATTCTTTCGGGTAACTCGATCTTCAAAATCCTACCTACTGCATTATGTTATGCTTAGAACAATCCAATAATGATGACGACTGATTATTATATTATTTACAAAACTATATTATATTATAACACTCTAATAACCACTACGTTAAATATACAATCTCATGGTCAATCCCATATTAAATATCATTCTTCTTTCCCAGTTACTTCACCTTCACAAAACAAGGCAATTGTCAAATGGAATTAACAGAGAAATCAAGACATATGACTTATTTTATGACTCCTCGGGGTAGATATGTTTTTAATAGAGTACCAATGGGTTTTGTTGCGACTGGGGATGCATATCGCTGACGTGGAGATGAAATTTTGTATAATTTACTGGACACATTTAGAGTGGTCGATGATGTTTTTAGCAGTATCAAGGGATTTGAAAGATCACGTTTGTAAAGTAAGAAGAATTTTGGAAAAATACCTCAGATAAAAAAATTACTTTGAAGTAAAATTTTGTGGATATTACATATCTAAAGAAGGCACAGAAGTTGATCCTGATAAATTGTGCGCAATAAGTAAATTTCCGAATCCAAAAAATAGGGGGATCTTAGGAGTTTCTTGGGTTTAGTCAATCAACTGATTCCATTTTCATTAAAGATAAGTGAAGCAGCGGGACCTATAAGATAATTATTATCATCAAAAGTGGAATTTAAATGGATTACTAACCATACCTTATCCATGGATAAATTGAAAGAAATGTTGACTTCACCACCTGTATTAGCACCTTTCAATCCGAAATTACAAACACGCATTGAGACAGATGCATAAAAATAAGGGGTTTTAGGATATGTATTACGTCAAAAGCATAAAGAGCGATGAAAGTTAATACAATGTGGATCTTGATTTTTGTATAGTGCAGAGACAAGATATGCCATAATGGAATTGGAGTGCTTGGACATTTTGTGGGCAATTAAGAAATGCCATATATACTTTTGGCTGGATTACCTACATTTACAGTTATAACTGATCATCAACCTCTTATCCCTATTTTAAATAGTTACACTATAGATATGGTTGAAAATGCGAGATTGACCCGTTATAAACTTAAGTTATCCATACATCAATTTAGGACAGAATGGAAGACAAGGAAAAGATCATGAGATCCCAGACACATTATCAAGGGCACCTGTGTCATCTCCAGAAGTTAATTAAAATATTGAAGAATAAGTTGGTTATTATAGAGACGAAGTAATATGGATTGTAATGAATAGAATGAGCCAATCAGAAGAAGAAGAAAAAATAGTTGATCCATTAGTAGAAGATATTCGTGAGGAGTCTTTAAGAGATCAAGAGTATATCGACCTAGTCAATGCAATTGAAAATAATGTAATTAGAGATCGAGTGTAACCTTACATGAAAATTTTACCTGAATTTAAGCACTGAGGGAGGCCTTGTTTTAAATAAAAATCGTTTGATAATTCCAAAACGTAAACGGAAAGAGATTTTGGAAAAGCTTCATTATCTACAATGAATATAATGGATAAGGAGAAGAACCAGACAAACGGTTTATTGGGCGAGAATGAATATGGAAATTCACGAAATGGTACAGTCATGTAGGAAATGTATAGAAGGTTATCATTTTTACCAAAGGAATTGCTTTTGTGTGATCCGACTCCAATAAGACCGATCTAAGTTGCATCTGCTGACCTGTTTGAGAGAAAAAGTAAATATATATTATTTATTGTGATAGACTATCGGTTACTCATACATAAAATAATTCAAGAGAGTTCATAATTCTAAGGATATAATTGTAGTGTTGAGGAATATATTTTCAGAGATGGTAATTCTTATGAAATTGAGGACGGATCAATGTCCACAGTCTAACTCTAACGAATTTAAGGAGTTTTTGAAGAGATGGAACATAAAATAGGGACCATCATCTCCTCATTATCCTCAAAATAAGTAACGGGCACGATAAAAGTATAGTCAAGTCAAGGAAGGCACTATTAGAAAAAGTAAATGGGAATTATGGGTCAGAAAAGTTTTTTCTTGGATGACTTGAGTTTAGAAATACACCAAAGATTGATGGAAAATCAACTAATGAAATGTTATTTGGTCATCAACTACGATCTAGCATACCTCAACATTGAAGAAGTTATTATGATACAATGGTCCAGACTCAATCAGTGGACGAGGAGAGACGTAGAGAAAAGGAAATAAATTATTACAATTTAAATACAAGAGACTTACCTGAGTTAGATGTGGGAACTACATAATGTAATTGTACAAAACAAAATTATAGAACTAGAAGATGGTCAGATGTAGGTGAAGTTCTAGAATAAGGGGCCAATAGAAGCTGCCGCGTCCGATTATATTCCGGGAAAATATTGTGGAGAAACCAGAGATTTTTGAGAGTGAAATATGGAGTCTTTGAACCTAAGAAGATGATAGAAATTAATAAATGCAAAGTATTAAGAAGATCGCTGAGATTTCAAAAGAATTTGACCTATGAAGGAAGATGTTGGGGTTGAAGTAGTTTGCATATTAACATTATTTAATTGATAAGTTTTCTCTCGTTATTTAACAAAACAAATCTACTCATCTAAAACACATTAAGAATCTTGCGGGACATAAATGTTGAGTCAACTTTGTAGGGTTTATCATATGTATTTATATTTGAGTGAAGACCCCATTTATTTATATGTGCTAATTAACTATGCCCATATACCCAATGTGAACATTAATCCATGTATGCACAAATTTTGTTGAGCTTATTTGTAATTACCAATGATTAATTTACATATATTAGCGTTTCGGGTCTATTAAATTATTAATAAACTTTTGTGGGGCTAGGAATTTCAAGATGAGTATTTTTTGAATTCCCTTCCATAAATTAAGTCGTTTTTAGTTACTTCAACTTAACCCCTAGTATAAGAGCCAACATAGTCCTAGATGGAAGTACTGAGAATGTTCATCTCGGATCCTGCTCATACCCAAACAATAGAATTGAGGATCGATAGCAGAGTAATTACGAAGTATATCATATACAGAGTGGAATTTGTGTTCATTTATACACACTCTGTGGTAAGATATCAAAGATTTTTTGTACAAGTATATACCTTTTTCTTCAATTAAAAACTTAAATTAGTGTCTATATGAACCCTTTCAATAATAAAATCGATGAATTTATCAATATCTTATTGTAAGTATGAATAATGGCTAATTTGAGTAAAATTTGCAACAAACCCAAGAATAATCATTTATTTAGATATACGATAGTTCATTGAAAAAAACAAATATTATATCGACTCAATTTTGAGAGATATTATTTCAACTTGCTTTTTAATGGAAGAGCCACAAATATCCAATTTATTTTTTTAAATCATATATGCCTACAGACCAATATATTTTAGACATATTTGTATCCATTATAGAGTTTGTATTCGAATTTTTTGCCAATCGGAGGTAATTAAGAGTGTTAAATATGATATAAATACTTGATTGGATTTATGGGGTTTGTTTTGAAACCCCATTTGGTCTGTCAAATATAATTTATTTATTTCTAATTATTTCATTGTAACGATGATACTTAAAGAATGCAATTTTCGATACATCCTAATATTAATTTGGTGATATATATGAGCAACTATTCGTACAAAATTCTAAAATCATAGACTTATGCTGGGGGCTGGAGGGGCTGTAGCCCCCTCCAAATGAAGGAATATGGGCTTTACTAGAATTTTATTTTTCTTCATTCGGAAAAATTATGCAACAGAGAAAATATATAAAATTTAATATTAAATTTTTGAAATTTTCTTTTAAAAAAGTAAAAATTTGAAATTTAGTTTTAAAAATTTAATATTTGAAATTTAGTTTTAAAAAATGTAATAAATGAAATTCAATTTTTTAAATTTTTTTACAAAAGATTTAACTTTCTGAGAATAGTTATGAATTTTTAATTTCAAATATTTAATTTTTTGCTTGGCTACCTAATTTGCCCGCATGAAGAAAAATATAATAATTAAAAGCAAAAAATTGTGAATTTGGTGGGGGCTACAGTCCCTCCGGCCCACCTCTGAAGACCGCCTATTCTATTTTCTTTACTAAAATTTGTCCATTTATTTTGCCAAATTATTAATTGTTCTTTGTAATTCCCTCCAACAGCTCTGATACCAAGCCCCTCGACTTCATCTTGTGGTTTCATGTCGAGGGGAAGGCCTTCAATGTCCCTCATCCAAACATCTAGGCCCTCAATAAATACCCCTTTTCAGCCAGCACTGGTGCACCATTACAGAGCACTATATCCGTAGCATGTTCCAAGCCTTCCCCCACGCCTTGGAAATCATTAGTGCCGCTAAGGACGGCTACATTAATAATTATGAGAGCTGAGACAAACATTTATTTATAGTTTTAATTTTGTTGAAATTCTATGTTTCATTTCCATATTATATCTTGTATAAGTTTAAAATTCAAAGTGCTCATATTTTAATGGGCCACTCGTTAAACTCGTTTTTAGACATATTTGAGTCCATTATAGACGTTATATTCAAATTTCTGGGCCAATTGGAGGTACTTGAGTTTGTTAACTATAATACAATTTGATTTGACGCCGATATAATTTATAAAATAATGTATCTACTTCTAATTATCTCATAGTGACGTTGTATATATTTTACTTTCAGAGTGCAGTTTGTGGCACACCCAAATATATATTTATAATTTGGTGATATAAATGGAGAAATGTTGGTTCAACAATAGAAATTGCAATTTTGTGCTAACGATTCGCATATGTAATATGAAGGAAAAAAAGAAAATTTAATATGAAGGATTTTTCATAAAAAAATCTATTTATTAAAAATATGCATATTCAAAGACTATTTTCTTCTATCAGTTGCGTTTTAATTATACATTTTACACTTCATTTCCCACATTGAAATTATTATTTTTAATATAAATTCGCCTCACGCATCGGTGAATGGAGTATAAAATACATACATTTTTATTTTTAATTGAATATAATTCTTTAAAAAAAGAAATATGATTATTTCGGTGGTCTAAAATATCAATTAGAAAATGATTTCAACGTACTAGAGTTTGTGTTTGCTAAGAAAATACTAGAACGGACCGATACCAAAATAATTTCATTCAGTCTTTTAAATAAGATATTTCGACTTTGTTTATTCTAATCATTGATTTTAATATTGATTTGTTGAATTAGTTAATTCTAAAATGAGAACAATTCGTAACAATTATTGAATAATTTTCAATATTTGGCTAAATACCAACTGATTTCAGATTTTTTTCTGTATCTCAAAGACAAATTCCGTGTAGACATATTTTGAAGAGTAATTGTTGATAACACCAATTGCTTATTCAATAGGGTCAAACAGAGTTAACAGAATTTCATTTCTCGACAAAGTCGTATAACTTAATTAACTAATACAAAATATACAGTTTATTTTATTGTTAGCTGAACATGTTTCTGCTTCTTTCCCCCAAATCTATGTTCCGTAAAAGCATTAGTGAGCTACGCTCTATTGAGTGCCTCTACGATCCAGGGCTGCGAAGTCGGTACAAAAATGTCCGACTCACAAATCCAGTATATTGAAAGAAATAGGTCTAAATCTACAGCTATTACACCAACTATTATATAGTTTTTAGTATCTAATGATTCATGATAAAAAATATTTTTTTAATAAAATCGATGTTAATACTTTGTTCTATTATCTTTATTAAATAATTCAATTTTTATTTTTTTAATATTAAATATAAAGTTTAAAAAAAAACAAATTTACTTTTTAAATATTAAATATTTAAATAATTAATTATAATTATATGTGGGCAATAATCAAGACATGTGTTGCACGATTTGATGTATACTTCCACTCAATTTTTTGGGGGTTTCAATTCAGCGGTAGGTTTTGTTGATTTTTATGTTACAATGTTCAAACATAATAGGAACTCTATTATGTATCAAACACCATCGTCCTTTTTCGATACATCTGCTGAAACATAGATTCTTCAAAGTGAGCCTTAAGCAAATAATTTAAGTATGAATAATTACGATATGGAGCCTAGTGACATCTTCATAAATAGAACATTAATTCAATTTTCACATGCCTCTCAATGTAAAAAAAAAAAAAAAGTTGATGATATTATTTGGCAAACTTTGAAGTCTTTGGCGTAAGTCCAATTTGTCCGTTTGATGGCATTGATCTATAATTTCCTTCGATTAATGTATTTTGGTAATTTTTTCTGGCGCAATCAGTCAGGAGAGTTTTTATTCGAAGTTGATCCATAATTTTATTACAATTCACTGCACTACACATTACCATCATAAAAAATATATTGTAATTAATAAGCATTGCCTAATTATCATAAATAATTAAATTAAGCTAACAAAGTAGTACATCAATTGTCTTTAAGGTCTTTAAAAATGTCCGGATGGCAGCTAACAATTTTAAGCCAATCAGGAAAGACAAGAAAAAAACATGTTCCTTTTCTAATAATTGCCCACTCTGTCTCTTGAGTCCTTCAGTCGAATAAATGAGCACTGTTCATTTTTAATTGAGTGGGAAGGTGCTCATTGCTTTCAAAAATAATCAGTCCACGATTAGAAAACGAATACATTTTGACCTACGGTCTGGATCGACATATTAGTTCAAATATGAATAGAAAAAATCTGTCCGATAATAAATTTTCGGTCTTGGACAAAATCTCAACACTAATATATATGTATGTACATTCTAAGTGAAGGTATTGTTTTTTTTTGTGATCAAAACTCTGAATATATGTGTACTAAGATAGGCCTTCCTATAAATAGAAACGAAAAAGAAGAGACTGAGGATCTCTAGATTTTTAATTCCTCATCTTTCAAGTTATGTAATACGATATTTCTTTTTCCTTTTTGCAATTATTCACGAATAATAATATTATTAATTCAATCATGTAATTTTTTTGATGGATGAAATCTATATTATATGTAGACGTACAGGGTAATTGGTTGTATTACCTATCTTCAACACTTATTTCGTGAACTGGGATATTAATATTATGCACTCTGAGATATACATATTAATCCTCTTATTCCTTTGAATCTATATTTGATCGCAAATACGCATTAGTATGCTATAGAAACATTCAATCTGATAATAAGCAATTCTGTATTTTCCTTGATAATGCCGTGTATACGATTAATTCAAATATTTAGCATACTTAATTGAGGCTTAGAGAGTTTAATTAACTGTTTTGCTTTAAAGTCGTTCCTTTGTTGTTCCTTGCGATTTCTTAGGGTTTTTTTTTTGTATGTGAGAACATAGCACGGCTCGTTTTTTGAAATAAACAAATATTTATTGCATTTTGCTTTTAACTTTTTTTGATAATTTTCATAAGTTGACACTTGTATGATTTAAAAAGCAGACTCTTCGTATTATGAACTCAAAAAGGTATTACAGATGATTTGGATTTTTATCGAGGGTTATTTTTTTTAAACTTGGGATTTTATTAAATTATCAATAAAATAGATAAAAAAATAAAGATTAAAATGTTATTTAAAAAAACTTTATTGAACTATACGTAGACATAGTAAAAGGATTAAAACCTTGATCTATCATTCAGTTACCTCTAAGATCAATGGGTTAAATACTCTATACTCAATCATCTTACTTATTTTCCTTTCTATGAGGCTGAGTTAAATTGTATCTAATCTCTTCAGATATTTTTTAATCTAATACCAGGTAGAAACTACAACGTAACAGTACAAAACTCTGAGGTTGTAATTGACTGATTTTGAAAATTTCGATGCTATCTATGAAATATCAAGTATCACCAAACATTAAATATTTCTTAATTGAGCCAACAATGGAATTAATTTTTAAGCTGATTTGAGTAGGCCGGAAAGCTATTTATAATGTAGAACAGAAGTTGAATGAGCCTAGAAACAATTTAGGGGAAAGATGATAGTAGCGGGAAATTAGCCAATCAGATTTGCCGAAAAGTATCAATTACCCTAAGAAGTCAATGTGGACACTCAGTATCTCAGATACTAATCCACTTTCATTATTCGTTCTAGCCGCATGTTGTGATGAAGGCTTATAGAGAACGTCATGGAATTGTAAAGTCAATAACGACAGTAATTGGCCAGGCCTGGATAGAAATGTACTTGGACTACAAACGCACGTCCTACGTCTTTCTTTCGTAAATGGATCATTGCCATTGTATAGCCGATGGTGACTGTATTGAATAGACAAATGCCTGGCAGTATCAGAGATAATTTTATAAAAATAATAATTTTTCAACATACAGGATGAGGACTCAAAAATTAGAATCTTCTTCGAGGCCATCTATCATTAGTTTTGAATGTTTGAATATTTTTTACTTTGGCGCCATTCGAAAGAACTGACAAAAAGCTACAATTTGATGTTTGTTTTGCTTTTTGCGATCAAAAATGTGGGAGCAACAAGCAGAGGGTGTGCAATCTTCTCCGCTCACAAGTCGATAAGTGGACACTGTTCTGAAAGGAGAAATGATTACTTTTCGGCAGAATCAAGAGCTCAGGTCGTGGGAACCTTTACGACCAAACATTTGTTCCTTCCTTTGAACTGTCAGTGATAGAACTGATTTTGTGAGAAATGAGTTCAAGTTAAGTCACTTCATCAAGGAACGAACTTTATAAGTTTTTAGGACTGATATGTAGAACTGAACTGAGCCAGACAGAGAGTGAGGCTGACAGGACAACAATTGTCTCTCCTAACGAGAGACTGACACAACACAAGTTTTAAATAAAATAATATACCAAATGAATAAGACATTATCTGAAAGATGTGAATAGTTTAGTAATAAAGTAATTAACAATATATCTTGTTTAATAATGCTGGATTTTTAGTTGATACAATAATTATTCATTAGTAATTTCGATAACGTCTTGATATTTTTTGGGTTTCAGGAATAAATCTGGGTTCCAAATTCTGGATTTCAATAATTTGTACTTGTTTAGAATGATTCATTAACAACAAATGTGATAGAACCATTTTTGGCTCTCTAGCGTATTTAATCGTGTAGTTATTTGCGTTCAAATAGTTTTTCAAATTTCAAAATATGAAAATGAATTGAAAGAAAATCGTATTTTGTAGATTAGAAATTAATGTGAAATTAACTAATTTTCATAAATTGTACGAATAAAAACTCAGAACTTCACTGCAATTAGTTAAATTCTTTTTGAATATTTAGGTAAACAAATTTTTTTGACGGTCAACGTACGTTTTTCACTACTCCAACGAATAAAATCATGGTTTTTCATGGACCCCTCGGTATGTAAAAAGTATAAATTTTTAGTTGCTCCACGCAATATATATACCGGTAGTTGTATAAATACGCGGACTAATTTTTAAACGGTTATATCTCGAGGTTCCGTGACCAAAAATAAAAAAATCCAGCACAAGTAACTCGGTAAATTATTTGGCTTTGTTTTTGTTTTTCTTATTCGCATCAAACAAAGTCGTTACCACTCTCCACCGGCCGGTAGGTCTGTCAAGGAGATAATCAAGGACACTGGACTATCCAGGACTACTGTGTTTAAGGTCCAGAAGCTTGTCAAGGAAGGAAAAGATCTGAAAGACCTGCCCATACCTCTGGAATGACTCAGGATTGGCTCGCTGCCAACATACCATTTTGGAACAAAAACATTTGGCCACCTCAATCACCTGATTTGAATCCCTTTGACTACAGTGTGTGGTGGCAAATTGAGAAGAAGGCCTGTGCTACCCACCATCCGAATTTGGACTCATTAAAGGCCAGTGTCAATGAGCAATAGGCAGCCATCGAAGACCATTACATCATCAATGTGTGCATGGCCTTCCACGGGAGCTTGGAGGGTGTTATAGCAGCTGATGCGGTTATATTCAGTAGTTATATTAAATTTCCTACCAGAATAAATTCTCTATTATATAATTCTCAAAAAAAATACGTCATACGAATTTTATTACATATTTAATTATTTGCCACAAATAGTCCGCGTATTTATGCAACTACCGGTATATAAATATATTCAGTTTATATGTTCACACAATTGATAGGATCAAATAATTTTTATCTCCTTCTCAACACACATGGCTCTTCCCACAAAATGACCAGCTGTTTCCAATAACGAATATCTATATACATATAACCCCTGATAAATAGAACAAAACAACATCACATATCCTAAAAAACAAATAGAAATGAAAGAAATACTTCAGTCTTGACTCAGTTTCTTAGTTCCTAAGAACCTATATATACCGAATATACACATTAAAGGTTTTAATTTAACAGATGAATGAATTATCCATATTACATGCGTGGATATTTAATAGTTAATGCTGATTTTTAATCGGATTATATTTATTCAATATCTAATCTATGATGGTATTACCTACGTAGGTATTCTCAACCCAGTATCAATTTATCTACATATCTTTTATTTATTTTTAAGAGATAGAGATTAAGAAATAAATGAACCAGAGTTAATATATTGTATACTTATTTACAGGGTGGCGATTTTAAAACCCGGAAAGGTGAAGGATAATGGATACTACAATGAATTTCTCAAGCTTAAATCAGAAATTGTTAAATCTTTTGCTTTTACATCTAGTAGGCAACTATTCAAAAAGGAAAAAAACAACATATAAATACAAAGTATATTGAAATAATTTCAATCGAGCAACAAAATATACGACTTTCACGATAAAGAAAATAGAGAGCTCATCTGAGAATCAAATGATTCCAGGTCCTAAACTTATTTTATTGACGTGAAGCATAACTGTAGAGTCCTCATAAGCGAGCTATATCTTATTGAAACAGAACCATAGAGTAACATAATTAATGGAAGGGGGCAATCAACGAATGAACTGAGTGTTATTGATACCTCAGGCTTTGAAATAACCCTAAAAAGTAGTTAAGTCGTTACATATTTTGAATTATCCTAATTCTCTCAATTCTGACAACCTTTAATTTCACGTTAGTATCTAACTTGGAACTGAATCTGGGACAGGGGCTTATGATGAACTCCTTGTCCAGGCTGACCACTGCCACAAGAAAAGAAGCCAAAAGGAGTAAAAAGTGTTATGTGCACGTTATTGGACCCTCTCTCTCTATAGCACCACACACATAGTAAATCATGGGTTCAGATCCTAGTAGCAGGCCTCCTTTCCTTTGTCCCAAAATTAAAAGTTTTCCAAATGTTTGTTTTTATAGAATAAACCCAATTGGGACAAACTGAACTAGTTTAAATTTCTAGAAAGACACAGTAATACCATTACAGAATAATTGTCAATGGATTCATTTTCGTACTTAAACGTTATAAAGGTACACAATAATGCCCGACTGTTGTGTATACGGAGAACGTCTCAAAGATTTTCTATTTTTTCTGATATAGTTTGGGCTTAAATCAACGCCCTCCAGCTTCAACCACAGTCTCCAACCTTGCTCTGAAAATGGCACATGTGTAGATGAAGAACTCCTTGTCTATGTTTACCACTGCCTCGAGAATACAAGCCAGCATGGACTAAATAGTGTTATGTGTACATTTATTTAACTGTCTCTCTCCGAGACGGCCCACACAGTGTAGACCAAAAGAGGTCAGATCCTAATCGCTAGAAGGTAACATTTCCATACCCAAAAATTAAAGGGTTAAAAATGTGGGGTTTTCCGAAATAAATCCGGTTGTGATCACCCTATTTGGACAAACTACACCAATTGAAATTTTTTGCAGGGCTCCAAATCTGTTATCATCAATTTAATTACTCTAGGATAATTATTAATCGAGTTATTTGTGTCCATATTTGTGCGTAGCACAGAGGCTTGCAATAATGGCCAAACTGTGTTTGTATGCGGCGAACATTTTCATATATTTTGTAAATTTTCTTATAGAGTTTTTTTTGGTAGAATCCGATGGGCACACTTTTCTAAACATGGATCTGAGGGTTGCCAAGATATTGAAGTTAAACTTATTCCGGATTAAAAATCCCCGCCCTGTATATAAAAAGATTTGCAATTCCCTGTTCAAGATATTTGTTTGATTCAACATGACAGGTTAATTTGAAATAACAAAAGGCATATATTTTATTCATTTAACATTCAATTAATTATTATTATTATCAAATAAACGATAGCATTATATGATGCTAATTTATGAGGGGCTTAGAGAGATGAAAATATTTATTCATGGATTAAATGCTAAGTAGGTACTAAGGTACTTATCTACCTGCATATACTTACCTACCTCAGATAATTAGTAATTTATTTTCAAAAGTAATGTTCTGTTTATGTAGTAGACGAATTAATTAGGAAATCGACTTTGTTTATTTTACTAATTTAGAATAATTTGAGAACAATATCTAACCCGTTGAGTTTTCGCCACCATGCTGATTCAAAGTTGTTTTTCTATTTTTGTTATTGACTGGAACAGTCCATGCTTTTAATAACACAACCTATTATTTTAAAATTATCACTCTAAAGTAATCTAAATTGATATAAAGTCAAATCCACAATTTTCCCTCTACACTGTCTAAGGATGTTTTAACATTTTAAAACAAAGAAATTGGAAATATATAAGTTATAGGGGGAAAAAAAGGAAAATTTGCACTTTAATATATATTATACAACCTCTATTTAATAACCAATTAAATTTTTTTCTAAAATGGATCTTTTCAGAAACTAATCATCCCATTGAAATAAAAACCAATGCCAAATAAAATAGAAATTATTGTTATTCAATATAACATCCTTGATTCGACCTTGGAAATTGGAGTAGGTTTTGATGACAGTCTCCTTTGGCAGATTTCAAAATTCCTTCCATATCTTGGATATTGAGTTGTATGATAATCAGTTAGTGTGTTCTTCAACTGTATCCAACACACAATTAAAACCAAGGGTTTGAGGTCCTGTGAGCTTGTGGCCAAACAATCAGTCCAAAAAAGTAAAAAAACAAAAAAACTCTGACAACGAGTTCAAAGTTTTCTTTGCAGTATGGCATTAAACAAAGTCATAAACACAGCCAGACTCTTTCAGTTTCTTCCTGAACCCCTAGTCAAAGGATTTGACCAGGATTAAGAAGTTTGCAATTTCAATATGGTCTCATCTGGTGTGATTGCAAGAAGGACACTCTACCTTTTCCTCCCTTGTGGATTAAATGCTTCGTTGATCGATACCATTTTTTTTTTACTTCCATCTAAAATTTCTTCTTACCCACCAAAATAACAAACAACCTCCTAACTGTTAAATTATTGTTAAATAACGGCGGCACTCTGTAATTTGGCACAACTTGCTAATACATTGCACTGCCGGTGAAAGTAATCCAAATCTACATTAGAATAATGTCGATTTTCCTTTTTCTTCGAACATTTTTTTCGACAAACTTGCTCTTTGTTTAATGAGAAAACCCGGGAAAACAGAATCAAACATTTTTTTTTGATTCATTAATTGTTAAATAATAGAGAAGGGAATTCAATGCTTTACATAGTTAAATGAAAGGTAAGTTTATGTGTGTACAAAAATATTGTATGCAGTTACCAAATATTTACTTTGTTGAATACACTATTGAGTTAAATTCATACATATGAACATATATTTATACTGTGTATACTTATTCATGTATATATTGGCCTGCTATTTCTTTAAATATTGATTATGTATATATATGTACAAATATTGGATTTTTCCCATTCTAAAGAAAATGAATTAGATGTACCTTCAATATAATTTATAAATGATTTTGTTTTTAAATCATTCGAATATCGATACCGTTTAACAAATCAAAAATAGGAGGTAACTTTAATCATATAAGAACACTCCCAATAAAAAAAGTCTATTTGAAGCATATATGGACGGTAGATGTGTATATGTAGGGGCATAATATTTGTAACTTAACAAATAAAAATATAGGTACAATTTTTCTTCTCATTTATAGGCTGTCAACGTAAAAACGACTTCAGCAAAAATCAACAATAGGAGAAAGTACATTGAATTTTTTTATTTCATATAAACATTTAGACATATAGGAGTCATTTATAAGGATTGTATTCAAATTTCTGGTATAACTTAAGAAACTCACTATTATAAGCTAAAGTTAAACCCCTTTATTTGACTTAAGGAACTTAGATTGGCTCCGATATTGTTCCTTTAAAAAAAAAACCATTCATTTATCATTTTTTTATTCCGAGGATTAATTTTGGGTACATTAAGTGCAATTTGCAGCACAAACAAGGGGTTAATTTGGATATAGAAATGAAGGATAATTCATCAAAGAATAGAAATGTTATGCACACTTAATTTTGGAAAGAAAAAAAAAGATGTTTAATTTATTTCTTTGTTGGATATGTGATGCGTCAGCAAAAAACCAATCCTGAACAAAACCAAGAAAAGCACAATATCCGAAGGTTAATAGAAATTAAAGGTTAGACCATAATGTAATTGGGCTCGTTAGAATTTTCAATTTGATGTATCGTACCGACTGTTGGCAAGAAAAACAGATTTTGACCAAACACACAACCACTTTGACATCCATATTAAAAACCGTGGTGAAAGTCAAACATCAGTCGTGAACGCGTTATGGTATAACCTTGTATTTCTAATAACCTTGGAATATCCGAGATATATTTTTATTTCATACATATATATAAAGTGCTCAATATTTTATAGGCATATTTGAGCCAGTTATAGGCATCTTATTCAAATTACAAATTGGGACAATTTAAGATAACCCTTAATTTGATTTATATTTTATAATCTTTGTTTGATTTAAGAGGCTGATATTGACCATGATATGGCTTCTATCAAATTAATAAAATATGTCAATTTCTGATTTTCTTATTTTTGATGATACATTTTGGTTACTATAAATGCAGTTTGTGGCACATGTACATATATTAATATGGCATAAAAAATATATAAGGGTCTTTTCACGTCAAGTGTACGCACCCTCACGGTATGACCATCACTGATTTTGGCGATTTTTAGTGAGCTGGCTTATCTATATGAAAGAACAGAGTTTGTGAAATATTAGGGTTATCTGATTCACCTGGGCCGTTCTAGGCTCGCTCAAATTTGGGCCTAATGCGTTGGACTAGGGTTGTTCAGAATGCCATAATTCCTTTCATAGTTGCTCGATTTTAACAAAAATTACGTCAAAAGATACAAAAGAACACAAACTATAATTTATGTTAAATCTTATTGAATCAAAAATAAAAGTTTGGGGATCTGATGCAGCCGTCAAAATGGTGCCCCTGCCAAGCATCAAAACTGATTTTGTTTAATTTTGGTAAAACATGTCTCTATATACATATGTTTTCAAACATATCCAAAATTCAGAGTGGGATCTTCATGGGATCACTTCTAATGAGAACAATAACTAGATATATTAATATTATTCTTCTATACGTAAACTCGTATTTTATGTAATATACGTATTTTTGTTAATTAATGAAATATATTCGGCTTGATATCACTATAAAAGGAATTATGTCTTCTAGACAACACTGGTCCAACACATGAGGAATTAGAAACATTTTATTAAATCAGTAAGCTAAGGGACGGGGAATAATAATTGTTTAATGTATGATGTCATTATTAACCTATTGGAATTATCAATAAGGCTGGATATATCACCTTTCTGGGGCACGTAGAGGAGGTGAAACATCTCCAAAAACGGAGAATTGAGGTCAACCTAAAATTAAATACTATTGTCTAAAGTACATTTATGAAACAAGTCTATATTTGAAATTTCAAATGTTTATGAGTTACAATTTTTAACAAGCTATTCACTAACTAAACGAAGTACATGCATAGGCGTGTTGAATACTCTACTTAATACACTGATGAGGCTTAAAGCTTCAATTGCCATCAAAGAAACTACAAAGAGGCTCCACCAGTGAATACTTTCTACTAATAAATAATATGAGAGCATTTTGAAGTGTTGAAAATAAAACAAAAAATACTTTGAGACATAAATATTTTTGGATGGTTGAACATTTTTACCTTTGTAAAAAACACACACACACGCACACTAATTGTTCTCATGTCTCTTCTCAACCATGTCGATAATGGTAGAGTAATGATGAAGAAGGAAAATAAATGAAATACCGGATAAGAGTACTTATGAACAAAAAAAATACCAAAAAAAGAAAACCTGTGGTTAACCGTTTATTGGATGATAATCGAATTTGGTTATTGAGGGTTTTTCTTTTGTCTATCGTTACTACATACATTCAATTACTTTCCGACGACCACCCTAGGTCCATTGAATAATTTTATTTTTTGAAAATATATACCTACAAAGTCATTCAGAGAAAGAGGGTTGTTCGTAAAAAACCAATAAAATTATATTTGTATTGGAAAAATAAATTTGTTTTGTGGTTCATATTCATCTTATGTTATCTGATGGTTGTTTGACGTAGAAATATACGATTTTATGAAGATTGCCCGCTAGAATATTCCCCTTTGGAATATTGAAAATGGAAAATAGCCATCAGTAGAAAATTTATGGCAGGAAAATTGCTATCAATGGTAATTGCCATTTGCTGAAAGATACCTGCTAGTACAGAGCATTGTAGATAAATTGGCAATTTATTCTCGGCAAATTTTAATAATTATAGTAATTAATAGATCAATGTTTTTGCCAGTGATCTTTGATTAATTCGATATGACTTCCTCCATCTTCAATAATTTTTAGCCTGAATCGTGCTGTATCCTTGATTACATTATAAGTGATGAAAATAATCCTGTATTTTTTGGTGGTGCTAGCTTTTAAGGAGCTAATGCAGATGTAAGGTCGTTTTTTGACCCGTTCTTGAAGGATGCCAGATAGTAATCTAGATTATTGATTGGCCAGATTTCAGACTTTTATAAAAATCGCAACCATCTCAGATAGGAGTGACTAAGTGGCCTCGGATCCATGGCACGGGGAAGAGTCATACCTAAGTTTCACATTGTTCATGCCAAACTTCTTCACCACCAGCGCAGCGAAACGTCGTTCAGGATCTTCATTTACTCATCTGTGTTGATCTTAAGTTCTGCCTCGACGAAATGTGGTGGCTTGATGGAACCATCACTGGTCACTACTCCAAAAACATAAACACCGGCTGGATTCTTGGAATTCAAAACTGTTGGGGTTTCAGTTGGATCACAGTG
Organism: Lepeophtheirus salmonis; assembly: GCF_016086655.4. Classification (NCBI taxonomy): domain Eukaryota; kingdom Metazoa; phylum Arthropoda; class Copepoda; order Siphonostomatoida; family Caligidae; genus Lepeophtheirus; species Lepeophtheirus salmonis. The sequence continues at coordinate 2,682,877 of NC_052141.2, read as the reverse complement.
ATGGTTTTTGTATTTCGGCAAGTTATTTATGCGTCTTCTACAAACTTTTTCTCATTACCGGCACAATGACTTTTGAAGCCATCTTGACCTTCAAGAAGTTAAAAAGTATTGAACAGTGATAAGGTCTTATGGCTTTGGACTTTTCCGTATAAGAAATATTTTATTAAGAGATAATTCAACTAGTCACAGCCAAGCTTTTTGTAGCTCCAAACTCAAATTTGGAGCTGAGATATTTGAAAAATTCCCAATTTAAATAAAACTCTATATAATAGTGATTAATTCACCAGTCTTTGCTCCAGGTCATCAGGGGGGGGTATTCTGTGACGTAGAATCAATGGTTTTTAATCCGTATTGAATCCCCACGGTTATATCACAAATATCTCTTATACCTGGGGTGCCATTTTGAAATTAGGAGTGTTATTTAATGTCGCCCTTCTACAAATAGGAAAACAATCAAAGGATCCTTTTATTCTATAGATTTGTAGATGAATATTTACATATTATAAAGTATATTTGCGGCAATTTTCCACGGATGGAAAACTTTCTATAGACAATTTTCTTATGACAATTCTAGAGGGCAGTTTTTTTCAGAGACATCCTTCACACAAGAAAATATAGATTTTATGTACTGATAGATACATTTTTATTAATGGTTTCAATAGAAAAGGAGATATCTTAAGTGAGAGTCTCCTGTTGTAATTATAGAAAAGTGTGCATTTTTGTTGGACCACACCGTATGTTTCTTTATTATTATTTTTTTTTTTTGCCGTCTGGTTTCCAATTTCAAAAATTACACACAAAAAAAAAATATATATATAAAAACATGGGAACAAGATGTAGAAAAAAAAATCAAACATAAAGCCATTTGATTAATGATTAGCTAGCTATCCCAACTTATTTTATCTTTTCCCTTCACTCAAGAGGTAATGATTAATTTTATATTTATGTTTTTTTTTTGGTGTTGGATTAAATTTCACATTCTTGTAATGTGATATACGTTTTTTTTAAAGATAAATAATTAATTATCGTACGTTCCATTGTAGATAAAATTATCTATGTAAGATATTCATTGGTCTCTTGTTCAAGAGTAATTGTCTGAAAAACAACTCTGTAATTTAACTCCAATTCATTTTAATTAGACTGTCAAAATAAATAAAAAATGTGGCAAATATTCATTGACTTTTTAAACATTTTTTCTAACTTTTAAATAATGATATAATAATGGAGGAATTAAATATTTGGAGGGGATGGGCCTGGGTATTTGTATGGTATTTTTTAACTTTGGGTCCAGTTTTGCCTTCTTTACAGATTTCTTCTTTCTCCTTTATGAATTTGTGAAGGAAAATACAGCTGAGATTTTTGTCAAAACTCCAGATCAATATAAATTTTAAACATCCTCTTTTTTTTCAATCAAATGCTAATCAAAAGGGTCAAAAATTCTAACAATTACAAGGTTAATATTGTAAATTAAGGCTTTTAATAATACAAGTAAATGAAGCAAATACGTTTTCAAAAAACTAAACTATCGTTAAATAAATGTTAGTTGATTTTAGGCCGTTTAAGAGTTTCATAGATTCAGTAATAATTAACTTTGTATGCTCAAATTAAACTAAAAATTAGTTTTTTTTGCGAAACTGTTACGCTTCGGGCAGTTTTCCTTGTACCGTTTTTTTTAAAGTATAAAAATAAATTTTGCAGTATTTATTATTTCAAAATATAATTTTGGTCATTTCCTGGGAAATGAAATACCCTTTTCTAAACTTATAATAATGCAAGATAAAGCCTTTACTTTCCGGCTACTCTGGCTAGTTAGAAAATAAAAATATTTTGGGTTGGAAAATCTTCATTTCATAAAACCCTAATCTTTTGTGGGTGGAAAATTGAAGCTACATTTTCGTAACAAAATCAAATTTGTTATGTTCTGCCTTTATGAAATACCCTTATGTATATTTGTTACCTGTCAACACAAAAACACAATTATGATTTTTCTCAAAACTAAGTGTAGATTGCAATGTTATGACGAATGTCTGTCAATTTTTTTTATAAAAGAATATTCTTATTGAGCTATTGTAGGCGCTGCAAATTGTACTTAAAGTAGCCAAAATAGATCCTAAAAATAAAAAAAATAAAAATTGATAGATTTTATAAGAAAGGGACCCATATTGAGGCCAATATAAGTCACTTAAATCAAATAAAAGTTTTAAACAATACTTAAAATTTATGTTTATCTTAACTCATTCCACGAATTTGAATAATACTGCTAAAGTTAAAAGACAGAGTTTGGCAGTAAAACGTGGATTTTTAAATGATGATAAATTTCTCAGTAATATTGGAAGGTTTCGTGAATATTTTTTGATATTCTGGTTCAGCCTCCTATGTGCATTAACAAACTGTCACAAGCATTTTGGTCAGCTTGAATAAAGTAGAAGGCAAAAGGCAGCGCATCTTAGATCTATTTGATGCTGAAGTTGAGGTGGCGATGATTATAGACATTGAGAAATGATCAAAGAGCCTGGTGTTCAAGGTGGCCGAGATGAAGGAGGATGGAGAAGACCTCTCCAGGAAACTAGGCAGTAGAGTGCACAATTTAAAGAGGAATCTGGAGTTCCTGGGCAGCTAGGATAAGATGATCAAGGTGCCCCCACTAAATCGCTGAATCATATTGCCAACGACTTCTGCGTGGCTCATAGGACCATCAAGAGGGCCGTGATTTGTGATTGCTCTTATACACGAGGACTCCACTTTGACAGAGGTCATGAAAGCCATAAAGCTTGAGATTAGGTATGTATATATGAAGTAACAAAATATACATTGGACATTTGTAGTTCATCAACATGAAAGCAAGATAGAATGATTTTCTCAAAACTGACGTCATAATTATTTTTCGACGAATTATCGACAGTTTCTTTAAAAAAATATAATTATTAACTTATGGGGATTTCGAATTTTGCACTTCAAGTATTTTAAATTGATCGTCACAATTATAGAATAAGTAAAGGATGTATTTTATTTGAAAGAAGTCATATTGTGGCCAAATAAATCAAATAAAAGTTTTAAACTATACTTAAGATTTTTGGATATGCTAACTCATCCCAGTAGTTTGACTATAAAGCCTATAATTGACTCAAATATGTTTATGAATTATTAGGCTGTGCGTATGTTAAATATTAATCAAAAACATAAATTTTTATTTTCTCTTTTCTTGATGATGCTCAAGATTGTTTTTATGCCAACGCACTACATAAGTAGGCCCCTTATTTATATTTCCACAAAGGCTTGACAATACAAACCAAATTAAAAAAAGCAAGTCATATAATTTATCTTCTCTCCGTTGGTACAATCAAAACCCCCAACCCCGTTTATGTAAAGAGGCACCAAAAAAATTCCTCAGCAAAATGATGTGCATGGATTATTAGTAAGAATTTGCACAAATGAAATGAGAGTCATAAAGTCAAACGGAAAAAAGTATAAATGTAAATGTGTAATAACACATTTTTACTTTTTTAATGCCTTGCTGTAAAATGTCATGTATGTATATACATACATTTATATAAAAGACTAGAAATTGATATAAAAATTCGTTAATTTATACTTGAATAAAAAGTTAGTGGTAATTTACTCTATAAAGTAACTTTTTTTTTTCTCTCGTTATTTTGCAAATATTTACCTATAGAGACAATTCTTCTTATGAACAAATAAACATATTGAGAAGCTAAAAGAAATACCGACATCCTTTAACTCCTTTTTTTTTTGTATATTTACCCAGTCTTCTTGTTTTTCAAGACATCTCAAAAATAAAATAGACAAGCAACATATAGTCAAAATAAAGACATTATAGCCGTTTTTAAATCCAAAGTATGTTAATGATCTAGAAGGAATAACCTTGAGAGAGAAGGTCACCCTTAATATGTCAATTACAGATATATATATGTATAAATATAAAGTCTATTTAAGTATTTTAATTTGTGTGGTTATAAATAGAAACAAATATACATACGCATGTTGCCGGCAACACAAAAGTCAGCTATAACTTTTTACTCAAAACTGAAGATGGATACAACTTGTATTCTTGGACGTATTATCGTCAATTTCTATAAACAAATTATTGCTATTAAACCTTTGGGTGTGTTGTAAATTGACCTTAAAGTAGACAAAGTTAATTGTTACATTAAAAATATACTAAATATATATATGTTATTTAAAAGTGGCCATTTTGGGGGCCAATATAAGTCCTATAAATCGATTTAAATTAAAGATGTACCGATATCTAAATTTCAGCCAATTCCATTACTATCTTTATAGACGATGATTAGAGTTTCTTATTATGCATTAAGAAATTACTTAAACCAAATATAAAATGATTTATTTATTTCTATGTTTAATATTTTATTTAGTAAGGGATAGGCAAGAAAATACATCAATATTTCAATAATAATTATGATTATAATCGTTTATTAATAATAAAAAAATGATATGTTTTATTCTTGTATGCATATGTCCATAGCCCCTACCCTAGGGTTAAGGACGCCTAATTCTTGCTCCAATATGTTAATTCAGATCATGATAACGGGCTCTCAAATTTTGAATTTGTGTGAGAATTGGAGATATTTTGTTAATTTACTTCATAAAAATGTCAGAAATCGTTTTTCATAGAGGGAAATTTCTCGGATCTTACGCTAAATTGCGTTAGCCGTGACAGCTCAGATATTGAAAGATACTGGTGTAAGGGATCATTCATAGTTCATGAGATTTGTTTTTCATATCATTCTGACACCCTTATCAAAAACAATTGGAAAAATATACTCAAAATGTGCATTTTATTAAAATGCTCTAAAGACCAGACCTGGATCTTTTGAAGGTTTTCAAGGTATATGGTCGTGTTTTAATACTTAGAATAAAAATAATATAAATGTCATAACTTGATTTTTGTTTTTCAGATCTTATTATTACTGGTCACTTCTAATATGGTGAAATATAAATTAAAGAAAACAATAATTTTATCCAGGCCCCCAACAGGTAGAACCCCTATGTTTAAACTACTAGTTTAGTTAGTTTATACTACGATGCTAACCTCCTTGTCTTGGTTGCCGTTTAGAGATAATAAAATTAGGAAAGGGATATTTTTTGTCGTTTTATTAAAATGTATACAAAAAAATATGGGCAGTTATTGGTAGAATCGGAACTACTGAGCCGATTCCAATACTTATAAAAAACGCCTATACTAATTTCAATGCATTGGTATACCTCTCATTTAAACTGTAGCTTCAGGTGTATCTGAATTCATACAACCAATTTGGATAAAAAACCTATCACTAACTTAAATAATTTAATGAAATATTGGGTTGTTTGTAGAAGGGGGTCTGAAAAGTTCTCGACCTATCAAAGAGACAATACATTTTTTTTGAGTTTTTTATATTAATTTTTTCCAACATAGCCTCCTATTACTTCTACACACTTCTTCCAGTGATCCGTCCAATTAGTACTCAGCGTTTTGCTCTGCAAAATAATTGTTCCCAAAGGTGATGATTGTCTCTTCATTCGACGAAAATCTTTGTAATTCACTGTTTTGACTGTATTTTGTTTCGGGAGTATAATGGTTTATCCATGTTTCATTTACAGTAATTAATCAGCACCGAAGCTCGACTTTATTGCGACTAAACTGCATCATGAGAACAATACCTTTTCAGAGAAACACACGCATCAACTCACTCAAACGACTGTTTCAGAACAACTGCGGCTCCTAAATGGCTGAAACTTTGGTGAGTTACTGACAACAGATTCTTGATAGATGTGACTAGCTTTTATTTATAAGTGATAACCTATTCATGTCAAAAAATTTCTGAGCACACTCATTTATATGAAGTAAAAAAATAATCTTAGACATTGTTTTTTTTATTTTTTTGTTCACGGTTGTTTTTATATTGACTCACCATTTGTCAAATCTTAGTTCATAGTTAAAATATAAAGCGGTTCTGTGATTTTGTAATTGTCAATTAATATTTTATGTATTTTCTATTTTCTATCTTGTACATTCATATTATTTCTCCTGCAAAAGTATATTTTTATGCCTTTTTTGTATTAATGAACGAATTTTGTTTTCCCATGTGGGTATTGTGTTTTTTAGTAATGTTTTAATGCATATTTAAATACTTTCTTAATTAGAAAAAGGTTAATTCGGTTTTTGTAGATAAACATAAAAAGAAAAAAATAACTTATTTTAGCTCAGATTCTTTTTAAGCCCTAGAATCATCCCTAATCCCAGTTTTTACAATATATTATAGATAGAGTAGTAAATTATAAGCATTTTCGGTCTTAAAAAAATAAAAAAACAGAAAATCAATATGGTAACAATGACGATTTCAGTAATGTTTTTAAGGAGATCAGCTATCTGTTACAACATTTATTCAAGGTTGTTTCCGATTCAGGTTCATTGGTGCTATTTGTCCCGGTTCTTTCATTTCAACGGCTTCGGTCTCGATCTCGGTTCAGCTTTATCAGTCTTGTTTCCAGTCTTCCGTCTCGGTTCTTTTTTATACAGGTTAAATTTGGTAACAAACACTTAAAACAGCCCCGTCACTAGAAAATTCGGCACCAAGAAATGATATTAAATACAAACAAGGCCGCAGCTACCTTATGCATAGAATATACGTATTGCCCCAAGTTCCTGTAGGGGCACCCAAAAACTAAGCTTGTTTAACACAATGTTTTAAAAAGTGGGGACGTGATGGGAGGCTACCAGAGGGGGGATGCGTAGATAGATGATAGATGAAGAATTAAGGATTGCTTTCAGTCTACGCATACATAGGACACTTGTTTCGTAAAAAGTGGGACTCACGTAAAAATTTAATATATATTATAGGGGCCCGACAAGCTTAGTAGTGGAACTGGATCCATAATCTACTACAGCCTTTACTCCATGTAAGGCTGCGTGATATCATAGGGATAACAACATGGTTTTATTTACATAAAATTATGTAAATACAAAAAACAAACTTCCCTGTCACCAATTTTGAGATAGAAAGTATGACGTCCAGGAAATTTTTTACAGTGTACACGTTCATATGCCATATCTTATAGATTGTTTTATGATTATTATTAAATATATTCATTAATAATCATTGTTTGAACACAACACAGCAGCTTGTGGTTTGAATGTAGTTTGAATCTTTACTGTTGTAGAACTTTAAATAAATTGAATAATAAACAAACATGGCACGACATAAATGAATCAATTGGTGGAATTAAGCACTGAGAAAGAAATTAACATGAATATTAGTTTTACAAAATTAACAAAGTTGAAGTGTGATTCTCATTCGAAATAATACATTTTACCAAATGAATATAAAGAGTTGTAATACTTATATTGAAATAATATTGTGTCATATTAGAAAAAATCGAAAAAAATTGTTGAAGAAGCTTATAAGTCACTTTGTACTATTGATGGGATCATTATTTGGAATTGGGAATTCGAAAATGGGGTGTTTTTTTGTAGAATCAGAATAGTCAATAGGAAAATAATTCTTTACTTGTGATTCTGATTCTTATTTATAACTGGTTTTTTTATTTCAACAATTTAATTTTTGGAAAACTGCTGTAAATTTTTGCTATTTTTTTCGGAAACCTTAAATATTTTGGGAATAGTCATGTGGTTTTAAATTTAAATATCAAATTGAATTTTTGATTTTTTTTCCAAAATTTTAATTTTTTGATTTGTCTACAAAAAAAAAGAAAATCCAAAAACCAAGCCCCCCTATAAATAATTTTGTGGTTGCCCCTGATAGAAAAAAGTTGCATTTTTTAACTATTATTTAAAAGTATTGGAATCAGCCTAACTAATTTTTACTAGAATTGCATCGGAATCGGGATTTTTTTAGGAATTGTCCCATCACTACTTCTTATGGTTCTTATAACTTGCCTTCAATTGGGGGTATCAGATATTATTCTTGTTTGTCAATCTATGAGTTTTTGCCAATATGAATAATTCTTTGGCAAAATGTCATTCGGAAAAATGATATCCACCAAATGTCTGGTTCAACATTGAATGACAATAGTTTATTAAATAATGATTTTCACGATTATTAAGTATTTTCTTCAATTTACATAAACATGTTTATAGGGCAATACAAACGAGAACATTGACATTGGGTTTGTGATTTCTATGAAACAGTAATTAATTTATACATTAAAAGCAAGTTCCTTCATAGTCAATGGGCATTTTTGATTATTAATACTTATATAGAATAAAAGTATTTCGTAATCTGGGGTATTATTGGATTATGTATGTATATACTTAGTTTATGTTATGTTTTCTAAAGAAAATAATCTTAGATACAACTGGAGAGAAAAATGTTTGAGAAAGACTAAATTAAACTATAAGTATGTCTGTTAGAGTGTCCGATTTAGAGGATATTTATTTGATTATGTTTGGTTCTTAGTCACCTGGATGATGACAAAAATTTATAGTTAAAGATCATTTAATTCAATTAAGGGAAAATGACCAGAGGTGGAGGTTTGTACTGTACCAATTGTCAATTCTAGTTTTGTTTTGTTTTTGTTTGTTTTCATAGAATTTCCTGTTAGAGGGAATGAAGGGGGCTTTTTGTCTAATTTCAGGCTCATCATGTTATTTTAGTTGTTGTGGGGTCATTCATTGTTAAATTGACCAAAAAAAAAAAAAAAAAATATTGTTATAAATGTATACATATGTATACAGTTTTCAACAATTAAAAAAGATCTTGGGGGAGCTTGATACCCCTAAAAAGGGGCTAACGACGCCATTGTGATAACACCATCAACATACAATAATTCCATGTATCAAAAAATTATGAACAAACTATTCTAAAATTGTGTCCAACTTTATAAACAAGGGATATACTAAAAACTACACATATTTTTTCATAATTTGTCAACTTCTAATCCGTTTTATGAATTTTATGTAGGCCAGTTTTCTTTAGTCAGTCTATTTAAATCATAAAATAAGTTTAAAATATAAACATGTGCGTAAAATTGACCAAATTCCCCGACAAAAGTAACTTTTCTTTGAGATCCAAGCCTCGTAGCTATGATAAAAAGCCAACACGATGTTTGGCACAGTAAAATTCGGTTTGGATCGGTTTGAAAAAAAAAAAATCGGTCTAGATCCATCTAAAAGAAAAATTTCATTTAGATCCGTCTCATTTAAAATTTCCTAATTTACAACAAAATATTTTTTCTATTCATTTTCATAATTTGAAATTGCAAAATTATTTCTACACAAACAACCCCTCTAGTCATTAAAAATCACAATAAATTTATGTTGTAAATGTAATTTTGTATTGTTTTTATAATATAACTATCCGTCTTAAATCTTTTCATGGAAAGTTATAAAGAGAGAAACAAAAGAATGAAAAAATCCCCGGGAATTAAAATACCGAAATTCAATTTATTCACTATAATGCCAATGGGGACATCAACTATCAAATATGCTTTTAAAAACGATTTACAACAAAACTTTAAATGTATACTATTATTATGAAACAAAATTTTACTTTTCTTGATTTATCACACTTGTTTTAATGTCTTTTGAAAAAATGATGCAATGTTGTCGCGCTTAATACTCAATCTTCTAGTCGACAAAAAATGTTGATTCACTCTTCGAATAATTTTAAAAATTTAACATTCATACATAAATAATCATACTAATCACTTCATATATTGAGACCAAAAGTCAGACTGTAAATAGTTTGAGAACCACTCTTCTAATTGATAGAAATAAATAAAAACTAAATCAATTTCCTTTAATAAATACGATTAGATATCGGTCTTAAGTCTAAAATCGCTACCTGCACCAAAATATCAATCTAAAATAGACCAAAAATGTATAGCATTGGACCAAATCTCAAAACATTCATACACACTATAAATAGTTTGAGAACCACTGTTCTATTGGATATAGAAGAAAAGAAAATTAATTTTTATTTTATAAATTACAAGACTTTGATTAAACTTAAAAACATTCATATTTTTTATTTTGTTCAGGGGTGTATCGATGCATCATAAATGGCAAGAATTGGCCTTTTTGAAGTATTGGAATTGGCATAATCATGCCGATGCCATCGATACCTGTGCTTATTTATTTATATACATTATTATTCAAAGAACAAAAAAAGTTATAATTATATTATTTCAAATGGTCAACGAATAAAAAGAAGTGTTGGGATTGTAGAATAAGCTCACCTAGGTTCTAGACCCGAGACTCGAAGCTATAGGAGCCTAAATAAAATGATTTTTTAGTTTAATTTTTATTTTAACTTATAACCAGTGCATTATTTATAGACCTGCATGACAAAATTCTGGTCTATTCATCAAAAACAAAAGTTTATGTAGTAGGGAAGGAAAAATATATAAGCCAACTAGGAATTCATTGACTCTTGGGAACGGAGCAGAAATAACTTTTAAAAAAATTTTAAAATCAAATTACTAACAATGAAGTATGATTGATCTATTTGTCGTACTTGACTTTTTACAAATTTCCCTGTCATTGGTCGGTACTTCGGACTTTTAATTATATGTATTAAAAAAGTATCAAAAAATACTGTTTTTCTTATAATTTTTTACCCATGTCAGATATGTTTAGGCATTTTTTTAGTTGTCATAATTAAAAATAAAATGCCTAGCAGGATTTAAAAAATGTATTTATGTCGTGTCTTTTTCAAGCCCTGAATAATATAAAGTTCAACATTAAAAAAAGTAAGTGATTTTGTTATTCGTTTGTGTTATTTCTTTATTAATCATATTAATAAAGAAGTGGAATCGTTAGAAAGATTGAATTAGAATCAGCTGAAATTTGGTATTCGTATATCTCTAATTTTAATATGTAGAGGACTGGCCAGAAAAATGGCCAAACATTAATTACTTTTCTTTTTAGGTAAATAACTTTTGATATATTTAAAAAAATATATAATTTATGTTTTTTTATAAAAGAAATTCGTTCCCCCTCCCGATGTTTTGATCAAAAATATAAAGAAAGTAGAAAAGAACCATTTTTCATTTCAAACCCCCATTTTAACTTCCTTTATTTTTTACAGCAAAAACCATTTTTTTTCTTCACGTAAAATCTCCCGAAAGTAAAAAAAAAAAATTTACATATTTTCATTGAATTTTATTTTGTCTATGTAGCTACAGCCAGTTTGTATTTTTCTCCCTATCTTTTTAGATGTTTTTCTTTTGTTCTGTCACTACAGAGAACATACCTTCAGAGGTATGTAATTCCTTAATAATACATGCTAATAACAATACCTGGAAATTCGGAATTTTCTAATTAAATTGTATCAACATTTTCTTTATTTCTTTCTTTCATTCTTTTTTTTTTTTTTTTTTTTTCAAATACTGTGTATCCGTACTTTTACAATGGACAATCCATTGTAATATCACTCTTTGTATTAAAATAAAATAAGGCAGCATCGTATTTAATACGACTATGTTTCTTTCAAAAAATAAATACATACTCATTCAATTAATCACGAAAACAAGTGTTCAACTTACTTTATGTAAAACATAAAGTAACTCTTGATATTTTGGAATCACATTGCAACGCTAATGCGTGTACATAAATATCCATTTGAATAAAGTAAAGTTTGTAACGGGTGAGGCCACAGTCCTGCTACCATTTTGATATCCTAATCGTCCAGTGACTCACAAAACCACAATTTATTGTTTACATGCAAATTTTCGAATTTACGGTACAATAGCAGATAGACCTCGTTCTGGAAGACACTTAACGTCTCGTAACGCAGAAAATATGCCTTTGGTGCATGATAGTGCTGCAGAATCTCCAGAAACATCAATTCAGAGACGTGCTTCCCAGTTACACATTTCTGCAAGCAGTTTAAGGGAAATTTTGAAAACTGATTTGAAAATGTTCCCGTACAAAAATTAATTAGTCCATAAATTGTTATCGAGAGATCGTGATGAACGAGTTGAGTGCAGTAATGGGATCCTAGAGCTGTCGTATTTTTCCTTTTCCAGACTGATAAGTAATAATTTGATTTGTATAAAGTCATAAATATTTTATATTAATTTTTATTACAAAAACAAATTTCATATTTTACTCTCCAAAAAACAGATTATATCTTGTTAAAAACCCAAAACCCTTTTTAAAAGATTATTTTAAAATAGGAATGGTTTTTATTAGATGTTTTCAATTCATACAAGTATTTTTAGGGTTTTAATTTATATGTATGAGCGCAGAATGGATGGAATATTTTAATTACAAAATTTAAAAGAATTAACGATTATAGTCGTTCAACTATTTATATGTAATTAAATATGTTTCCTTTTAGAAGGTTTCTTTTTTACACCTCAATTACTCAACACTTCAATTTCTGCGTCATAAAATTAGGTTTAAAAACGGAGAGTTTGTAGTTGGTGTGAATTATAAATGTCCATAAATAGATGTTTCTGGGGTAAATAAACAGCACAGGGAACTAATGGATGATTTAATTAAATAAAAATGAATTTTTTATTAAGCATAATCATCTTTAATTATGTAACAGTCCTTTATTTTGCAGAGATTTTTTTCAGAAAATAGGGTTTGGCTAATTTCTTGATTCAACATCTCCCTCATGGTCTTTTAAGGAACTTCCAGCTCCCACGAGAGCCTTTTGGTTGACTCAGAGTTAGGCTTGCCTCGTTTATGGCTCGTGTTCTTCCTGTACTTGACCTACCCGATCACTTTTTAGTTCTGATACTCTTATCCTTTATTTGTCAACATGTCCATATTTTGAAACTGAGAGGGAGTTCGTCAAGGTGATCCTGTGTCTGCATTGCTTTTTATTATATGTATTGATGAGCTCCTACATAATTTGTATAATGAGTCCCTAATCAAAGGTTTTAACTTGAATCAGTTCCAACTAAAGAGATTGTGCTGCACCGACGATTTAACAATGGTCTATTATGTAACAGCTTTTTAAACTCTGAAATCGATTAAGAAAACCTTGGATGTGTAAAGTTTATTTTCCAAAAAAACAGGACTATTAATAAATTCAGAAAAAAACAGATTTTGATAAGTCCCTATCACGTTTTAATTGAAAAGCAGTAGCCAGACTTCAAAATGGCTCAAGAAGTCAGAGCTTTGTGGATCTTGGATCGGATCCAAGAGCGTGGAAATGAATTTGCATGATATTGATATAAGAATGAAGAAAAAACTTAACTTTTTCATTTCTCTAAGTTTGAACATGTGGAATAAAATCAGGGACTGGAATATATACATCATACCAAGTACAGTGCATCTACTTTGTGTAAGTCCTCTTGAAATGTTAACATGATTGAAAATATCAAATATGGAACTTACATATTTGAAACTTCATAACAAAAAAAATCTCCAAAAATAAAATCTATAATTATTAAGATTATGGAGGCTTAGGCATTCTCAATTTGTTTGATTTTTGGAAATCTGTCAATAGTATCTGGATTTGTAAACTATGGTACTGGGAACATTTCTGGTAGGAATATCTCAATCATATTTTGATACGGGAAAGTAGTGGTTTTTAGATAACCCAAAGTATGGTCCCTAAAAAATATTAGCCCTATTATCAGGATTTTCAGCAAGAATAAAAAGTTTTTGTGATGGATCAAGAAGCATTCTGGAGAAATATGAACTTTCATTGAAATGGGATATATCCTAACGCAGCCCAGCAGATTGTATAAATACTATAAGAATTAATTTCCTAAGTTCTCGTGAAAAATGGTTTCATTATCGTTTACTAACAGGCACACTTGAAGTCACTGACAAATTTTTCAATGACAAAATAAATTTATGCTTTACCTGCAAAAGAAATGCCTGAAACCACATATCACACCATGTGGGAATGGATTCAACTACATTTGACCTACTTGGGTATTATACAATTCATTGAAGAGCGAAATGGTAAGAAACTTGGAAGGATCGACTTTCTGATAACAAGTAAAAAAGCTAAAATTGACGCCACAATCCCCAAGGCACAGTATATTTTATATAAGCTAAGGACTATAAAAGACAATAATTTAAATGGAATAATTCCTATTTTAACTTTGAAATCGAGTACTTTAAATTGTATTTAATTTGAAATTTTAATTTAATATCGTTTTTAACTTTCTACATGATATAGGTTTTAGTATGATATATTTTATGTGATTCCCATGTTTTTGTTTTTAATATTTTTGAACTATTTTTAATTAAATAAAGAATATATTTTAATAAAGGCCGAGAAAAAGAAAAAAGGAAAGAAAACAACATGTCCCTAGACTTGTACACGGTCTAGACATTCACACTGAACTTCTGCACAATGTTCTCAAACATATATATAACTGACCTCGATCTGCTCTGCAATTATTATGGAAGGCCCTCCATTTTCAATCGTTTCTAGCAAATAGCTTGTAATTTTGCTTACATCAAAGTGTAGACAACATTTCAACGCTGAAAGACTTGAAATAAATTCACGCAACTTCTGTACAAACCTCAAAACGGCTTATTAGTGGGTAAAGTAACATTTGCGGAATTTCTACGTACCCTGTGGGTTGTATGATCAATTACAATACGTGTCCGCGTATAAAGAAAAAATTATGTCGACCAACAAAAGTCAAACAAAATGATTACGTAACAGCAAAAGTTACTCATGTCTAAATATTGATGAACTAACAGAAGACAAGTTTAATGTGACATTACCCTATTTAATGGCATATTAGTTTAGGTTGCGTGAACAATTACTTACACCGTCTCAGGAATAAGTAGAAATGTCGTCTCACAAAGAGAATCAAATATGTTTATATATTTAAACAATATGCGTTTACTTTTTTGAAAAAATAAATAAAAACACTTTGATAAGACGTTCGTATAATTGTTAATGAAAAAGTAGAGATTGCGTGATATATGGTTTGAAGATTGTGTAGGAATGAGGCCATTCAAAAGGAGTCAAAGTTTTTCATTTATACAAACATACACCTGTCCAAATTTGCATTATTATTAAATACTCATAATAGTTCAACACACTTTGATATGACGTTCAAATATTGGATTGTGAATGATTACAGGTTGAATGATGATTTAAAAATCAAGTCTAGGGACTTAAAGAATTGTTGTCTTTTTAAAAGAGTCAAAGATATTTTATATGACAAAAAACTTTACTATTTAGGAACATCACACATTATATTTTGTCTACTTATATTGAGGTATAATAATCAGCCAATGTTGATAATCAATTCTTCAAAAAGGCTGATTTTTGCGGATTTTGATACCGATTCAGATGCATCGGTACACCCCTAGTTTTAATTTAAAAGATGTATGTATATCATCTTGAATTTTTCGTATATAATAATTTCATTAAAATCAATTACAATTCTATCATATTAACTTATTTGATTGAAGCGTATATACTAGTGTCTATTATTAAGTCCTATATATTACATATTTGAAAATGTTTTTCATGTATATTTTTTAAGTCATTACGTGCAAGCGGAATTTTCAAAACTTTAAGCGATTGTAAACCAAAACTACTTGAAAATTCTGTAGTATGTGTTAAGTAGCGTAAACAAGGTTAAGATTGAATCAGACAGAAATTTTAAGGATACATGTTTTGCATATGATGAAATCATTGGAGTACAAAAATTCCCTAACGTCTGAATTTCCCTTGACTCCCAACGACACATTCATAAATCCATACTGATGATCAATTCAGGCTTTATCCTTTATCAGCAACTAACCATTTGTAAATATCTATAAATATAGGAAAAATATATCATAAGGTTGATGGTATTGCAGCTTAGTTTTTATTTATTATTTTAATTTTGGCCTATTTGACAGAGCCCTTCTTCCTCTCCGACGTGTTGGACTTGCTGATGACGTAGTCGGTGGTCCCGGGGATACCCAACTGCTTGGAGTGCGTCAATATAAATTCTTCAATCCCATTCAAATGTCATTTTCTCGACTTGTACTTTCTTTTGTTTTGTAACTAATTATTTATACTTTAACGTATTGAAATATGAATTAATTTCAATAACTCAACCTTCAATTGAATTAGTAAGTGGTCCGATTTCAATGGACTACCCAGTATTACAAAACCCCTGTATTTAAGCACTTTTTATTATTCCATTGGGTGTGAATTTCTCTTTACTTGCATTGAATTATACAGAAAACTATTTTGATGATCAATAGAGGCTTTACCGTCTATCTGTAGCCGCCAACCATTTACATGTTGCATTTCTTGAATAAAGATTAGATGTATATCGATTAATATTCTTACAGCCTTGTTTTTTTTTAGTTTTTCGAATCTTGGGTTTTATATTCCTAAAGGTTGCGTTAAAAAGTTCGGTGGCAGTTCTGTCTTGGACAATTTCTGCATTTCCCATCCAACACTAGCACCCTGTATGAATTCACCCTTATACTAGCTGAACTAACGAGGTAAATTCTGCATAAGTTATTTAGTGAAAATGACAAGAAAATGTATGATATAATATACTGCAAGTTTCTTGTCCCCACTTAGAATATATATACATCTTCAATCAATATATGTAGGAGGGGAGGGGGAACTACTTTACATTTAAATTAAATTTACTTTGCAATTGAAACTTTTATTCCCTGAATAAAATATATTTAAAAAAATACACATAGACATACTGATCCGCTCCCCCCTCTTCCACGCCCAACCTATTTAAATAAATGAAGAACCTTCTTTTTCTACACATATAATATGATGTTATTCATAATAACATTGCACCAGATGGGGTCCACACTTGAAGTTACAACAACAGTACACACACACACAAAAATGCAATTTCAACTTCTATTTATTCAATAAACATAAACAGTGATATAGACGAGAAAGAGGGGGGGGGGATAACACTTTAAATCAAATCCAGACGTTCATAAATTGTAGAGGATTTACATTCTTTTCATGTTTCATTTCAAAGGCCATATGAACATACTTATAAGTAGAATTGTAAAAAATATGACATAGAACACGTCCAAGACTTTTTGTAATTGCAACATATGCAGGATTTTTATTTTACAAAACTGAGAGTATTATAATTTACCTATATAATAAGGAAACATCTGAACATAACGTAATCACTAGTGCGTATCCTCTTGAAAGACAGAGAAAAACAATTAGGATTTACTCTAGTTAACTTGATGGACTCGGGGTAATTCCGGCCTATATGTCCTTGCTATATACTGGGTGGCAACATGCCCTACAAACTTAGAAAGAAAAAAAGCCTAGCATTCTTTAATTATACATTCGACAAAAATCTTTATTACTTTTTTTTTTGATACATTGTCAAATGTCAAATTGATTTATTCTATTCGGCCACCATTGGCCTCACAGATGGCGACAAGCCTCTTGCAAGAAGAGTTGCGAGTATTGCAAATGAAGTTCGGCTCCAGGGCAGTCATCTCCTTGACGACCTGATCGTGGTGATCAAGCTAGAAAAATAATTTTTATGCGTTAATGTATATGTTTATAATTTGTACTAAAAAAATTAATTTGGCGAAATATTTAACCCTTTGTGTTTTATTTATAAAAAAAAGTTGAAGCGCTTGCGATGAAAAATCATTTTACAATATTATTTAATTCCTAAGAAGTTAACTTCCTTTTTAACTACTAATATATAATCTATGTTAATTCCTAGAAACGTAGCTTTTGTACAGATATTGAGCAGTGAGTTTTGGGGGTTGACTCATTGGTCCTTGGCTACTTCTTTCGTTTTAGTGTTAAAAGTACATGTACATGGAAATATAAAGAAATAAATAAAGTACTAGGAACGTACAACATTGTTGAAGCTTTAAAATTATATCCTTCAAAGCATTTTGATACTTTGTTAGGCATACTATAATGTACTATAGTGTTCAACTATAATACATCATTTGCATTCCATAAATTGTAAAAACTTGAAAACCAGTGGTTCTATAATATCAATTATTGTAAAAAGAAATCCATTATTGTTTATATCCTTATATCAAAACAGTGGTTACATGACGATTGGACTGGAGAATTTCCATTATTTTATCCACATAACTGGTCCTCCAGACAGTGGTGTATCCTTGACATCAAAATTACCTGAACATAAATAACGAAAGCAAAATTGGTGTGATTTCCTAATACGTTATCACGGCCATATACACTATTAACATTATTCTGTAACTTGCTTACTTTTTTACCTTGTTCGAAATAAACTGCAAAATATGGCGTATTTCTTATAGAGGGTGTCCATTTTTGACGACCACTCAAACAAAATGGAGTCAAATAATCACCAAACTGTATTATATACTTGACTCTACGAAATCTTATTTTTCTAACACCATCTAGCCGACACGGATCGTTGTTTTAAAAAGTGAGGTACACATTAATGAGTCACTCTAATCGAAAAATAATGTACTTTCTTACACTAATGATGTAATTAGTCTTTCATTGAATGATTTCTTTTAATATTCAACTAATCTTATATTCTGTAATAATTAACTACAGGATTTCTGGGGAGTTTCCTATCATTCCCTGAAAATGGGATTTAGCAATACCAAGAGAACAACTTTAGTAGTTATATCGGTTCTTTTAGTCTATTAAAATATTGTTCATAATAGGTAAATAGGTAGAAGATGTCTATCAAGGAACGCAGTCTTGTTGGTTATTTAATAATTAACCATGATTAATGATACATAGTTAAAGTAATGTTATATATATACATGTATACACAAAATATGTAATGAGCTAATGACTTTCATCATGAAAATGTTGATAAGTGTGTAGAGAAGGGGGTTGACCCTATTTTAAAAGTATTTTATTTTATTAAAAATGTATTGGTTGTGTGGTTATACGTATATATATATATATATATTCGTATATACAATTAGACAAAAAATAGGTATTTTTTATAGTTTAGATTAGTAATTCTCAAATGGGGGTATGCGTACCCATGAAGGTACTTAGAGGCACTCTAGGGGGTACTTGAGTTTTGAAAGAATATTTTACAAGTAGTTCATAACTCAGGGGTATCCGCAGGAGCTAAGCTGGAGGGTCTGTAGACCCCCAAAAAAAAAAAAAAAAAAATAATAATAGTAATAATAAGGATTTTTTTTTTACTCAAATATTTAGTTATTGTTTTAAAATTATAAATTTGAATTTTTTTTTTCACAAATTTCAAATTAAATTTAGTTACCTGTACATTTTAAATAATTTGTCCTAACAATTAAAAATATTTTTTATATCATTTTTTGAGAATAGTTATGGGTTTTTGAAATTTTTTTTCAAATAAATTTAATTTTCTCTGAATAACTATGGATTTTTAAATTTATCTCCAAAAAATTAATTATTGTTTTTTTTTATTTTATTATTGATATGTTTTTCCAAAAAGTTTCATTTCTATAGAATAAATGTAGCTTTTTCATTATTTTTTTTTCAAAAATTAAATTTTTTGGAAATAGTTATGGATTTTTGAAATTTTTTGTAAGATAAAATAAAGAAATTTTTAAATTTCTTTAAAAAAAAAATTCGGAAGATCAACCACCTTCCTTTGCAAATATAATTTAATTTTTTGAGAATAGTTATGGTTTTTTGAAATTTTTTCGAAGATAAAATTTAATATTTTTAAATTTATTTCAAAAAAAAAAAAATATTTCTTTTGCAAAAAAATAATCATGTGAACACCCTGTCGCTGAAGTTAAAAATGGTCTGTGCTGATAAGTGACTTAAACATACCACTCTGTAAGAAATTCTCATTCTTACATTTCTTCTTTTATGTACTAGTTATTACTTTCTAAATAAATGTTCTCTCTTCAAGAATAATAATAACATAATAATATACAAATAATAGATATAAAGCATTCTATCCCTTTAATAAGTCCTTATATAACTACATGTTGAAGTATATTTTAAAAAGGAAAAAGTAATTAGTCACTTTTTTACTCGTTATTTAATCACACTTTATTTGTACGGAAAAGTGCATTTAGCTCTAAGACCAATGGAATGATTGATTAGATAACATCTCGTTATTTAATATTGTCAATATATATTTTAGAGGCTTTTGCAACTTTATATTATTTTATAATTATTTAATTGTTGAAAAAATTGTTTTTGTGAGGGGATTTGTACGTTTTTTGATTCAAATGTCATTGTACGATAAATCTTTATGTAGTTTTATAACTATATTTGATAGTCATTGCATTTTCTTATTGTCATAAAAGTCGGCTACATTGTTTTATTGCAAGGCCCTTATTAATTTTCTGACAAAGGCCTTTGAACAATTAACAAATACATTTAGCAGACCTAACAATTAGTTTTTTATTTTATTTTTGTTTACTGCCTTTTTGACAGGCCATTGAACTTATAAATAATTACAATAACTTGCTACTTTTTACCGGGTCATACATTATATTTGGAACAAACTTTTGTGTCTTCCTGATACTAAAAAAAATGCATTTTGACCATTTTTTAGATATTAATTCTTAATACGACCTCTATTTACCTCAATCCATGCCTTACTTCCCCATAGAATGCTCCTTAGGCTTTGTAGATGTATTTAAGGGTAAAACATTATAGCCACGTGCTTGATGGTGGTATTGAGGGTCTTCACGCTAAACGTGTACATCTTCAACTCCCCTAGACATAGAAGTTGAAGGGTTTCACATCAGGAAACCTTGATTGATTTATTTAGCCCTAACTAAAAGAACAAGTCACCTTCTTCACTTGAGTCTTGTCTTGAAATTTCCAAGTGATATTGCTGGAGATTTTTCGCTTCGTAGCACCTCTTCAGCCTGTGTTTCTGGGGTAGGCAGTAAGTTTGGCGATGGCTTTTGCTTATAACTTTTGGTTATAAGATAAAGATAGAGACTCTCTATGTATAATATAACAGTTTATTTATCCTCAAATTATATTGAACCTTTTGGAATGACACTCATAAGCAAGTCTAATCTAAGAAAATTAATTGAAGCTATTTCAATAAATATATATACAATATATGTCAATACAAATTGGGAAGTGATGGATGCATAACGATATATAATAAGTTTACTAGATAATTATCGAAAACCGATTTATATCCTTGGATTAAACATTTGGTTATTCATAGTCGTTATAAGCTGTATCCAGCAAGGCAAATACATAGGGGCTGCAAAGGAGTTTCGATTCGTAGCATATAACTAAAATCTTAAGTCTGCTGTAAAAAAAAGTAAATAAATGAAGGGGGAACGTTCATTTAAGAAGTCTGTCCTAGAACCAATCCAATATATAGTATTATATATAACATTTATATTATTGAAAAACAAATATGACGTCACCTATTGAAAATATACTTTTTTATCCAATGAAGTATATGGTTCAATCATTTATGCCTTTATGATGTTTTTTTCTTTCTGGATTATGATTTTGATGTGTTAGAAAAGCTTATGTTTCCTACCACTATAAATAATTTTTTTTATCGATTCTATAGTTCACAATAAGGAAAAGTTTCTTATGAATCCACATAAGTTATGTTGCCAAGCGGCTTATTCAACAAGATCCGATACATTCTTGGAAATTCATACTTGGCTGCATCTTCGATCAATGATAAAAGGATATCAATTTTAGATTTTTTTTTCTTTTTCCTTTCATGTCTTTCAGAATCAATAGCATGTGTCAGAAAAACTTTCTTTGTACAACAATGTATGTAGGTATATATTTCTTGTTATATTATCCTTCTATTTATTTATTTATTTGTAAGAAAAACAAAATAGGTATTGTACATACCTGTATTTCTTATTAATCTGTCCTTTCATATTGTAGATTTTGTAGAGGATGATTATTATAAGTGATGTAAATCGTGTGTATTTTTTAGTTGCCCCGTTTTTTTGTAATTGATAATTTGGAGAATGAATTTTCAGCTGTATTTATTAAAAAATTACTCCTGAGTAATGAAATTCCTTTCCTAATATATTAAATTATATTCAAAACCTGATTGAACATTCGCGTGTGCTCATAAAAGATGGAGATTAAACTTGAAAATTTGTTACAGAGTTATAATTGTAAATCATTGTTGGACTCAAAGTAGAATTGGGAATCGATAAGGGAGTAATTTTGACCATCGTTTCTCTTTATTTCCTTCTCCATTTCTTCCTTGCCACACCTGATTGTAGCTGATCTCCTCGAAGACTTTCTTCATTTTGTCAGGGTTACCATTTTGTATTTTGGTTTCTTTTTTAGAAAAAATGCCCATGGTACACACAATACATACAAGAAAGGACTTTTAGTTTTATGTAAAATATTCCTAAAGTTAATCCCGTATATTTTAAAAAACGATTAATGATGCACACCCTTGTATTTAGTGATCTGTCAGTTATATTGTATAAATAATACTAATATGAAAAATTGATTAAAGTTAATTTAATTTAATAACTGCTTTACATGTGAAACAAAATGAAGCAATTTTTATCTTTTACCAGGTATGAAGCAAGATTACAAGCCTTACAAATGACCAAAGTTCGATTTTCTATATTTTTGCTTGCACAGTGTGCACATCTTTTTCTTTTTGTTCAAACTCCGGAATATGTCCACAATGATTGTCCTTTACCCCAGATACATTTTTTATATTGATTTAGACAATTGGGTTGCTCTTTTACGCCCTTCAGAATAATTAATCAGACTCTTATAAAAAAAAGCGATATTTATTTGGATATTCAATGTTTTAATCGATAAAGGAACCTGTATCTAGAAGATCAAAGAAGATTCTTAAATAAAATTGTGTTGATAACTGAATCTTAGGTGTATAAAGCAATTTTTTGATCTATGAGAACAACTCACCCATGCTTTTGTGGTAGACCCTAACTCTTTTAGGACAAAATTTTTGTAAACCTTCCGTTCCGATAAACTATCAGTGGTCTTAATTTATATGTTTTATCATCTTTAAGATTATTTTCAATATGAAAATGACAAAGTATCATAATCACGACAGGAATGTTGGCTTCAAGAATAAATGAAGCATTCGTTCTGTAGTAAACCTCTTCATCAGCTATAACTTCAGTATTATAATCATATAATGAATTGTTAATGTCTTTTTTCAACGGCACTGCCTGCTTAGTCTCACAATAAATAATGTTTGTACGTTTCTTCTAATTATGAACAACTCCACATTCAATAATAAAGTATTTATAAAAATATTTGTATGTGCATGTATTACTTGCTAATCTGTGTACCAATAAAGAATTATTTAATAACAATACTCGAAAAAGACAAACACATTTCCCATCCTGAACAAATTTAAGATCTAATAAAAAGAGAAAAAAATGACATTTCATACCTAGAGGGATACCAGTGTCCCAACAATTTTAAACTACCATAACATGTGCATTTTTGATTAAAGCATGCCAAATTTTCAACAATTACTTCTTATACTATACAAATATCAAACAATCAATAAAAAATTTAAATTATCTATATATGAAAAGCATATAATAAGTAAAATGTTATTTTTTTTCCAGCATTCTTTATTTGGTTTATATATTATACAGAATATATATATTAGAGTGTTTGCTATTTTTTAAAGTTGACCAAATTCAAAATTATCGGATAATGAGATGTGTTTAGATATTGGTAATGACCTCTTACTTTTTTGATGCGCCATCACAAACCGTTACCCTCTATTCAATCAAAGTTCCAGTGTTCCAGAAGTATTTCAAAATGAGATCAAATAAAAAAAAATAAAAAAATTGACCATACCTCTTTCAATTAACTTTAAAATATCTGAAATATAATGAAAAAGAATGCAAGAACAAAGGAATGAAAATTCGGGACACCAGTGTCCAGTCAACGCGAAAGGGTTAATGTAGTCCCCTACATGTTACACTTGGCATCACAGTAGTCAAGGGCCTTCTCTATGGAAATATTTCACTATTCCTTAATTAAGGGATGTTTCAGTGCATCCAATTTAGAATGAGGCTTCTTGCAGATCCTGTCTTTCAAATGCCAGCAGGATTCTAAAATCCATCGGAATCCAATTTTCAGTGGATGGAGGGTAAATGTTGTTACTCCAAAATTTATGAAGAAGAGTCTTATACCACTTTTGCAGCACACTAGACGTTTGCGAGTGAGTACTATCCTTTTAAAATATATTTGGCAATGTTCCAAAATATTTCTTTAGTCATTCTACTGCCATTTTTTCTTTAGCTTCTTGATCAACATCATCATCTTAGATGAAAGGGCAATAGCTTCATCAGTCAAATACCATAAATGATGACTAAGTTTCTTTCAGGCAGCTTTTGAAACTGTTTTGTCTATTTTTGGGTAAGATTTCAAAGATTTTAAGAAGCATAAATCATTTTATGGTGCTTAGATTGTTAAAATTACATTTAAACCAAGGCATAACGTACATTGTTTCAATAAATAAACATATATCTAATAACGCTATGCTATTGGGTTCATTTATTTCAAGCTGGGAAATTAATAAGAATATTTTCATTGAGTATATTGCTCTGGCCATCCAATGAGCTAAATTTAAGTTCTTGATCATTGTCTCCACCTAAAAATGTAATACATTGTTTTATAAGCTCTATGAAATCATCTATCATAATTTCTTTTTAAAGCTCACTGCGATAATATTCTAATAAATCTTCAATTTTTGAAACTGATTGGTTACTTAGTAACCATTGACTGTAAGGGGTCCATTTTGAAGGAATCTATAATTTTCCAATAATCTTTTTATTTTTGAAAGAGTGAATATTTGGATTTCTTGTTATATCTTTGATTTTCACTTCAAAAGTACTTGTTCAAATCCATTCATGAAGATGATGACGACAAGTAAATAAAAACATTTATCTTTCAAATTTTCGCTCTAGCATCATAATGATACCATTTATATGCCTAGTATTAGAAGCTGTTGTATCGCAGCAGATAACTTACACATTTTCTTTGGGTTCCCAGTCTAGGACGACTTTCCATATGTAAAGACAAACTATCTTCTTTCATCCTCCAGTTATTCAAAGCAGGGCTCGATCTATTTTTTGATCACTCTGTATCCTTTAGATAGAATACTTACTAATAGGACATTCATGAATCTTCAACCCCAATGAATCAATCGTTGCTTCAAGAATTAAGAATGTATCTCTCACAATTAATTGAAACCTATCTAATGCAGCAACTAAGTTTGGAGTAATTAAATCTTTAAATCATTTGCTGGCTTAATATTTCATGTTAAATTATTTTAAACTTGTGTAATATCCATAAAAATATTAATCAAATATTATATTATCTTAGAGCTCCTGGTCTGTAATTGCCTTTGAATTTAATATCAAACAAGGACACAATTTTTCAAATTTAAAATGTAGTATGTTAAACTGAATCACTTCACAAAGACATCATAATGGAATACTAGAAAGTTAAAAACGTTTTACTGACTACTTCCCATTAGACCAACAAAAGTTTTACACCACAGACATTTATCTATTTACAAATAGTAAAACTTAAAATACATCATTTGAATGTTACAGTCTAATGACTATAAGTTCTCTTTGGCACCTATTATCGGAACAAATTTGAAATATACAAAAGTAGCCTCTATATTGTAAAATTCTGTTCAAAAAATGTTAAAATTGCCCCTTTAAATACCCTTGATAGGCAAAAAGTAAAAGGGGAAAAACAGAATTTCAGAAAATTTAAGCCAAATTCGTCAAATGAGGAATAATTAAAAATAGTGGCAAGATCCACATTACCAAAATGGTTACCCGGAAAAATTAATTTTAATGCAAAGATGAGTATTTACATGTGGCAACGTGTTTTGCTTATTTTTGGTGACTGTATATGTATATATATATATCTATAATCCTCAGGGCCATCAGAAAAAGCCCTAAACTTTTTGATATTTGTATGATTAAAAGCTCTATTGAGGCCTTGAAGTGAAACATAAAGATATTTGATGAAAGAAATATGAAAGATATTTTAGAAAGCCTAATGTTTAAAGATCCAAAACCCATTTTTAGAATGAATTTGTCACTTATAAAACTCGAGTTATATTTGTTAAAACTTAATAATGGGTGCTTTTTCTTACGAGGCTCATAGCTCCAAAAGAATACAGTCAATTTTTCTCAAAATATGCCATTTTATAACTCAAATTCTGAGCTTTAATTCTAAAAAAGAGCTTTATTCAAAAACGATTTTTATAGTTTTTAACTTGCATTAAGCCAATCCTATTATTTCAAAGATAAAGTTTATTTTTTAATTGACCTTATAAGAAAAGTTAATTTAGTAGTTGCCATAGAAAGAACAGGGAGAGTTAGAGAGATAAACATACAAATAAAGAAAAAGTAAGAAGACGTTAGAGTTTAAAAACTGTCAAAATAAATGGGTAGACAATATAAGTGTGCTCGCACGTAATACTTTCTCTTTCTATCTCAAAATTAAAGATCTGAGCCTAGGTTAATTGAAATTCAATTATTGCAACCCTCTAATAACTTTCAGAGTAGGAAGAGAGAGATCAAAGTTTCCGATAATTATCACTTTTGAGAATCACGGAAGTAGATAGAAGGTATCTTTATTTGGTGGAAGTTGTGAGATTGTCTTTTATAGGGAATCCGGATGGCCATGGCGTAAGGAGAATCATGTTACTAACGCAACCCTTAGCGTAAAGTTGCTAAAACTTAACAAAAGTCTTTTAACACAGCTACTCTAAAACAATTTTCTACAATATATCATATAAGAATCTAAGCTATCATTTTTGGGCACTTATTTCTAACTTAAAACTAAGATAACTTGAGTTTTAAACATGCCTCAGACATTTTAATAATGGTTTCGGAATCTTTTGGAAATTTTTATAACTATATATCCCTCCTCAACTCCATGGCTAGACTCCAAGTCCACCCCTCCCCCTCCGAATACATCATAAGTCATATCATATATTTAAAAAAAGTCAAAAATCCTCTCATCCTACCTCAAAGTTGGTTTGTTATTATTAAAAGGTTGCAATGATTAAATTTCAACTTTCTGCTGACGCTCATAGCAATTAGTTAAATATAATCAAGAGTATGATTTGCGCACAAAGCTTATACAGTCTGCCAAAATAAATTCATCTTGAGAATTACACACCGTATTTAGAATCAGTTTTCATTATTGAAAGAGTCTGTCTGTAAAAAAGTGTTAAATTCTCATACTGCCTGCTTTTTGTACCATCTGTGGACTGAAGATGTGAATAATCCACTCCAAAGATTCCCTTTGAAAGTGTATCAATAATTTTTGCGTACTTCGTCAAAATATTGGATAGCATAATTAATTTATTTTTGAAAATACAATATGAAAAGTTTCATGGATTCATGTTATTAAAGTATCCCTTTATGTAAGCAACTTAATTAGACCATGACATTTCAATATAATGTACCTACATAGTCTAACATCTGTGAATAACATACATACATTAAATACAAAGTTTAGCCTTATAAACGAAATAAACATGATTGATATAATTAATAATTTAATACAAACGCTTATTCTCTGACTTGCATGTTTGATATAATTCCTAATTAATATTGACAAAAGGGGGAAAAGTGGGAAACAAAGTGAAAGGTAAGACGATCAAAATTGATTTAATATCTTAACCAATCGATATCATGTCTGTTATTATTTTTTTCATTTATATTTTTGAAGAACATTTTTAGTTCATATATTATGTGTTTTTTGTTTTTTTTCAACAATAATTTTCCAATAATGAGAAACGCAATATTTTGATTTATAACTGTCAAAGTAGGGTCAACTTCTTCTTTTCAATAGTGAAAGCATGATCAACGATCTTGCTATTCACAGATTTTACCTTCGTCAATTTGAAACAATCAAAGTCATTGAAGCTTTCGCGCCTAACTCGATTCTTTATACACTTGGACCATCTGGATGAGGCTCACATTTTCTGTGAATTTTTTCACTCCCAGGTTGTCCAGCAATGCCCTCGATTTAACATTGAATGGGGGAACTTGGTGGATTTCTTAGTCAAGTGAAGATTATTTTTTAAATTATATGGTCGAGTATATTAAACAAATCTACATCTCATAGTTTATTATTTCATAAATGTAATTTTGAATAATCATTATAGGGACGAGTCTCACGGATGAATTTTTTTTACTCTATTAATTTACATACACATATAACATATATAATTTAGTATACGTTGAGTTGATCAGTTTGTTATAAAATAAAAAATGACTGCGAGGCGTTGGTGAGAGCAAGACCTTTCGTACATATGAATAAAGACCCTGTCTTAACTAACTGTTATATGACTTCGGGGATAAATTGAATTACTGCAATAAAAAGTATAAAATTCTATTTTTAAAGTAGCTTTAGTGCATGGAAAATAAGGTAATCATATTTAAATTCAAATACATTTGCTTTACTATCCCTTTTAAAACAGTTTACATCAAAGATATACAATAGTGCATACTTCAAAAGGTGAAGCTAACAAGACCTCGACAACCAATGAACAACAATAGAAGAATGAACTCACAAAAAAACCCGTTTTTTTGTGTTTTTTTAAAGATAATTTTTGCATTAGAAGCTATTCAACTGTATTTCAATAGTTAATTTTTGGATTTTACAATTTTTTTAATTACCTATCTAAAAATAAATATTTGTTTCATAATTATCTTGTGGACCCCTTGATAATATACTGTGGAGCCCCGATTGAGAGTCACTACGTTAGAAGACTTTGGGTTAACTTTAACAACTTTATATACCTAGAGAATCAAAAATCTTTTCCGATCACTTTAAATACTATAATTTCTAGGTTGCATTGACTGATTTTAAAACTTCCGACGGGAGATGATTGTTAAGAATCTGAAGTGTTGATAGTCTACGTTTTCTTTTGTTTGGTTATTTCAAAACTATGAAACAAGTAAATTACTTCAAAATTCCCACAACATCTTCCCCACAAAAAAAACAACAGCTGGAGTCATAAATATGGGACTTGTTGCCTCAAGATGCCCTTCATTTGGTTCCCGGCCGGGTACAGACTCACAACTGGCCACTTCCTCATCCAGTTAACACCCAAGTTGATCCCATGGGTCAAAACCAACTCTTACAACAACAATGCGCCTCTTTTGGACTTTGCCTTCTGTGCACATGTAGAGAGCAAGGCCTGTGGCAAATGCCATCCCAACACTGAGACTCTTTGTCCATGAGATTTGGACAATATGGAAAAACAATTAATCAGGATGAAATCTTTTCCTTCAGAACCAGGTTGGAGGCCCTAATTAAGGCTAATCAAGGTCATATTGAAAAGTAATAAAAAATATATATCAGCATTAGACTCATTAAGTAGACAGTATTTGATTAAGTTAAGGGTTTCCAAATTGGGGAATATTTTTATTATAGGCTTTGGAGTTGACATATGCTCCAGCTTTAATGATTTGAACTTGATTTAGACATAAAAATTAGTGAGTTTGTGAAACTTCTGCAAATTGGCCTATTTTTAAATGATGCATTTATCATATAAGTTAAGGTATATAAAAAAATTATATTTTGAGTGTAAATTAAATTTTTAATTTGTGATTTTTAAAATTATAATGACATATATATTTTACAGTATTCAAACCAAAAATATAGTCGGATACAAAAAGTCTGAACTAATTACAGTTTGATCCTGTATGATCAAAAATAAAAGTTGATATCGTTATTTAACCGCTTTTTTAAAGATTCAAGTTTTTTAGGCTTAGTCTTGAAAAACATAGAGATTCAATTTATGAATCTGTCACAAAGCCTAGTGTTGAGTAAATTCAAAAGCCCGTTTTGTAATGCCTTTACCATGTTCAAAATTTGAGTTATCCTTGTTTGAACAAGAGTATTGTTTGTTTTTTAATTCAGAGGCTCATAATTCCAAGAAAAAAACATTCACAAAAGTGTAAAAAAATAACTTTTGATTGCTTAAAGTTTTAACTAAAATTTCAAAGAAATATTTTGTTTAAAAACACTTTATGTCGGTGTCAACTTGAGAAAAGGCCATCAAAATATTTCAAGGGTAAAGTTTCTTTTTTGAAGGAATTTTATATAAAAAGTCATTTTAATAGCAAATCATAAAAAGAAGAGAAAGAAAGAAAGAAAAGGAAATAACTAAGAAGGAGGAAAAAAAAAATGTCTCAAAATAAGATTATTTTTTAAGATTAGTCTTTGAAACATATTCATATATGTTGTCACTATCCTTAACTCTAACCACACAAAATAGCTTTGAAATTCAACTTCCAGGGATATTAAACAACCACGAATTTATAAGATTCCTTCTTATTCATTTGTTTCTACTTAACCAACCGTAATTATTTAATAGTCTTTATTATGTGAATTTTGAGAGGTTAAGAGTCACTTTTTTGCAATTTTCCGATAAACTATGCTGTAGAGCACATAATTAGCTGTGGAATGCTAAGAAAAACATTGTACTAGTCGCCACCATGAGCAAACAGTACGAAAAAGGGTTGAGATTTCAGTACTCCTCCGCACGGGGTTGTCTGGCAAGGCCATCTGGGAGCAGACTGGGGACTCCAGGAATACGATTTACAAGGTTTTGATGCGGTTGAAGGTCGAAGAGGATCTCTGAAATTCCCCATGAGAAGGAAGGCAATCCTCTGTGTCTATCAACTGCATAAAGTTGGCCATCAAAAAAAAGCTTAATTCCTCAATTTATGACATGACCAGGAAGATGAAGATCGTTGGCAATTCTCCCTCGCTGTTACGAAATGATGAATTACCTTCTCAAACCCAAGAATGGCTCCAAATCACCATTCACTTCTTGGCCAAGGACTTCTGCCTGCAGCAGAGCTCTGACATAACCTTCTAGATTATTCCATCTAGATGCAGGTGGAGTCAAAGGCCAGTAGGATATGCCACAATAGTACCCGATCCATGAATAACTCCGTCAAGAAGGTCTGTGGATACATGAGCTCCTAGTACATCCAGGAGGTCTGCGTGAGCTTCCACCAACGCCTGGAGCTCACCATCGTTTCTGAGATGCGGAAACATAGACAACAACCTGTTCTTTGGGGTTTAATGAATAATTAATAGGTAATAAACTTGTTCTCTAATTCACCCATGATCGTACCATAGACTTGAGTACTTTGTTCATTAAAATTTGTAAATATATACGATTTGTCTGATACATTTTATCCCCAAGACTTTTCACTATGCTTCTGGTATATTTAATCGGAAAATATGAAATTCATTATTTAAACTGATAATGCCTTGTTTATAACTTATTCGTATTTTTAACCTTTTTTTAAATAAAAGTTGTTAAAATTCGTTCGTTTATACTTTCTATTGATTTCTCGGATTTATCACATTTTTATATGTAAGAACGTAAGCGTATAATTTAATTTTGAAGCTATAATTAAAAAAACAAAAAACTACACTCAATGTCATCCAACTGATGGGC
The DNA here is from genome assembly GCF_016086655.4 of Lepeophtheirus salmonis. Lineage (NCBI taxonomy): Eukaryota > Metazoa > Arthropoda > Copepoda > Siphonostomatoida > Caligidae > Lepeophtheirus > Lepeophtheirus salmonis. Next base: position 2,651,515 of record NC_052141.2, on the reverse strand, counting down.
ACTAATTTGATTCTGAAAATTCCCATTCAAATTTAAAAAAAGAACCTTTTTTAAGAATATTTTTAAATAAGAACTTATTTTCTGTCTATGTATTATATTCATAAAAGTATAGTAAGCAATTGATATCTAAAAGTTGATGAAGAAAGTAAATAAATTTAACAAAAATCAATTTTTAATCGTTTAACTGTTTAGCATTTAATAACATACGTAATATTGTTTGGTTTTTTTTTTTACCCAGTTTACCAACGGCGATATAAAAATGATGTTTACAAACGGAAAACTAATGGTAAGGTTGTTACTGAAATCATACAAAAAAATGTGGTTGATTTAAAAAGAAATAATGGTAAATAACCATGGTAAATTACCTAAACTCATTCATTCTTATTTTTTTTTTTTTTGCCTATCATAATAACATGTTTTCGTACCTAACTAATAATATATTCAACCTTTTTTTCTTCAAAATATGTATGTTATATGTTTTTTTGCTTTTCTATCAATATAGACTTATTCCCTTCTTTGCAACAAAAATACTATTTTTATTATTAAAATACCATATTAATGGTTGTAAACAACATTAGTATGATTTGTTATGTTAATAGACATGGTATACATACATATATATATATATAATAAACCGTTTAAAGAAGATGGGAAAAACCATTAAAAATCCTAATCTTTATTGAGAGTAGGTTTCAGAATCTGCAAAGAAAAGTTAAACAACCAAAATTATAAATGAACCACTAATTTTGATGCAACTGTGAATATAAGTAAGCCTTTGGGCCTCCCTATGAGTTGGAAAAGAAGAATTATCTCTTCTCTGACGGGGATGTATCTGGATAAAAAGTTTAAGATACAGTTATAAATTTCTACAGATTTTATTAAACATGTTATGATTTGCAAGGACTGTGGAAAGCTCTTTAATAAGATACTTCATGCTTTGGTAGACTGCCTTGCCATCACTATCCTTAAATATTGCGTAGTCATCAACTGAAAAGTGTCGATGAATGTGGAAGAAAAATACGTTAAAGATCTTGTTTTGTTTTTAAATAAATTTCAAAGTAAAATAATGGAACTTCTGCTTCAATAAACACTTTGCTTTTTCTTAATTCTAATGGTCCCTTTGCTAGCCGCATAACTACTTATCAGACTATTTGGGAAGATGAATTCAGAATGATCATCATGGCAGCTTCTTTTTGCCAATGAAAATTCATAAATCAGGATGTGTGTCATTGAATTTTGTAAGAGAAGAAATCCGGTAACTCCCATCCACTTTACGTTATCATAGAAATATTCTAAAAAGGGGTTTAAAAATTATAAAAAAATTGCCAGTTTACTATTTTTTTTTAAATTGATTTTTGGAATATTACTTGAAATTCTACACCAGAGTAATAAGTATAAACTAAAATGTGTATTGATGTATTTGTTATGCAATTGCTGCGGTTCATTTATAAATGTATTTTTTGTATAATATGTAAAACAAATAAGTAATGGTTGAGTGGATTTTACAATAAATCAATTATTTATTTGGTAAAATGCTTGTTTTTATATTCTATTTATGAAGTCATTAATATATTTACCAAATATATTAATATGGAGCTGTATAGTGTATATGCATTAATTCCTGGAAGTGTAGCTCCCTCTATAGCATTGGAACAATGCCATAATGGTTTTTTGCTAATCTATTATTCTCTTAATCTATATTCTAGTGTAATGGACCTTAGGGTGTGCCAAAAAATCAATGTTTTCCCTTTACTTATTCCACCCTAACCTTATATTTCTCATGATAACGAAAACCTTGTTGTGCAAAATATTTTTTACTATAATTAATTTCAAACTAGAGTAGGTTTTCTCGGCATTGCCTGGAATATTAAAAAAAATAAAAAATAAACTCTTCTGCTTCCTATAAAACAAAAAATAAGGACCAGAAACTGTAAGAATTATCCTCGTTGAATGTTGGTATGTATCTTTTCATGCCTTTCTTTAAAGGAAGTTATCAGGTTTAGAGAAAAACAAATTAAACGACTGTTGAACTGTTGATCACTTATTTTTTTTTAATATTACTAAAAATCCTTTGTCTTATTCTTTATACATTTTTTTATCTCTATACCTAATAATCATCTTTAAAAAAGTGTACAAAGATATATAACAACTTACAGCAAGAATATCCCTTGGAATTTAACGGTTTTTATATTTTATTTTACAAATAGTAGTTGTTAGTCAAAAAGTTTGTTTTTAAAAAATGATATTTTTTTACCGCCATTGCAATACATGAAAAATTTCAGAAAAATCCATGCATAGATTTGTCCGTGATTCCTGGACACACACTCACATTCGTATTTAATTTATAGATTGAATGAAATATTGTGAGAATTCACCCCTTATTCGAGGGATTTTATAAAATTCTAAGAAGATATTCAATGTGTATATCACAATCTCTCCTCCCATTTGGTTTATTCATTACGTAAACCATTCCCTCTGTGTTCTTATTGTATTAGAAATTCAGCTCTGTCATAATCAAAATCTTTTAGATCTCTGTATATGCGCTGTGAAAAAAATATACTAAAACCATTCATAGACTCGGGAAAGAAATGGTTCATTGTTCCAGAAGAAGCCACACCAAGATGAAACGATTGCTATTTCTCTGGGTTAAAACAGAGACATAACTTACTATTGTTCAAGTATAGTGCTTTATATTGAAATAAAAACATAAACAAATATTGAGCAAATTAATAAGGTCAATAGCTCAGTGTGTTGGAAGGACATAATAAGATCCACCCTAATGGGCAAATTTGCTTCCTTTTTGACTAAAAAAATCTATTTTATTTTTTAAATTAATTTGTTATTGCTAAGGAAGTTAACTAAAATTAATTGCCTCATATTCTATTATTTGAACGTAATAAATTAACGAACGGCTATGAACTTTATTGTTAGTTATTTTCCTACTACAAATACCAATTTAATCGTGTAATATTAAGTAAAAAATAATATATTAAGAGTGAGTTGTAGCACTTTTCACATCTGGGTATATTTTTCAGCATGTTGAAGAAATTCTAAGATCTAAGGTAATATTTTTTTTTAAACTTTGATTACAATGCAACTTTTTGCATCAATTGCTAAAGTAGCAATATCCATTTGTATCCTTGCAAGATTGTGAGGCAACTTGACCCATCGATGGGCAAATAATTATGAACTTATTTTTAGCAGTCATTTCTTATCTTCGATGTTTTAGGTTTTTTGTTTTGTCGTTGTTTCTTCTGCTTCAAACTAAACTACTTGCTGCCTGTCTATGTTTGCTTTGAAACCCACATTTATTACTTGACTATATTTGACCCTTAAGTTAAGCATAAATAATTAAATATATTTTTAAATCTAAAGGAGTTTAATGTAATAATATAGTTTTAAAAGAAAATAAATTAATATGAAACAAATAATTCCGAGGCTTTTAATTCAAGAAATGATTCGCAGCTAAAATTGGGTGTGTGTCCCCCTCCCCTCAAAGAGTTAAAGCTAATGCAACCCTAAATAGTAGGGTGTAATTCCCAAATGTGCTGGAGAACAGCTCCTCGAAACTTGTTATAAATAGAAAAACACGAACTAGCCCCGTTCTCCTTTATTCTGATGGTTTTTTTTACTTATCTATATACCATAAAGAAATAAATACATAGAGACAAGATGCACTAATGATCAATTAAAGATATTAGCTGAAAAAGGGTATATGACATGACGTCAGATTGGTTTTTTGTACTTACATAAATATTTGGCAATTCAAACTAAAAAAAAAATAGTAAACTTCTTTCCGCTTTTCAACTTATATGATACCTTTATACCTCGAGGTGTATAAAACATGTCCTAGAAAGTGAGATCGGCTTTGTCTAGTTAGTAATCTGGAAGAGATTAAAGCTGCTATCACATGTATTTAGTTCTTGAAATGAGAACATCAAAGTTTAGAAAAATAACTGGTGTGTGTGCTCATGAAAGATGGAAAGGTTTGCTCTGTAGTTATAAGTGAAAATCTTTGTTAGACTCAGAGTAGAATTGAGGACCGGCATCAGACTAATTGCATGGTATATCTCCTTGCTATAACTGGATTGAGATTTACCCTTATTTATTTTCTCTCATGACGGGTTACAGCTGATATATTAAACGTCATGATAGTTAATCTGGTATTTTAATTAATATTCTTCAAATTGTGAGGGTGGCCATGTTAATTTCCAGCTATTTCTAATTCTACATACCGGTGGGGCATATATTCAACATCACTATTTATACAAAAAGATACATACAATAATTTAGAGTAATAACATTAAATTAAACTTTTGCTGGACTAGAGTTTGTAAGTCAAAGGTGTTTACTCCAAAAAGGAAATAACTAAAAAAAAAAGTAAAGCATTAAGTGGCTCTCGCGTTTTAATTTTTGTTCAAATATAATCTTAGTAATAGTTTTTATGTTGTGGCCCTCGCATCTAAAAGTTTTACTGTTTATTTCTATTTGACATTTTTACTAGCTGAAAGAGAAAACCTGTCTAAAAAGAACCAGATAATTTGTGATAAATAGGGGTCGATACTCTTTCTGCTCGTGTTACACAGGAGTGGTTCAAGCGATTTTTTCCCGCTCAATTCTGTCCTCTATTGCAAACAACTCGAACGTTGGAAGCTGTCAATGGAACAGAAGTATTGATGAATTAAGACAGCAAGATATCATCAAGAAGAAGCCAGTCCACACACATCTTTGATGACAAAGTACAAGCTCTGGGAGTTTGGATAGGACGTTTTTATGCATCTACCCTACAGTCCAGACCTGGCATCAAGTGAATACTACCTGCTGTGGTCTATGGTCACTGCAATTGGGGGTACAAATTTGCCCTAAATAGAGGATTGTGAAAATTGTTTGTCCGAATTTTTTGTCTATAAGAGCAACGGCTTCTACGAGAAGGACATAATAAAGTTGGATCCTCCTTGGGCGTCATCCATACATTAAAAGAAGATTTATGTCGACTACGGGAAGGCGGAGATTTGAAAAACAAGGATGTCGTATTAGCATTATAGGTATAATTAGTGGTAGAGCTAAATGACAAGGAGCGTGCGTTAAAATCGCCTTCTTAGTTATGATTTATAACTTATAAACTAGTTATCGACCGTATTAAAACTACATAGTTTCATAAAAGTACATGATATATCAATTTCATTTATTTACAAGCCATCGATAGAGAGTTATTTATGAAGCCATTATTAATAAGAGAGAAGACAATTATAAAAAAAAAAAAATTTTTTTTTTTGCAAGGCCTTAAGACATGCCCATCCGGACCAAAGTAAGAAAGTACAATTTGAAGGTGCTCAAGCGTTGTGGAATGAAGTCAAGCATGATCCTGACATTATGGCACAGAAAATATCTGATTTTCAAATTCAATCTGCTTGTATCAAGGGAAAGAAAATGAATTGTTGTTCTCAATTTTGTGTTATTTTATCATTGTTGTCTAGACTTAGACAACGGTTCATATCGGTATCAATAAAAAGAAAATGTAACTAATCTTGGCCTTCCTACACTGCAATGAAGATTCACCTTAAAATTCATAATGAAAATGACATTCAATTTTGCCCAAGAAAATAATTTACATGATATATTTCCAATAGTAAAAAATTTAGAAGAAAATTTATCATCACCATTTGAAGATGCTTGATCATTGATATTTTTCTATTCATTTGTACATTTTATCTCCGTTTATGTATGTATTATACAAAAAAAATATGATTAAAATTAAAAATATATATATAAAGATCAGAGAAAAATAAATAAAGCAAGGCATCATTTGAGTCATTTATAAAGGACCAAACTTAAAATAAAAGTCTCAATGAACTTTGAATTACGCAATTCATGATGAAAATATTTATCTTTCAGTTTGATTAAACTATAAATTATTGGTTATCCTCTAAAATTTATTATCCTTTGTATATATTTCCAATCAACTTGGGAATCTAGATTTTGATATGCTTATCAATTATTTTATGCATTCAAAGTTCTTAAAGGGTCGAAAAATATTCAATGGTAACTTGACAAAAGGGGGGTCTAACAAAAAACGATATCGTTTTGAGAAGGAGGAGCCGTAAAAACGATGTTAAAGAGGTTAAAAAGGAAAAAAAAAAATGCCGACGTAGTTTATGGATGGCCCCTTGGCAACAAGTTATCAAGCAGAAGGAGGCATACTTTTTTTTAAATCGGATGATTGTAATTTTTTTATAAAGTGTTCAAATAAATTAAAGAATACAAAATTACTTTTTCCCATCTTCAGGTGTAGTATAAAAAAATCCATTCTGTTTAATAGTATTTTATTATAAATGTCTATCTCTTTGGGATTCAGTACTTTTGTAATTTATATTTCTATCCGTCTTTGACATCAAAATTACCGTAACACAATTGACTAAACCAAAAAAAAAAAAAAAAAAGAGTGTGTTGTTACAGTATCAAGACTAAAAACAATATTCCTTTTTTTTTCATTCAACTTGCAACTGTTTTCTAATTGTTGGAAAAAAAACTGTCAAATATGGGATATTTTCTATTTAGTTGTGTCCATTTTTAAATATCACTCAAACAAATCATAGTCAAAGAATCAGAAAAAGGCCTATAAAGTTTTTTTAGTACGAAATTACATCTTTCTAATACAATGTAGTGCAAAACAATTACTCTTACACAACGCTAGATACACATTACTAAAGCTATCTGTAGGGCAATTAATGAATTTATGTTGACTACAACCATTAAAATTGACCTACAAATAAAAAACATGTCAAACTTTACAAATAATTTTGGTAGGGGACTTTTTTCTGCAAATATAAATGTTGCATTTAACATAATAAATGTATGAATATTTAGTTAGAAGGGTTGATGTATTGTATTAAGGTCTATTGTAGATCGTACGTGCTTCATTGCTCCAATTTGGCTAATTGAGTCATTAGCTTATAGATTTGAGATCGTATCAAATCTAAGAAATTCATTCCTTTAGGTTATGCATAAAAAGGGTGAAACAAAGACGTGCCTCCTTGGCATGGAGGGGGGGGGAACTCACAGACCACATACATACAAATGCATGATTTATGGACGAGCCACATTTTCAAGACGCACCTTTAATGAAATATGAGTAACGATTTATATATATATATAATGTACCGATTGTCCACAAATATGCAGTGCACTTTAAGAATAAAAAAATATTATCCAGATTTATTGCAGTAATTTTAGGTGCTACAACGAAAGTATTAAGCAAAAAAAAAAAAAAAAGATTAATAGAACCCATACTTTCGAAGGATAGCCGTGTAATTTTAAATTCGGGGGTTGCAACATACAGAGCGTTCAACTAACAGATTCGTAAGACGATTCAGGTTGCTTGGTACTGAACCTCTAATATTATTAGATATCACACATCAAACTCATGTAAAGTGTTTTGGACATTTGGGAAGATATTAAATCTTTTTTTGCAAGAGGTTTTACTAGTTACTTGTTAACTTAAATGCCTTTTTGGTTTTACTATAACATATTCAGATTTTAGTGGCTTGTTTTTTATTGATTTATTTCCATGTTAATGGGAATTGATATGAAAAATAATATCCTATTGTTTAATTTTTATTCAGTTAATATTTTAAACACATTTAGTTGTGGTGATGCTATTGTTTTTGAAATGTATTTACAAATATTTACGTTTATAATCCTTAATTATTTGGTAAATAAATTTTAATTTATAATGTATCACTATATTTTTTCAATCCATCCTCCCCAGAAAATTTTAGATAATTATAATATCTTATATTCTATATAAAAATAGATATAAAAGATTCCACCATTATAACTGATGCAGACCTCAGCATGTTAGCGGAAGGACTTACAGGGAGACTTTTGGCTATTGGTAGACATGTAGCTCAGTTGGAGGGCAACATGTATTTTTTTGAGACACCCTATTTCGGTATTAACTAGCAGAGGCCTTCTGCTCCATATATATTTGAACAAAATAGTCCAGGGAATTCAAGTCAAAATAAAATTGACCAGAATCCATTGGAGCCAACTTGCTCTTTATGGTGGTTTGGACGGTATTGCATGTATGAGTGGAGGCCCATCTTCGGTCTAGATCCCCTCTCCAATTGCCAAACCAAAGTTCTTGGGTTCTCCTTTACTTTGGTTTTGACATTATGCACCAGCCTTTCAAAAAGAACAATTTTTTGTCATTTTGCAATACGCAATACGTTTGGTATAAACTCTATTGTCATTATAAATGTTCATAGCCCTGAAGACGCTGATAAAGGAGACCCGAACTTGTGGAATACATAATTTTGTTTGTGACCAACCAAATTCTGCGAAACCATTTATTAACGATGCTCAGCCGTAGTTTGTGGATCCTATATATCGTAAAATAAACCGTGCACACAGGTAAAATGCCCCTTAACAGAGCAGCTGTTGATAACCTTCACTATTTCTTACTCTTGTTTTTGCATTCATTAGATTCTAAAGGGTGAATCGGACCTTTTGTTGAAAAAAATGAGTATCACTTAAACAATATCATGAGTTGTTTAAGACACCAACAAACTAATTAATCACTTGTATCTTTTTACGTTATTTTCTCTCTTATTTAAAAAGTTTTAAGTGAGCTTCATTGACAATTAATCAATCATTTATTACGAAAATTTTTTACAATGAGATATATCAATTTATAGGAGTTTAATATAAAGTTATTTGTTTTTAGTATTTAGGTTCCACCCGTAGTTGATTTTATTAGTAATAACACAAACATTTCGAAATATTTAGTTGAACTATTAAGCAGTCTTATAAAAAAAGTTCCAATTGCTTTAATCAGTTACGAGCTACATGAATTTTTAAAAGTGTACCGCATATTTTTGGACACCCGGTATATAACAAAGAATGAAGTCATTATGACTTGATTCTAATCAACAACGATCACTTTATACACATATGAGTATGTGTACGAAACCAATGAGACATTCCACAACGTGCCTACACGTGACTTCCTTACTCCTGCGTTGTTCAATTAGGTATACGCACCTTGGAGTACGTAAACAAATATATTTTACCCTCATAAAACAACATTAGTGCTATATGTATAATATTTATTCCCAAACTTTTGTCTTCTTCATACTTTGCCCTGGTTTTCATGGTTGAATGAACCACTGGTTAAAATAAGTACATAAATGGAAACTCAATGTGAGTCATATAGAATTAAAATCCATTTGAGCGAATGATTGATTGAAGAAGAAAAAAAAAATGATGGATATGTCAAAATAACTGACCCGTGGGTTAAATTATATCCTCTTGTCAACATTTGACTCTTTAATCCTCCCTTTCATTCCTCTCCCATTCCTAACGTGAATACTTATGTGGGGTTTTTTAAAACCCTATCATATTTTACATACATTATCAACATTGTATCAGAAAAATACTTACACTACGGGGTGGATATTTTAAATCTGGAACAATGACAGACCTGTATTTCTTGGTAACCCTGAAATTTATGTTTGTGAAAGTCTGTTCATCAGATTCAGCTGACAAAACTGTATAAGGTAAAATACAAATATTTGAGATTTCCTCCAAATTCAAACGCGTTGGAGCATTATTGTGTCCCTCTGTGACGGGTGCAGGTCCAAAGCGATTATTGTACTTACAAAGCCGCCCAATTTAACTGTTTACGATGTTGTCGAGGCTTTCAAGGAGTCTAATGGGTTGGGAACACATGCAAGGAAGACTTATGACTCAAAAAACTTGAGTTACTTGGTCATATTTGCACATATTTATAGTATCAATTATACGTGGCTACCTAGCTCAGCCTATCTGAATCTCTTGCATTACTATGTGTGTGATGTTTTGAAGGAATAGTAAAAAAACGTGCAGATAACACTGTTGACTTCTTGTGGGGTTCCATTCTCGAGGCAGATGCCAATTTGGACAAAGAGTTCTGCATCAAAGCCGTGCCAAGCTCAGGTCCCGGTTGGTCGCTGTGGTTGAAGCTGGAGGTGGTTGGATGAAGTTACTCAAAGGGGATTTTTTTACCCCTCAATGCTTAATGTCTTTTTATCCTATGTAGTAGTCATTACACATCTCCTTGTCTCCACTATACTGAGTCTTCCTACTCTTTAACAACAACCATAAATTTAACACACAGTAAATGCAGATATTGAGCCATCGTAAAATATTTTAGCTCTTTTTAAATGAGGATAACTTTTAGCCCACAAAACTTTTTAAGATGTACTAAAGATTCAAGTACAAGAGTTGAAAGGAAATATACTTCATTTTGTAAAAAACACAAAAGCTTATTTTATTAAACTTAAAATAAATTGATTAGATAAAAATACTCTGGATCATTTTTACCCCTTTTCAAAACACAATTTGATTGAATGGAAAATTGACCAAATTCTAACGTACTAAAACTACAAGTTAGGAACTTTCGAAATTCAACTATGGGCCAAGATCCAAAAATAAATTATTAGAGTTTTTTATAGAAAAATTAATTCAATAGGAACCTGAAATGGTCTCTTGATTAACAAGGAAGATAAATATGGAATTTCTGTGAAAAAAACCTAAAAATTACATCACCTTTTCAAAACCAAGGATTTCCAAACACCCATGCGAAGTAACAAAGAGTTATGCTGTTTAAATTCTAAAATTAAATTATATTTATGTAGAGTAAACACTCAATTGTCGTTAACTACCATATTACCGTCAACTAAAAATACAATGTTTCATGTGTACTGATGTGGACGTGAGATATACTTGAGTCTTGAGCAATAATTAGGAATTCTTACTATGACAACAAATCTGTTAAGACAATTTGTAAGAAATACTCAGTTTTTTAGTTGACGGTCGTATAATAGATTTTTTGATATGCATATTTTTTTTGTTATAATATCATAATAATTATTTACTTCCTAAAGACAGTCATTGCATAATTGTTTTAATTCTTTTTTATCATAACTCTTGTTTACCAATGAAAAAATAAATTATAAAAATCATTTATCTAGTAAAAAGAGAAAAATAATTGGGAAATATATTTTATATTCCCTCAAAGTAATTCAAATTATAACTATATCTGTAAAAAAATACCCCTAACTTTAGCTTCTTACCTCAATCACCAGGACTTGGCAATCTAAAGTATCTTTGACAAGAATTTCTGCCACACTTCTCCTCAAAATTTGTATTTGGTTTTAGCTGCCACCATGACAGCATGGTGCACCATGGAGACAGCTTTATTCGTCAAGAGCTATAAATTTGTTCGCCATTTTGTGCCAAGGCTGCTATTGCATGTGAAAAAGAACAAATTGAACAAAAATATAGTTAAATATAGTATTTAAATATATTAATAATTGGTTTTGAGTTAACTTTTCTTATTCATTGAAAATCTGGTGATTTGTCCCCCCCCCATCTCTCTGTAATGGGCTTTAAATAGAGTTAAATCAAAAATATCCTAGTGTTTAATTCAATGTTTAACCATAAAGTGGTATTTGACAACTTTTATTTGAAAATCACTGATGGATGAGCCTACTGGTTTATAAAAAAATAAATATAAAGGCTTGATTGAGTAGATTATATCAATACAATTGAGTCTGACATAATTTTCTATTGCAAATAATTTATTTTTGCACTTTTAAGGAGCTCATTAATGGGTATAAAAACTACCTCTTTAGAAGAGTAAAATATTAATAAAAAAAATCAATTTTCATTCATTTTACATATATAAATGAATCCCTGGTTTTTTTGTTACATCATTTTTTTTTCCTCACAAAAGAAAGATTAAAGAAAGAAAGAAAGAAATCTTTTTCCCTCTTAATGCTTATTGTTTGAAGATTACCTATATTTTTGGCAACAGTTTTGACTTTACATAAGTATATATGTGAGTTTATTCTTTGTCAGGAAATGATCTTTGATCAAAATTCCAGGAGGCAAATTTTTAAATTACAGGATCCAGCAATATATGGATCCCCTTATAGTATATTAAATACTCTGAAATTTAAATACTTCTTTATAAAAATAATTTATAAATTTAAATAAGAGCTCTAAAAATATTTGAAGCTGTTATCCCACAACAAATACTTTTAATACTTACAATGTCTATTAAAACTATTTAACAAATGGTCTGAAAAGTCACAGGCTTAACATTTACGACAATTTTGTTTTTTTCATTCAAAACTTGCATTTCAAAAACTATTGGTAATATGTTGTATTTTTGAATTTATATATTCGTTTTTGGAGCGGAGTACCAATAACTTTATAAGCCATTGCTTAGATTAAATAGTATTTTTCCACATCAAGAAGCAGTCTAAAATACGAAATTGTATTTGACCCACTGTTTTGTAAATAAAAGTAGGACTTTTACAATTATGCACAAATGTAGTTTAACACATATTTAAATTACGGGATCCCGTTAAAATAATAATAAGTACTTTGGGATTATAATTATTTTTTATAATTAATTCATATAAACAAATTGATTACTGGAAATAAATTTGCGGAAGATATTTTGCCCTGTTATTCCAGAACAAATTTTTACATTTAATATACAAAATCCTAATTCAAAAAAGGTAATCCTCATTTTTTACTTGTTTTTAAAAAGAAACAATATATTTTAAGCTAGTTTTGTCGTTAAGGAATAATACCAACAAGTATGGACCAACTCCAAATAATATTCAGCTACCGTACCAGTGTTTCCATTTCGAATTTATTTTGAATCGATGACTTTCAGAAACTTTAAGTCTATCCATTCGTCAGACCAATGTGTGGTCTTTCAAAGGGTTGCTACTAGAAAGGGAATCAAGAACTGTAATGTCAAGATAATCGTTGAATAACTGCAGAACATTGATTTTAACTCTGCTAAAAGATAGTTTAGGTATAGAGTCCTTTCCAGCACTCTAGAATGTCCAGTGTATTTCAGCACAAAACAATGTGTGATTTGAGAGAGTAACAATCTTTAATAATAATTTTCGAAAATACAAGGAACTATTGAGTCTACTATTTCTACTGTAAAGACACTTAATAATGAGTCTGGAAAATACATTATTGGACAAATGATTTATGCAAAGAGATATAATATAGATAACATATTTAATTTATTTACTTATTCCGATACTTTTTTAAAACTTTTAAAATAGTCGTTAAACGTTGATTTATTTTTTATATAAAAGTATTCGGAATGGAATGGAAAGATGATTTTTGTCTCGCAGATGATCAAATATTATAGCATTGCTTTGTTTTTTTGCTGTTAACAATATCATTGTTCTGAATAATACTGGTACTCCATTAAAATCTGAACAATTTGAATTTTAAAATTCGACAAGATATAATTTATTTTTTAGGAATAGAATATCACCAAAATTAATGGATTAATGGATGTGTGACTGAGCTATCTGAATCATTAATGTAGCCACCCTTACTGGTAATGATGGCTTCCAGGCTGCTTTGGAAGGCTTAACACTCGCTGTGGATATAGTCCTCTGTCATAGCGTCGCAGTACTGACTGAAAATAGCGATGGGCGCCTCGGTGTTTGGATGAAAGGCACTGCATGCCTTTTCCTCGACATGCACCCAAAATGTGTAGTCTTAGTTTTTTTTATTTATAAAATTACCTCTTACTAAATTTTGGATGTAAAAGTTTATAATTAAAAACAACTTATTTGGTAAAGTCATCTAAATTGGCACTTTTTTTTGTTAATCTAAGTCAAAAACAAATTTGCAAATTTTTTGTAGATATTAGAAGCCGCTCATTGGCTGTGATACACAGATACATAAGCAAAATGTCTAAATTTTATTTTAATATTTTTATCGTATTTTTAAAAACATTAAAATTAATTATCATAAACATCTATAAGAAACTTCTGATAGAAGTTTAACTCAGCTTAATTTGTTAATTTTACTAATAAGCTGTAATGTGTAGTATACGGATAATATTAAAACAAAATCATATTTTTTCCCAAATATATGTAATATTTCATAGCTTTAGGGCCGTTGAGCTATCTCTAAATATTCAGAGAATATGTTTAAACTTAGTTAATTGTAGTTTCTTATCAAAAGGAACGTATTTAAACCCTCAATTTTTTACTTTAAAAAAAAAAGTGATTTAATTTGAACCTTAATGAACATTGTATTAGTAGTAATTTTTTAATATAATCATTTGTATATGATAGAGTTTATATGTATATCCTTTATGAGTACCTTCATACCCCTCATCTACCTAAGAGGCCCTAACTTTGCATAGGTGCAGCTTTTGAAATTGGTCAGATTAAAAGAGGGGTTCCAATTTTTAAGGGGATGAGAGTCATGTGATGGAGCTTATTTTAAACCCTAAAAACAAAATTTGTTTTTTGAAGCTCAAAATCAAAAAGTCAAAAAGTTAATGACATCTCAAAAAACAACCATTCGAAAAAGAACGTGTTCTAAATTTATTCAAAATCAAAAAAAGTTATGGACAAAAAAGAAATTTTGTTAAAAATGGCAGTTTCGTTTTTTCAGACCGTGAAAATGGAAAAATGGATTTTAACTAGAGTATTGGATTTGTGGATGAAAAGAGTTTGTAGAAATTTGTCTGGAGTTTCCTTTTCATCTAAATTTCACATGTAAAAATAAGTGTTTAAATGACATATGTAGAATTTGACAAATTATTTTTTTATGTTTTTCAAAATGAGATAATGATCGACGGTTTTTTTTACATTATTCTCAATAACTTTTTTTGCAGCAAGTGCAAGTATTTTTTGGTAGGTCTGTGTTCCTCTTTATAATGGCAATAAATTATATATTCTACTTCAATTTTTTTTTTTTTTGCAGAATTAGAGTAAAATGGTTTTTTTTTAATTTTTGCCAAATTTCGAGTTAGTAATTTTTTTGATAAAAAAATTTGAAACACTCCGTCCTTGGCTTAAGCAACACTTGTTAACCTTTGCCAGTAGCTTCTAATATCAACAATTATTTTTAAAATGTATTTCTTTTGTGGCCACCATGGCCTCAAGTCTGAGCGTTAGAGCCTTGCACACCTTGATGATTTAGTCATTGGGCATATTAATCTACTCTTTATCAAGGCAGGCCTTCAAAGAATAAATATTACGATGGGGGACTTCGAAGGCCTAAATTGTTTAATAAGAGAGTTCAGGGTTGATCAGTTTGGTAATGAAGGGGTCTACAAGTTTGGAGGCCAGTAATCGGTTAAGTTTTCCTTTCAATAAGTTTAAGTTCTTATTGACTCATACGAACATTAATCTCTTTCAGGATCCAATCTGTTGTATCACCTCCTCGTTGGTGAGGGTTCAATTTCAATGGCCACACTGGTTAATAAATTTTATGTACCAGTTTTGTTTTGTCCTCCACTTCTTGTCCTTCAAAAAGGCTCTCTCCGTTTTAATCAGCTTCCTGAAATTACAGCCAAGCTCAATAGAGCAATTCACAATGTCCGTCACCTCTTTTACAAAGTAAAGGGCACGGAGAAGATCTGTAATCTCTTGTATTTTTGCCTCTATTGTAATTGTTTGTCGACGTTTAGTCCCGTATAATATGGGGTATGGAGTCTAATGAATTTTAAAATAATTTCTTTTGGTAATCCAACATTGATTGCAAATAAAAATGGCTTTATGGAGCTCTAATCAGCGCTCAATGATTTGCTTACGCTCACTGTTTAATGTTTAATTAATTGTGGTAATTCCCAAAAACTTACAAATACCGAAATTCCCGGAAAAAAAGGAGAGTAGGAGAAAAAAAAACTAGTAGATAATTTTAAAATGTGTTTATTGTTGACACCATCAAGCAACCATCTATTTTATCAACAAAGCTCTCTTGCTTCAACCATCACTTATAATCTGTTCTTTTTTTTTCTTAAGTAATATTTTAATTGTATTAAATAAACCACTTAAGAGGGCTTTTTTTTTTTGCAAAATTGCAAAAATTTTACATATATAAGAAGATATCAACAATTTGTAAAGATAAGGTAGCCATTAATGCAAAAAAGTCATTTTTATAGACTCCTACAAAAAGAAGAAATTTATTTTTAAAGCCAATATGGAAAATGAACTAAATACTACAATTCTATGCATCTCCTCTGCCTGTTCCACTTGTCGGTTAATGTTTACCATGCACATATTTATATCGCCCACGTTTACTTTTGGGCGAGGTTACACTGATAAGCTGATAGTCAAAGCTTTTAGTAGAGATAATTATCATTTTATGTCTTTTGCAACAAAAATAAGAGATTATGTATAAAATTTAAGCTTTAATACTTAGTGACTAATGCCTGACAATATCTGTCAACTTTGACAATTTTAATATATAAATAGGCCACTATTTTGTGGGCTTTCAAGATGAAGAAATCTATTTTGTAAAGGACGGTTGATTTACTGATTGGTGATAAAACCTTACTAAAAATATCGATTATATTAATTAATCTTAATAACATTAGATAAGTTGAAGAACTGGTTATTTTACACCCCAAGATATAAAGCAAAATACGATTTACTCATTTTAATCTACATTTTATCGAAAATACTTTTCAGTATGCTCCTAAAAATTCATTCATCTATTCAACGACATTATTATTTTTGTCTTAAGAATGCCATGTTTAGATATGAATCGTATATTTGCCAACTTTGTTCGAAGTTTAGGGAATTTAATTAACTATTCTGCTTAAAAACTTTCCTTTGTTTTCCCTTTTGATTTATTGGATCTTTCCTTTTTGCAAATTAAGGTTCTTTTCTATCAGAATAACAAGATATAACTCGTTGAAACCCCAAATTTATGTTGTAAATATTACAAAATAAATAAAAAGTGTTTTTTTAATCCGATGTCTAATATTCATACATGTATTTCTAGCAGTTTAATTCAAATTAACGATTGCAAAACGGATGGAACAACTATAAAAAAATGATTGTGTTGAAAATAATAAATCTGTCTTTAGTTCAGGCATTTGGATAACAAATGCAAGGCTAATTGTTGCCTCTCTAATTTAAAATACTTAAATAAAAAACACATACAAAATGAAATCCATAATTAAAACGATGGAAAATCATGAAAACATAATTCCTTGATCCCTTTATACACCTGTAATTAGTTTGTGGTCTCAGTAAGAAGTAACTTGTAATTATCACAGTTAAAACATTATAATTTCATTTTGGATAAAAGGTTCCATTAAATATTAATTACTTTAAATGAATTGGGGGAATCAAATTAAAACTAGCTCATCACAACGGATGAGGTTGTGAGAGATGTATGAAAAAACAGCTTATATTACATTGCTAGGAACAAGTTTGCCTAATATTTAAAGAAAGAAAAAATAGCTATAGGCGAATGAATCTTGATTAAAAATTGCAAACTATACAAATATTTCATAGAAGAGGCATTATCACAAAAACAATCAAATACTCATGACTTGACGTGTTAGGAAGATAAAAAAGTTATGGCGATTATTTGTTATTGACATTTTATTAGAAGTAGTTTTATACAAATGCTATATTTTTGGTATAATGATCAAAGACTTGCAAATAATTTTATGATGAGTACCATAGAAAAATAAAGTACAAAAGCCTTATTCCACAAGTTTAAAAAACATTTTTAAATCTTTTACTGTTGATATTGTTTATTTATCAATTATATGAGGTAGGGCCGGAATGAATATCTTTGAAACATGTTTAAAATTTAATGATACAGAGATTGTCTTTCTATAGTTGATGTAACATATGAAAAATAATTAATGTTTAATCAATCTTCTTAATCACAATTTGATAATTATAATCATTCATTCTCAAATTTCTATATAATATCATGCATGAATAATAAAAAAAGTTAATTGAATTAGTTAATTACTTGAGGTAGTATCGGCATGGACTCAAGTAATTATGCATTGAATAACTTACCAACTTTTCTTTTATAATTTAGAGAATAGCTAGTGATGAAAATTGTGTGTATTTCGTGCATATTAAAATTAAATGCTAATCTATATGGTACCCTGATAGTTTGAAGAATATTTTAGAAGAGAGCAGCTCAGCTTGTTTGGGATCCAAAACAGGAGACAGGGTCACTCATCCCTGAAAATCACATTTTCCAGTCTTCAAGAGACCGTTTCCTGGCATTTTCGAGAACTCCAGTCTATTACAAATGTTTTTTGGAGTCAATAATGGATTTTTTTCCTTTTGAAGGACTTGCAACCTATAGCTTTGCTTAACATTGTCCTTGGAGCATGTTTTGCCAATCCTTGATAAACGACGACCCAATTTTCTGCAGCTTTGACACATTTTCCCCACAGATTTTGAAATAGTATTTTTGCATTTATCCTATGAATTTTCTTCCCTCCCTTGCCAGTCTTGTCTCTCAGGTGATCACTTTTCTTGTCACTCATATACCACTTCTGAACATTCCTGTATAGTATATCCATTTCAATAGGAACCTTTTTCATTAATGACCAAGCCTTTATTACACCCACACCCTCTGATCTGACCTCCAAGTCATATTACATAACTGGGCTTGAACCCTAATATTTTCATCACAGCTTTTGAACTACAAATGAGTTGTACTGCAGGCATACGTAGTTATAAACAGTTGTTGTACTCAAATCCATTTTTTGATGTACTTTTGTAACTTTATATGCAACATGTATATCCGTTCGAATTAACAGGAGACAAATAGGCTGATTAATCAATTTAACATTTATTTTGAGACATAGTGTATATGTATGTTTTTCATTTTTCATTCATTTTTAATATGTGCTTCTTGTTTAAAATGGGTCCTTTTTTGACATACAATTAAATCAATTTACATACAAACAAATATACTTTTCGAATTTATTCAGATTACAGATGACAAAAAAAGAAGTATTGTAAAATTACTGATCGTTGATTGGTTAATTCGACAAAGAAATACTTAGCACATAGTACGAGCACTCTTTCTTCCCTGCCTTTTTTTGGACCAAATAAAGGCTATTTTGTTCTAATTAAAAAAAAATGGAATGATTATGAAATGAAAGAGAAAATTGAAGTGTAACAGTCGTTTAAAGAGTGTCTTCAGGAATTAAAAATAACTTTTATTTTAAAATTATGATTATGTTGAAGAAAAATAAAAACTATATTAAACAAAACAAAAAATCTTTTAACTTCTTAAGACATTCATTAAACGGTTGTTTCTATTTAATTACCTCTTCCCTTTTATAACCTTTTTTGTTTAAGAAATCACGTTATTTGGCAAAAAAGTGAATACAAGAAAAGGGCGTGTATTACATTTACAGCGTGCATCCGTTGTTATACGACAAAGATTGAGCGTCTGTAACAGATGCACATACGCAAGTAAGGTGTGGTTTGTTGTTTTGGGGATTAGCCAAAAGATTTTTGTGTCATTTAAAAAAATGCATCGATCAACAAAGTATTTATTCTACATTTGTAGAAAAGGTAGTGTCCTTGTTCACATCTGCGCCGGACGAGACGACATTGAAATTGCAAATTTCTTAAAATAGGACAGGTTATTTGTCTGAAGAGTCAGGATTGGATCTGAAAGACTCTGGAAAAAACATAAAAACTCGGTTCTATATCAAACTGCAAAAGGAAGGAAAAAAGTTCAGCTGTTTGTAAGTTTTTATTACTTTGCTTGACACAGTGTTTTACTACCAAGCTCACTGAACCTCAAACCCATGGAATTCGATTAGAAATAGACTAACAGATCTTCCTGCAACACAAAATCCGAGTCGATGCTCAGGATAATGGAGTTGTTTTGTAATCTGTCAAAGAAGACTGTCATCAAGATCTTCTCCATTTTAAGAGGTTGTGTCGAGTTTGTGATTGACACAAAAGAAAATAATATTCAATAATATATAAATATATGTTTTTATTCAGCTTTAATTTGGATTGGTATTTATTAAAGTTAGATTACTAGTGTAGGACTATTTTTAAATAAATCCTGTTGGCTTATTAAGTAATTGTTACACTTTTACAGAGCTTTCCTTGATTAGATTGAGTAAGGGGTAGACATCATGGGTTTCACAACTTTTTTGTTAACAAAAACGGTGTATCCATAATACTTTCAATAAATTAATAGAAAGATTCTGATAGATTTCGTTATAAGTCCGTATTTCTTTTTCCAGAATTAAAAAGTAACTATAAATATTCCACTGCAAGATGGCGCAAATCTACTAAGTTGTAGTAATAAACAAATAAGTATTCACACTACTGATTCAGCAAGACGGCTAATGTCAACAAGGTTCTTAATTCAGTAATATCATATGTCTCCCTCCTACTTTCTTCTTGTATTCCCCAAAAATCCCTATTGAAGAATAAATATTAATGTGTAGAGTTGTATAAATTATGACTAGAGCGCGTGCAAACCTAATACAAGTTGTAAGATGCAAAAGTTTTATAATTTTCCGAATACTGTTATTTTTATAATACTTTTTTTAAAGACAGTATCCATAAATAACTATTACAAAATCCTGCTGGCTTTTTGGGACTCCTTTTATGAACAGCAAAGAAAGATGACACCCCCTAATGGATGGCAACCTCGCTACTAAATATATGTAAATAAATCCAAGGAGAAAAAAGAAGATATGAAGTGTAAATGTTGTGGCTTAGCCTGGGAGACCTCACATGAAACCACTTTTATAACTGCTGTATAAGTTGGTTACTCAAAAATTAGAATCTTCTTTGAGGTCGTCAAGCCTCAGTTCTAAAAGTCTGACAATTTTGTACTTTATGTTATTCAAAAGGACTGAAAAAATTTAAAATTTGATATTAGTTTTTTTGTTTGTGATCAAAAATGTTCAAGCAAAAAGCAAAAGGGCAGAGTGTGTGAGATCCTTCACCCACATGTCGACAAGTGGAAGCTGTTCTGAAAAGGAGAAATGATCGCTTCTTGGCTAGATCAAGAGCTCAGATAGAGGAAACATTAAGGACAAAGCATCCAATTCAGGTCATGGTTCTCGGCATCTTGTAGTCCAACGGCAGCAAGATACTTCGCTACTTATTCTAGGTCAACAAGAAAGTCAACACAAACATCTACTACAAGGTCCTCAGGTACCATGTCTTGCCATGGTTGAAGTGCCCGTAACAACTATGTGCTTACCCAAGACGGCGCCCCGATACACACGTCCAAAAAGGTGTGGCATTTTTGCAAGGAGAAAATGACTACATTCTGGCTGGCAAACATCAGTCCTTCGTCATCACCCTGGGGTAACCCCCTGGACTTCGCTGTTTGATGTGCCTTGGAGGGCAAGATGAACAAGACTTTTCACCCGAATGGCAATGCTCTAAAGGGGATGATCACTGAAGAGTGGAACTACTTGTCGACTTCGTCAAGGCCAGATGTGCTTCTGTTCTGTTAAATTATTAACTTTTGTGCCAAAGTTTTCCATCAAATGACAGATTCAAGATTTCTTTAACGTTTCCATTCCAAGGCTGTGTAGCTTTTGATGATATTTCCAAAAGGATCGGAATATAATATATTAAATAATTGTAAAGTTCAGTTCCACCTCAACCGACTCGACCCTCTTATTGGTGTGTGACGAAAACAGAGCAAAAAAAATCATATTGATAACTGTTTACAATCACTTGGTATGATCAAACTTAATATCTAAAAGAGAAATTAAGAAATTTATAGGTCTGTTTTTGTGGTATCACACATGGAATCAAAAATAGTGTAACAAATCATTATGAAATTTTGCAAGTAGAAGTATAAAATAACCAAGTATATTCCTATAAAATTGTTTTGGGCGTCCAAGGTCATTAATGGCTACTTTTGACAGACTCCTTTCCCTCTTTTTTTCCTATTTCTCTATCTTTACCTCTGTCTCTTCCCCAACTTTTCTCCTCCCTTTTTTTCTTTCTATATCCCCCCTCTCTGTCTATTTTCTTCTACATTCATTCTTTGCATCTATTTCTCTTTATTCAGTCCTGCAATGCAGACACTCATTGCTAGTTGTAGATATAAATATTTATTTAAATTAATACAGAGTTAATCTCATGTAGTGGTACACTTAATGTAATTTATAAATCAGAAATATATTCATCGATTATCTTTAATTTCGTTACAAGATAGGCTTGTAAATCAAGATTCCTTCAGTAAAGATTATGTAAAAACAAAACAAACCAGAACGAGTAAAATAGAGAAACAAAGGAGTGAAATTTTAAAGCTTCCCTCATGCAGGATATCTCCCTTGGCCATATCCAAGGAGCTCCGGTACAGCCGTACCACTGTATATTACTCCAGGGATTTATTCAGCGCTACCATGGTCTTGCCGCTGTAGTCACCACAGGCGAAGTCTACCATCCTTTTTTTTTTGTAGTGAGGTAGCCAGAGAAAAGTTAGAAGATAAATTTGTTTTAATGTTATAAATGTCTTCAGCAAACCTATCCTTTAAATTTTGCTTTTGAAGAAATAATAATAATAAAAAATGTATCAATATATAAGATCACCCCTGTCATTGGACATTTGATGTATAAATGTGAAAAGTATTGGTGTTAAATAAAGGTACAGAGTAGTACATGGCGTTTGTGCTCGTTAAAGATAGAGAATAAAAATGAGGGTAGGCTCCTCGGGAGTTAATTGTTTCAGTTCTTGTTGGACTTTAATTAAAATTTAGGAATGATATTGCGTTTTATTTGCTGCTAGATACCGAGTAGAATTTGTGTTTATTTACTTTATCTCAAAGCTACTTGCAAATAATCTAATTAAACGTTTTGACAACTAAGCTGCTCTTCTCTCAAATATTATTCAAACTATCAAGTTGAGCACAGTTTATATTTTATACAACTCTATCAATACTTCAATTATGATTGTATATATATTTCGTTAGCAAACCTGATTCAGCTCTACATCAGCTCTGTGACTCCATGACTCTTTGTTTGCTATTTTTGTTGTATAACTAGAAGTAGATTATTCCTTTATTATTATATATTTTCTATACATATCTAAATAGTTGTTGGTTTTTATGGGTCCCTAGAGACACCCACAAAACTACATTTCTTTAGATTATCTCCTATATTAATGTGCTCCTGAAAATAACAGAAAATAAAGTAAATTGGAAAGGAGGACTTGCATTTAGAAAAGAAAGATAAAATAAGAGAAACTTTATTTGATCGTTAAAATTTAATAGGCATTGGACTTGAATAATCCCCTTGATAGAAGAAGATACTTTGATATGCATATACCTACATAAAAATGCCTTTATTATGCTTAGGTAAAAAGTCTCATGCCACATTTAAAAAGGTCAATAAATAATTTAAATGTAATTTTGATATTGTCATTTTTTTCTATGGAACTACTCAATTTATTTCAACATAAATGCTTCTTCTAACGAAATGAATATAAAATAATTTTAAAATTAAAATCGTAAGGTATGTAGCTTAGCGTTTAAGGTTATTTTAGATGGCTTTTGTACTGTACACGTAGTGATTATGACATTTTGTTAACATCTTGTTTCTGATGCATGGATTTGTATCTTTTGCCATGTGAGTGAAATGGATTACAATGCTATTTTAAGTTAGCATTGTACTAGATTGAACTAAAAGCAGAAATACAAACTTAATAGATTAAGAACGTGGAAGAATAACCTTACTGCAAATGTTCTAACATTATAAAATTACTAATATCTCACAGATTTAATGCGGAGTGGGGCTCAAACATTCGAATAGAGTTGCCTTGAAACCGTCCAATATCACTTTAAACAAGTATATATTCCTTTAGAAGAAATCCTCCAACATTTTTGGACTTGTTACCCACCAAACACTCCTCAATTTGGAGAAAAATATTTTAAAATGTTTGACCTCTTAAAAAAGTTTAAAAGAATCAAAATTAGTCTATTTAAAAATAAATGATTTGTAATTATAACTAAGTCGCTAAAATCCCTATTCGTATCAATATTGCTGGATGCTGCTGACAGAAAAATCATAGCTGGGCAGAAAAACATGGAATCTTGAGTCTCCTGGCCTTTATTATCTATGTCAGAAGGTGTCATGGTATATTCATGTATAGGGACTGTCCCAAATCGCCCTCCTGATGGTTGTAATAGCCAAGGAGATGTCAAAAGTGAGGTGATTCATCGATTTTCTGGAGTCCTCCTTGATTTTCTTCTCCTAGCTGTACAGGAAATCTGTATCTCCCTTTAAATAAATTTTCCACTCCCTGCTTTCATGGAGAGGTGTTCTCCATCATTGTTCATCTTGACCACCTTCATATCCAACCTCAACTTCAGCATCTGGGATTCTGAAATGGGTTGTCTTTTGGTTTTTTTGTTAAAAACATGATGACGAAATGATTATTATAGTGTGTTTATAAAAAAAAGAATTGTTGAACCTGAATGTAAAAAACTAACCACTAAGCCTTTCGACATTAATAAGAAAATTAACATTAATTAGCAGTCCACGTTTTGCTATCAAACACTGTACAACATGGGATTTTTTTTTTACCTGGGATTAGCTTACTTATTAATTACAATTAATTATTGTGAGTGTTTATAAAAACAAAACATACAAAACTCTATGTTTGCTACTGTAGATCAATTTCTTATTATTTAAGCAGATATAAATACTGGGAAAAAATATCCAATATATAAAAAATTAACATTTCTACCATGAAAAGAGTATAAATAATTAAAATATATATTTTTGGACACATATAAATTAAACCTCTAGTACTCACTTTTATAATAGATATTGACTGATATATAACAATGGTTTTTAAATTGTGTTAAGAAAAATTATCTTCGAAATACGCAGCCCTTTGTTAGTGAACATCCATTATATAATACCGTTAGTGAACTAAGAAAAAATATCCCAATAATAAAACGTATTTAAATATATGATAAACAGTTGATCAATTATTAAAATTACTTTATTTAAATCACTATTTTAACTGATCCACTCATAAATATGAATTAAATTGCAAAAAACACTTGAATGGACATAAAAATAGAGAAAACATAAATATTTTTCCTAAAATAGTCTTTAAAACATGAATTCTATGATTCAACAAGAAATAACTTGTTATTATTATGGAAAAAAGTATTAAATATTTATTCGAAACATATTTTCTATTTATTTATAAATCTTTAGATTGAAAATTAAAAGAACAATCTGAAGAATTAAAAGGAAAAACAATTTAACAACTTCTAAAAATAATAAGGATTCATAATTTCTATGTATTTTTTATTTTTTAGGAATCCCAATAAGACACCCATTATATGGAAATTGGCAAGAGGGGCTGTGAGCCCTAACAAAAAAGAAAAAGGAATTTTTAGGTTATTTTAGAAAATTCATGAATGAATTATTTTTCAGAAAACTTGCATTTTTAAAGTTTATTTTCGAAAAAATTTAATATTTCAATTTTTTTTCCAAAAAATTTTAGTTATGGGATTTTTTTCAAAAATTAAAAAAAAAAAAGATTTAATCCTGCTGACGCCAAGATTTAGATTTAACATCTCCCGTCCTCATTAGGAAGGCTAGTAACGCTTCTGATGTGGCTGTATAAAATAATAACCCCCATATTTAAGCTTCCTCCTCACGATCAAAATAACAAGAATCCAAGAAATCAAAAGGACAAAAGAATTCCTATGAAAAAAAAAAGTAAATTAATTTCAATAAACCGTGATTAAAAATTATAAATAAATAAATAATTCATAAATAAGGCATTACTAAAATAAATCATGAATTTACGTAATGTTAATGAATGTTTCTTGAGGATAATGAAGTGTATTGCCAATTTTTTATAAATATTGGTGTATGTAATATCCCCGTTCATAAAGAGAAATATTTAAAAACTATAAAAAAAATAAACTTTTACAACCACTTCCAGTGGTAGTGACTCATTTCTCAAATGAAATGTAATCTAATCAAGTCTAGCTCTTAAAAAAAGAGATTAACAAAAAAATTAGAATGGATTTTTAAATTATGTAACTTATAATGTTTTGATAATTATAAAATTAAAATCCCTGTCATAAAAAAATAATTTTTTTCCTAATAAATTAATGTATAATTACGAAAGTTGTCTAATAGTTGAATATATAGAGATGATTTTAATATATATATATATAATTATACCAACTGGTTTTATTGGTTTGAAAAAAAAGAAGATTAATATATATTTGTTACTATAATAACTTTTTAGCACAAAAAAACAAATTAATCGTCTTCTAAATTGCTTTTATTTTGCCAATTTTGAATTATTCTCTAGCAAGTTACAGCTCCCTTTTTTTTTTGCACAAAGCCATAGTTTTAATCAAAAAATCTATTTATATTTAAATATATCATTATTTAAATTGTGCAATTTCCTTTAGTAATATAAAAACACATTACAAAAGGTGTCATTAAATTTTTTATATTGATGTAAATGTGCTAAAAGAGGTAGTGAAAAAAAAGTGTTGATAATGAGAGACACTTTACTAGTACTTAAAACTATTAACATCCGAGATGTGTGTTTACAGATTGTCTCAGCGAAAAAAAAACACACTAAAAGGCTAAAAATGAACTCAAGAACCATAAATGAAGATTTGGATTCTGCATATTTTTTATGTCAAAAGTCAACAAATTTTCTTGATTTCAGAAGCGTCAATATGCTAATTGCAATGTGCTACGAATATATTCTATGCAAAATCATACTATATCATATATGAAATACTGCAGTGTTGTATTCCTTCAAAGAAGTTGTGACTATTTTAAGCTGTTGTGTTGATCAATATTTAGGACTGATGACTTCAATTCCGTCTAATTCAGTTTTGGACCTGTACAGTTCAGTCCTGCTGCATATCAGTCCTAACAGTTAAAACATTCAGTGCTTCATGGCGATACTCTACTATTCACCGTCGAAAGAACCGTTACCAGGGTGTGATAGGACTGGTCCTAAGAATGGACAGACTAAACGGAATAGATACGTACTCATACAATACTACTACTTTACCCTGAATATTAACTGCAGTTAGTTGCCATCCACATAATTCACTTTTAACTAATATCATTATAACAATAATATACTTCAATAGCTTTATGTAGCGTTTTGTTGGCTCATACTTATGTGTTCCAGTCCGGTCATAGGACCGTTTCTTAAGACCATCGTTCCTTAGGATTGTCAGACCTATACTTGATTAAAAACAGGTATAAATACAGTCATAATGAATATGTCGTCAAGAAACAAAATTTATAAGTTTTTTGGATTGAACTAAACTTTTCCAAGACTGAATTTGGACAGGACTGGAGTTGTCATTACTAAATTAGCACCTTCATAGCACTAGCTACATGTGTCAGTATACAACAATATTTTTGGTAGACTGTATCATTCCTTAGTTTAATAAATTTGTTATATATCTTTAAAATGAAAACTTTACTATACAATGCAAACCAGATTCTATAGGTTTGAGATGAATTTAAGATATGCTGCCTCGAAGCTTGTAAAGGATTTTGTGGATTCATAATTTATAACAGGCCTATATAACTATTCATAGTAATAATGCTTGCAAAGTTTTAATTGCTTAGCTTCAATAATGGTGAAGATATAGTCACTCAAATATTAAACATTAGATATGTCAGTTCATACATTTGTCAGGATAGCACGTTTAAGTATTGGGTCAACAAACAGTCAACTACATTTTTCTTTTAAAAGTTCTTAATACGGCAATAAATAATTCAGATAAAAATGATTTTTTTCTTTAGATCTGCAATTTATAGAGACCAAGACGCATAAAAAAATTAGTTGAGCAGAAAAGTAGGGGTCTTGGAGTAAAAATAAAAGCAATACCCCAAAGTAAAAATTTGAATCTGTTTGATTAATTTGCTTGGGTGTCCTTTACAATAAGGGCAATCCTACTTTTATTTAAACCTCTGCAAACTTAAGACAGCTATCAATAGTGTTGAGTGACGCCATCAAGGACCAAACTTTATAAGTTTTAGGAATGGTATGCAGGACAGGACTGCAGTCCTAAATAAGGAATAGCATACTCCTTTGGCTGGAGAGGCTGTATCACCACAAATTAAGGAACTTTTGCTTTTTACTAGAAAATTTAATATTTGAATTTTTTTGCAAAAAAATAAATTTTTTATAACTGCTTTGGCATTTTTAAACTTTTTTTTTTCCTTTTTTTGTGAATGACTTTAAATTTTTGGAAAAAAATTTAATATTTGTGTTCTTTTTTTTTCTAAAAAAATTTTTGATTTTTTTGTTCTCCAAAAAAAAAAATTATTTTTTTTAGCAGTTGTGGATTTTTGAATAACTTTTTCATTTTTTTTTCAATTTTTGTGAACGTTTGTAAACGTTTTACAAAAAAAATTATATATGAATTTTTTTTCCAAAAAAATAAATTTTAAAATTTTGTTACAAAAAATATTATTTTGGGATATTTTTTCAAAAAAATCCAAAAACCAAGCCCTTCACCCAAACAAAAAATATATAGATAGGACGCCCCTAGTGTAAGTTTAGGACACAAGTAACTCTCATTCTGTACAATTCTTCAATTAAATCAATATAAAAAAGATCATATATATTATAATACTGACTATTACCAAGGAGTTTAGCTCATATCTGGTAAATGAAGCAGTGAAGGTCACTCCTAGTTTCAGACAACTCTTTTATTGTATTGTAAAAATCCATTCGTTTATATAGTAATTCAAAAAAAAAAAAAAAAGCTACAATTATTTTTCTTAAAATTGCGTGTGAATTACATTTGATTTCTTCGATGAATTATTGTCAATTTCGGTCAACAAACTATTATTCTTACTTACCCTTTAGATGCGTCATAAATTCCACTTAAAGTAGCCAAAGTTGAAAGTTATGGGTCATCATAACTCCTCCGACAAATTTAAATACAAAGCATAAATGGACTTAAAAATATCCATAAAATAATGGGTTTTATGTATATGTATGTTGAGTACAAGTTGCAACTCGTATATGCATGTTGTACAAATTGGAACCAAAAAAGGAGATAAAGTATTTTAAATGAAAAATTAGCTGTAATTAAGTTAAAGATAATGCAATTATTGAATATTTCATGGATGATTAGTATATTAATAATGTAATTTTTAGCTATTTTAATATAAATTACTATTATGTAAGTAATACGTGGGACATTATAAACTTCAAATGTTCACAGTTATATTACTCATAAATAATTAATAACCAGATAAATGTATTATATCGAAATGAAACGATAGTAACTATTGTTATTAAATAGTGCATGTTAAGAAGACAAAATGTACTTGTACAATTTACTTATACAAGTTGCAACTTGTACAAACATCACAAAATGTACACATCACATATAATAAATAAATCTAGATTTTCTCCTTTACTTGACTTTTGTTCAAGATTGTTTTTACCAACTTTTCATGGTTTTCATCAAAATTTTATTGATTTATCAAAAAGGTATAAAGGTTCAAGGAATTTTTTGCTGTACACCCTGTTTATACATCAATTTATGTACCTATACCTACATATATGTATTTCTGAAAAAAGCAATAAAAAGAAACCAAACCAAAATATTTTAAATTTAATCAAAGTTTTATTATTAATAAAAAAAAAATATACGTTCTATCATTTTTGATGACTCTGGTGAAGAAGAAAAAATCAAGTTTTAGATGTATTAAAATTGAGAAAATGTGTGGTCGGTCAACATACAAATAATCCAGAACAAAAATAAAGAATCCCAATTATTATTTTTTACTTGATGTACATGGCCAATTTTTATTATTCACCCATTTTAACAAACAAAGTATTAAAATCCATGACTGGATCCTGTTGTGAATACGGACACGCTTTTAGTTACTATTAATTATTAATTGAAACACATAGAACAGAATTTAATCAATGTATCCGCCCTTAGAATTGATCATGTGTTCGAGGAGTTGGCAGAATCTCTGGAAGTACTCGTTACTCATGGAAGCCAGACCTTATTGACGGAGGTCTTAAGAGTGTGGTTTCTTTTGAGACCTGGGGCTCTACGTACTCCAAGGTGCAATAGTCTAGGGAGTTGAGGTTTCAGCTCTGCGGTGAGCATCAGGACAAGTTGGTCTGGAGCTACTTTTTTTTTTTTTTGCGGCGTGGACAGGTACTACATCTTGTTGGAACACCTAGGGAGAATTTCCAACGATGTATTTGATCCATGGGAAAGCCTTGGTCTCCATACTATTGACGTACTCATCAGCCCACGCATGTATCCTAAAAGTAACCATACGGGATTCATGATCTTCCCGTTGGATGCATGCAGGCCTAATATTTTCACCGAAGCAGAGTGATTGGTGATGGATTCTCATGTCACTACTCTATCATTCTGCCTGTTGAAGAGAGGATCATCAGTAAAGGTTTGCTCGTCAGAAGAAATGATTTAATGAGTCCACAGGTTCCCTTGGGGTGGTTCAGCATATTTTTTTACCCTCCTTTTCTCTGCTGTTATGTCAAGAGAGGCCGTGGAATAAGCCGCAGATACTTTCATCCTTCCTTTTTCAGAGCCTTGGATACCGCTAATGGGGACTTGTTCATCTTCCAGGCCATTTGAGCGGTTGAGGAATTCGGATTTCTCTTGAAGGCCGACTTCAGGCAGTTGACAGAAACAGACGGTTTTCCTGTCTGCTTGTGGAGAGTGTCTGAGGTCCTCCTCCACCTTCAAATCAATGAATAGATTGTAACTTGTCCTTTTTTAGGTCCCATTTTGCTCAAAGATGGCCTTCTGGGACAATCCTGCGCGGGGAAGTACTGCAATCTCAATCATCTTCTCGTACAGTGTGCTCATGGTAACGCCAAGAACAATGTTTTTTATAATGATCAACAACTAATTAGGAGTTCTACAAATCTGTTCTTTGGAACATTGTTAATAAATGACTCGAACTTCGGTAATACATCGTAATATTTCATAACAATATTTGAGTTGATAATCTGCTTATCATTCAAATTTGTGTGATGGTATAAAGTATAACTAAGATCATTAGCTATAGTTTATAATTTTTATTTGATTAAAGAGATTTATATTGGCCCGATATGGCCTTATTCTAAGGTAATTTATCGATTTTGTATTTTTTTATTGTGACGATCAAGTTTGACTAAATTAAATGCCATTTCTTATATAAGTCTCATCAATCAAATAAAGGTTTTAAACAATAATAAAAAAATTTGACTCCACCAATTCAACTTATTATCCTTATTCAATCTATATTCAGCTTCACTTTGAAGCTGACATCGAATTAAATTATCAGTTCAATCCCCACTATTTTCATCCGCTGAATTGCAATCCAAATCAAGATTATTATCAGGAAGAGTTATAAAAATTCAATCTCCATCCTCTGTTCCTTCCTCTAGAATGTCTAATATTTCTTGTTCGGTCAACAAAGAAAAAATCAATTTCCTTAATACCTTCAGCATGTATAGAATGTTAAGTTAATATAAAGCCAGAGGATTTTATTTAGAATGGTGAGCCAATTTCTGATTGTATTGTCTTTTTGGTTAAGTTCAACTTCGTGATTGGAGGCAATTACTCTTATAAGCTTTATCGGGGTTTTTTTTC
Source organism: Lepeophtheirus salmonis (assembly GCF_016086655.4). Taxonomy (NCBI): domain Eukaryota; kingdom Metazoa; phylum Arthropoda; class Copepoda; order Siphonostomatoida; family Caligidae; genus Lepeophtheirus; species Lepeophtheirus salmonis. The sequence continues at coordinate 2,620,044 of NC_052141.2, read as the reverse complement.
TTCATTTTTTTAAATAAAGGCTAATAACCAATAAAGTGGTTAAGCCATGCTTTTAAAAGAGTGATTTGGCTCTGGCTAGCTTATGTTTTTGGATAGTTTCTCTCTAATTGCTACTTTTTTATTCGTTTACTCAATTTTTTTGGTTTTAAAATAAGATTTCTATTTAGACAAAATTGTCAGACAAAAAAAATCACTCTAAAACATGTGGACGCTTCTTCTACTCCACATACCATTTTTTAGTAGTTAAAAATAACTTAGCTATAAAATTGACAATAATGCTTCAAATGATAATTAATTTTTTAGGATTACTAGATTGGATCAAATTAACAGGACTAAAAATTAAAAATCCATGATATATATAAATCATGGTATTTATCTTTACTTTTTTCTTTTGATACCATATTTTTTTTAAATTTCGTATTAAAAGAAAAAGCTGTTAAAATTCGGAACAAATGTGAAACTTTTGGGCTCAATGTGCTATGTAATGTAACTATGGTTCCATCAAATAATATAGCACAATTGTAATCCACTGAGAAAAAATATTCTTGCTCACTTTTTGGTTGACAAATATAACTTCATTTGACATTATTGAGCCAATGCTCCCTATTTTAAACCATATTATTTTTAGTATAGATCCCTAGCGAACTATTCTTTGAACCGATCCAAACCGATTTACTCTTTGAGATCGGCCCAGACCAAACCTCTTAAAAGTACTGAATTATTACCGTCCAATAAAGATCAAAACGGTATCAGAGCGGTCTAGGATTTTCAAATTGAAACTCAACTCAAATATATATGAACGTAAGACTTGTTTGGCTTAAAACATAAGAAATAAAGTTTTATATATACAGGGTGAGGACTCAAATATTAGAAAATTTAAATGTTGTTTCTACTTTTTCGTATTTTTATTATGTGGTATTTTTATGGCAAACTTTTGAAGATAAATTGGTAATTAATATTATTTTCTACACTTTTTATTAAATATGTTCCTTTCTATTCTGAGTGATGGCTTCAATATGGGGACAACCAGAAGCACAGCTGTCTTTGATGAAGTACTTGTACAAGTTGTTTTACTCCTTTGTGATCACGGCCTACAGGGCATTGTCATAAGGTGAGAAGAATTGTTAGTCTTGCCCTCTAAGACGCCCAAAACAGTTAAATTCAGGGGTTTCACGTGGGATGACAACAAAGGCCATAAGTCCGCTTGTCAGACAGGAGCCATATCCTTCCTGCAGAAATGTTGCACCTTCTTGGACGTGTGTGTCGGGGCGCCGTCTTGGGTAAACACATAGCTGTTCCTTGGGAACGTGCTCTTCAACCATGGCAAGACATGGTACCTGAGGATCTTGTAGTAGATGTCCGTGTTGACTTTCTTGTTGGCTTTGAATAAGTAGCGAAGCATCTTCCTTCCGTTGGACTACACGACACCGAGAACCATGACCTGAGCTGGATGTTTGGTCCTGAATGTCTCCCCTACCTGAGCTCTTGATCTAGCTAAGACGAGAACAGCGTCCACTTGGGAGGATGATCTCACAACCTCTACCCTTTTGCCTGTTGCTGGGAGATTTTGGATCCGAAAAAAATAATAATACAAAATTCTAGCTTTTTGTCAGTTCTTATGAATGGTGCAAGGTACAAAATGATATGACTTTTACAATTAAGGTTAGACGATCTCCAAGAGGATTCTAATTTTTGAGTCATCACCTTGTATATATGGTGTGTCTACTTAAAAACAATCTTGAAAAAAATCAAAACAGGATAAAATACCAATTTTTTTTTCTCCATATATTCATACAGGTATATTTATGCACACATTTAATTTAATTATAGAGCAAATTTTCGAATTTCTATACTTATTAGAGATACTCAAGAGTTTTAATTATAATTTATTTGATTTAAAGGACAAATATTGGCCCAGATGTGCCCTTTCAATTCAAATCTTTGAATTTATCCTTATTTCATTGTGACAATCAGGGTTATTTTAAGTGCCATTTGGGACGCACCCAACAGGCTTATCAAAAATAATGTGCCTTTAAAAATTGACTATAATTTGTTGAAAAATACAAATGTAAGTGACACTCAATTTGAGAATAAACATTTCTAACCTGTATTTGTGTTGAGGGGCCACATATGACTACAATAAAGATGCCCATTTTTATTATGTTAATAAAGTTTGAGAAAATATTTTGATTGCCATCTCACCAACTCCAGAATAATCATTCTATTTTACTTTTTGTTGAGGGGCCTCATATATATTTTACAAAAGCCAAAATTATTATTAAATTTAAATAATAATATTAAAACCAAAATATACTTTTACTGTCAAAACCAAATATCATTAGAAATTAGGGTGAAATGCCATTTCTTAATAAGTCACATTTTAATTAAAGAATTTTTTTGTGTGTAGAAAATTATTAAACAAACAAACTGAAATAAGAATGGAATAGAACTACTATAAAACAAATGCATTTATACAAACCATTTATATTTCTTCATTTTCAAGCATAATAATACATTCATATCTTGATATGTACAATATTATTCCTTCTCCAAATGGTTGAATAATACAAAATAAATATATTAATACAATTTGCGTAAGCAAATCTTACTGCGACATTTACAGCTCCAAATAGCCGCGATTAATTGCAAAATATGTTGGATTATAATATGAAATGGTTTCAGAATTAATAAGCTAACAAACACTGTATTGCAATACGTGAACAAACAACGACAATGAAGGCAAAAAGGAAACAGATTGTATAGCGGTTCTCCACGCACATCACTCTGTAAAAGAAGCCAAATTTTGTAATTGTATCATGAAGCTTGTCTGTAAAGTGAGGAGACTCATTAAATCAGGGAGACCCTTTCCAGGAAGACCAGAACTTGAGTATAGGAGGTGATAAACAAGATTATGAAGCAATGGTTGTATCTCAACTACTCCGAAGGCCATTATTGTTGCCAACAAGACTCAGTATATGGCCATAAAGCCAAAACAACTAAATCATGGTGCAACAAAAACCTAACCATTTTCTTGTTTCCAAACTTATGGCCCCTTCTCGCAAATTGACTATGGAATATGAGTCTTCGTGGATTCGTGGAGAAAAAGGAATCCAAAGTATCACACCACAATGTTGACTTTCTAAAAGTATTCTATTGAGAAAGAGGCGGCTAATATGTCCAATGACTACGTCATCAGTGTGTGCAAGGCCTTAGAGCCCACACTACCCGGCCATAAGTTAATAACAACTCAGCCTTAGTGCAAGGAAAACCTTACCAATTTCTGGTCTAGAAAGTTATAGCCTCTAAGTCCCTTACCACAATGTTGATTCCCATCAGCCTCTATTGAGAAGGAGTGGGCAATGACTACGTCATCCGGGAGTGAAAGGCCTTCAGGCCCATTTTACTTGTCCATAATGTCAGAACAACTCAACGTTGGTGCAAGGAAAACCTTACCAATTTTTGGTCCAGTAACTTATAGCCCTTTCTCTCTAATTGACTATGGAATATGGCGCCTTGGTGAGAACAAGACCGCTAAAGTCCCTTAACGCAATGTTGATAACCCATAAGCCTCTATTGAGAAAGAGTGGGCTAATATATACAACCACTACGTCATTCGGGGTACAAGGCCTTCAGGTCCACACTACCTGTCTTTAAGGTCAGAACAACTCAACGTTGGTGCAAGGAAAACCTTACCTATTACTAAACTCTAAACTTGGGGCCCCTCTTTACCGGACTGCTTGACAATTGACTATGTCATATGAACCTCCGTGAAGAGCAAGGCCTGCAAAGTCCTCCAATGTAACGTGGATTCACTCATGTCCTCCATTGAGAAAGAGAGTTTATTGATTTGTATAATGACTACATCATCAATATGTAAAAGACCTACAGACCCAGATTTGGGCTATGCTGATCACAAAAGAAGGACCTTTTATGGAATAACTGTTAACATAATAAGGTATATTTATAATTACAATATATTCGTAGTACAGGTTGTTCTTGATGAACTTGATTTCAATATTAAGTTATTAAAACTGTAGAGTGAACAAAATATTTATTTTCGAGTTGCAAAAGAGCAAATTAAGAGAGGAAAAGTAAATATTGCAAATATCAACTTCTTTTGATAAATTGAGTAATTACTTCAAACTGGATAACACTCTTTAACAAAATCATATATTTTGGTAGACCATTAACAAAAAATAAATTTTTTAGTAGAGTTTGATCGTTTGATTCTTAATATGCTGTTGGATGAAAATTGAGCATTTAATGGATATTTAATCAAATTTTTAACCTAGTATTAAAATTTTTAATACCATTTTGGATTTTTTTTTTCTATTGTCTCTATTTTTGGGAATTGACCAATCGATTTCAAATTCATATTTTCAATGTTAGGATGGGGGTTTCACCCCATAATAGAGAAATAAATTAAAATTATTAGTTTTATTCACCAATGAGTTTAAATTTTATATTTAAACAACATTTGATTTTTTTTTAAACTGAAAATTTTACTGATATGGAGTCTTCAAAAACTTTTTGTCACGGTGAGACACATTAGACAACAAATAATTTCCAAAAACTTGGCAGTTATAATTTTAAGAAATAGACAGCATTTAAAACATATAACTTTTTTTGTTAAGTCAAATCTAAAAAAAATCTTTTGAAATTAAAATTAAAACAATATAACTTGCATTTAATTACGATTTTATTTTATATAAACTAGTTTTGTTTTGTCCAATGTCTCTAAGTGTAAGATTATTGGAACAACAACAAAAAATGGTAGGGCTTGTGCAATCTCCTCCGCGCGGATGCCTTAGCCAAGGAGCCTGCAGAAACCGTTAACATATCCACTCGGACTTTTTAAAACATCAAAAAGTCTATTACTACTTATACAGGAAAGAAGAACACAAAATGTCACAGCAACAATATGCCTGACTACTGGCCTGCCTACATGTAACCATCTTCCAGTCCTTACCTCTCTTGGATTGTTGTAATATAAAAGGATATCGGGAGAATAAGTTTTACTACTATGACTTCCTTTAATCAACTCACTAAAGAGTTATATATTATATACATACACGAGACTCAACATAAACAAACAAGGATAAATACATACACAGACTACTTCAATCATAAAACACTAAACATATATATATATACAGATCAGCATTTACATAATTATAATACTAACAACCTCAACCTTCTGGAATTTGCAGTTTGAGACATCTTATAGAAAAATATCTGCCACGCCTCTCATCCAAAATTGGATTCGCTCCAAGTTGCCATCATGACAGCGTGGTACGCCACGGACACGGTCTTATCGTCAAGAGCTGGGAATCTGTTCACCAACATGTCAATGGTTGTTATTGCTATTGAAAGAGAGGAGATTGTTAGAAAAATATAGTTACATATATGTTTAAACATATCTCAAACAGGTTTTGAGTTTTCTTTCTTGATTCCATAGAAATCATGTTATTCGTTTTGGGTCCCCAATCTATACAGATACTAAAGTTTTAAAATTTTGACCGCAAGAAATGTAATATCATTCATTTGTACAAGTTAAATATATACATTATTACCTATATGTATAAAAACAAACTATCCTAATTGAACTTTGTAGAAATCGTGACTCTAACAACTTATTGATTTCCAATTGATGTATGCATAATATTCTAGGTAAAGACATTTCCCTCCCCCCCCCCTCACTTGTCTTTTCTTTCATTGATTCTAAGAATCATATTTTGCTTGTGGCAAAATCATTTTTCAATATATATCTATATATTAACAAAAAGTGTACCAAATATTATATACCTTCTGATCAAATAGAAACCGTTATTTTGTAATTCCGAACTCATTTTTCAATTTATTCTCAATTATTTTTTTTTATATTGATAGACATGACCACAACGTACCTATGTACTTGATGAGTTATACCTTTTCAATGGAATATTTAAAAACAAGTATAGTACTAACAAATAAAAAAATATTGGGTTTATACGATTATGGGGCTATAATCGTATAGTATAGATTTTGATTTTTTGAGATTAATTACTTTCTATAGGGTTGTAGGAACAGATAATAGACTACATTATCTTTATATAGCTGACGATTTGAATGTTTCATAATGACGTTACTACTCAGATAAAAAACAAACCGTACATTTCTAATTTCGCATTCAGTTCTCAATCATATTTTTATATCATGTTGGTAACCATGACAACAACCCATGTCGACAATATGAGCCATATAACATTGTTAGTTTTTTTTCTCAAAAAAAAAGGTTAGACGTCTTTTGGCGTGCTCTGTGATTTTCTACTAAAAAAAGTGCAATGAAAAAATCAATATAGATAAAATGGCTTAAAATTTTTTTTTTAAATGTTTATTCATCTAAGATATTTGTTTTTTACAAAATTCTAAATTTTATAAGTTTTTAAATAATTTTACACTAAATTGATTTTTCTTTCCATTTTTTTCAATTGTAGAAAATCAAGGAGCATAACCATGAGATGTCTTCGACCTTTGTATCAAAAGAGAAATAATTATATATAGGCAACAAGTCGGGAAATATCTTTAAATAAATTTCAGCTGTTCACAAACAAGGTAAATGTATTTTCACTCATTCCACAACATTTGTTCTAAGATAGTCATAGTTTTAACGAGTTAATCGTCCATATAGGAATTATTTTTCCCCCTTCTCCTTTGGTATATTGTTTTGGCCAATCATTTAATCAATTTCATTAAATCAGCTGATGTAAAAAACAAAAAAAAATGAGTAGGTTTAACGTTGAATTGTCCGAATTACTTCTTCAATACAATAACATCACTACCTATTACATTTTATTGGAGCTAAACTCTCTTATAGGGACGAGCAGTATATTCAAAAAGACGTCTGCTGTACAATGCCCAACTGCCATCAAAAATATCTTCTCGCCCCTATATATTTATTTCCTTATTATTGTGTGTGTCAAAAAAACACCAAAAAAACTTACAATGCAAACAACATATTAACAAAAAAAACAAAAAAAATTGAGAATCGAATGAGAATTGAATTCAGAATTAAAAAATAAAGGTATCTTTTTTATATCTCCTTCTATAAGAAAACGTGTAAAAGTTTTCTTTTAATTTTTAATTTTCTAGCCTCAATAACCCAAAAAATCATTTATAAACACCCTAAATTTCTGTTGCTGTTTTTTGTATGTGATTTCTACCAGACTCGAAGAAAAAAAAATCTTTAAAAAGCAACAGAAAGTTACAAACATCATTATCTTTAAATATATATAAATTGTAAAATTTATAATTTATTAATTATTCATGATTTAATACATAGGGGTTCAAAAGATAAGTACTAGTGTTAGGTTTCGGCCTAAAATCCTACACTGATGTAGACAGTTAGGCTTTTATGTGGACCATAAATTCAGTTTACACTGGACTCAAAAATAAAATCGATAATTATTAGCCTCATTTAATTTTCAGTTGAAACTGTTAATATATTAATTGGGCCGAACTAATTCAGTCCTTTAGAGAAGTTTGGTCCGGAACAATTTCAAAGAAAAATTCCATCAAGATCCGTCTCATTTAAAGTTTGTTCTTGATTCTGTAGCTGAATGGTTTATTACGTCAGCAGTGTTTGAAATGCTGGTATCGGGAGATTAACGTCATAATTAATTAAATGTCTTAAATAACTTATAGTTACTCAACTCATTAATCAGGAATGTGGAGAAAGTTGCTTCATAAATTAAGACAGAAAAAAATGATATAGATATTGAGACCAAAAAAAATCAGTTCAGGATTTGAAAACGATTATAATTCGGTATGTCTGGACCAAAATATAGATCCAAATTGGTCTAGAAAAAATCAATTAAGACCGAACCGGGAAAAAAATCTGTCAAGGACCGTATCTCAAAACTAATAATCACTAATAATGTCAACTTGAAAGATCCCTGAAAACAATGAATGCACAATGATTAGTATTACCCAACATATGTTCTGAACATGTATATAATATTAAATTTAGAAATCGAATCGGAAATAAAAAAAAAGGCAACCTCTTTTTTTTTTTTTGGCAGACCACCAAACGCTAATTTCCTCTTTTTCTTGACAATTCCAGGTATACTAATTCAACTAATTTTGTAGGTCCATGGGGAAGCTTAAAATAATATGACATAACTAATCCGCTAACGCTAATCTACACATGAATTATTTTAATGCAAAGATCTGTTAAATATCAAATTTTCAAAACCTATTACGTATTGAAGTTTGTAAGAAGTAATAACGGAGTTAATGTTTTTATAATTTTGGTATTCCGCTGATCACCAATCTGCCAGTTGGTTAGTCTGCTAATTTTTTTTTAGTTCATTAATTAGTAATTAGGGGAAATTATTTGGAGAATCCCCACCCCCAGAACTTAGAACTTAGAGGTATACTTTATACTAAGGTGTTCTCTACTCACTAAATAAAAAATAACAGATTTAGAAGATTGAAAAAAAAAATACTGTTCAGTTTGCCAACAACCAAAAACTTGTACCCTTATAACTGCCTGCTATTAACAACACTATGCATTCCACTTAGTCTTATAGTTTCGGTGTTTTATCATATTTAGTTTGCTTTGTTCGCTTCTGGTTTTAGCTTTAGTTGGTTAATGCTTTACCCGATAAGATTGGCTGATTCTTTAAAAATTACAGATTTATCCATTTGATCCCGATTTATTAATGTTAGGAAGATGACTATTAAAAAAAGCACAGTTTGTTTTGGAAGAACTGTCTTGACATGCTGCGGTAAAGAATATTTTTTATCTTGGATATTGTAAATAATGTAATGACAAGGACACCACTCTTTTAAGAAACACATAATTCATAATAGGTGTATTCCATCCTAACCTAAGGAAGAATACTCCTTGTAATAAGTATTCCCTGGCTACAAAAATTGAGCCAAATTTTCCCATTTTCTGATTGAGTCATATTAAACAACGGTGCAAATATCAAAATTTATAATGTTTATTTTCCAACACTGACACTATCCATATATTTGATTAAAATGCCACATTTTTGGCGTTACTTTTTCTCAGTACAAATACCTGTTTAAAAAATAAAAAAAACCCATATTTTCAAAGTTTGAGGAATCACAGAAATCATTTTTTTGTTTGATCACAATTGGTTTGGTTCTTTTGCTTCATGTTTTATCCCTATTTGGAAAGTTTATGCCCTAATCGGTCCTGCAGTTCCTGTTCTTGAACTGCTAGAACCGGAACTGACAAAGTCGAACAGAAAATGCAATATATTTTTTATTGGCCTCAGTTTTTATGCTTTTACTCCTGTAAGGAATATATACGACAAATACTATATATTCAATATGATAAATTTGTTTTAATCAATAAGTCAATATTCTGGGTTTTTTTTTGTGAAACTGCAATGTTTTCCAATGATTCTTTTACGTCGACAGGGTGATACAGTTTTATCTGAATTCCAAATAGCGAAAGAATTCTTATGGATCTGGAAAGTGGTTTTAGGTACTAGAAGGTGTTGGGTAGATTATGGATCCAGGTCGGCTACTTAGCTTGTCGAGGCCCTAGAATATGATAACTATAATTTTTCTTGCGCCAGGTTTGATAAAAACTTTATTATGCCAAGGTCCCCTATATTTTTACATTTTTAGCCGATGCTCCGTTTATATTAAATATGTGTACTATGTATGTGTATACTGAAAGCAGTCCTCCATTATCCAAATTCCTGCACCTCCCCCAGCCTCTCCAAATGCCCCCTACATTGAAAAACATTGTCATGAGCCACTTCAGAAACTTGGGGGACTACAAAATCTGCGTATAATGTAACTGCATCCCAGTTTGTAGCTAATATCATTTCTTGGGACCGGATTTTCTAGCATTGCCCTTTTGTTTTATGTAGCTATTACCAAACTGAGCCTGTATAAAAAAGAACAGAGACTGAAACCATTGAAATAAAGAACCGATACCATGCCCGATGGAACCGCTAAACCTGAACTGGCCATAACCTGACCAGTTGGTTTATTGTTTGTTCAGTCTACTAATGAGCAGAATGCCCATGTCTGCAAATTAAAAGAAAAAAGTTTTGTTGTTAATCAGACATCTTGTATCAAAAGTTTTTCTCACTCATATAGCTCATAAATATTCATCAAAAAAGATTACTTAAACATCAAGAATTTATGTAAATCTCGTAGATTTGTTGCAAGTTGATATTTTTATGCTATGGATGTATATCAAGAAAATAAAGTCACTTGCTTGACTGCACACAAATTGGATATATTATAGTACTACAACGTATATTATACAGATTGAAAAAAAAAAATACAAAAATCTGCAGATATAAAGTAGAGAGGAAATAACAACAAAATCATTCGTCCATATCAATTGACTGAATATACATTTACGAAAAATACCAAAGTAAGGAAAAAAAACTACTTTGAAATTAAACCCAATTTATTTTCATCGTATTGAATAATTAAATTTACTTCTAAGGAAATACCAAATTATAAAAATTACTATTTGGTATATAAATAGATTGTACATGGGTTGATATATTGGTGTACAATGTGGTAGGTCAACAAAACATGATCTTGAGAGTTTGTTTCAGGAATCATTCAATCATTTTGAGTTTCAAGGAAAGTTCATACCAAAGCAAGTTCATCGTTAGGAAATTTCACCCAAAAACAAGTTAATCACAAGTAAAATTCATTCCCAACAACCAATATATATTTGGAGCATATCCTAATGAAAAAAATCAAAATACTGTTAATACAACGATTTAATAGTTCAGTAGTATAATCATTGTCTTAGTAAAGAAGTTCATAATTGAAATAAGAACTAAAATTTCTTAAGATTAACAAAAAACATTATTTTCTCCTTAACCACCAAATGCAACAAATTTTCTACATAGCTTTATGTTTTTTTCTCCCTAAATTGAATAAAGATATATAATTACTAATAACTCATTTTACCATTTCTAATAATTGTATTTCAGTTTATATAAAAATATGTTTGTTCCTTGAGCTGAACTTTAATCCTGGTGTACTTGCTTCGCAATGAACTTGTTTTGGGATGAACTTGCTTCAGGATGAACTTGTCTTGGGACACACTTTCCGGGGTGAAACGAGTCCTGTCAACTTTCCTATAACCCAAAAAATGTGGTAGATTCAATGGCATTTTAACCCCTATGGTTTCGGTGCCATAGATGTTAAATATCCTAAAAATCATTTGTCTTGCAATGTCACAATTGGTTTCCTCCATTTGGATCTGCTTTTAGTCCATTTTGGACAATGCTATTCTTGATAAAAATGTTGACTCGTGAGATATTCATTTATTTGAATCAAAAATAAATAAGTTGTTAAGTAGGGATAAATATGTTTGATCCCCGTTTAGTAATATTATCACGATGACTGTTATAAATGAATTTACGTTTTCTCCTTTATGTATTTTTTTTATTCACCATACTTTGAGAAGGGCATTTTTACTTTCATATTAAAATTCCTACAAATTTGTAAACCAACATTCAAATTTAACTTTCTCTTCCTTTGAACTTTTATTGTTACAAGTGGAAAATTGCTGATTTAATAGATATAATAATTATTTATTAATCAAATTGATGAATTTGCAGAAATATTATATCCCATAAATATATACATACATATACTGACATTATCTATAGAAGGATATAAAAAATATTCTTTTATGTGATTCCCCCCTCTATTTTCTCGTTATTAATATTACTATGGTTACGGCTAACCTTTAAGCCTTTAACTAATCATTATTGTTTTTTAAAAATAAAACCCCTACTGAAAAAAAGTACAAGTGGATTTCAAGGTCTGATATGTTCCTACTCTTTTTCTCCTTGGATGATGAATGTTTTTAATTAGGGGGTTAGAAAATTAAAATACAAAGCCAACAATTTGTAGGCCAGGCTGATTGAGCTTCTTAAGCTTATCCTTTCAAAAGAACTCGTTATGTATTCATATATATATATACTCGTATAGGTGCAAGGTCTTTAATTTAATCAGTTTTACGGGAAGGTCAAGTAAAGTATAGTCACTTCCTTTTCCATGCATAAGAAAGTCAACAAAGCCCCTGACATTCTATAATAAATATATATATATATGTTTATTGCGTACAAGTTGGTGTTTCTGCACATGCTGTAATTTGTACAAGCATATTGTTCGAGTTACAATATGTTTATATAAATCCTTTGTTTTATTCCATAATTGGTTATATTAAACACCATTTTTGAAGTGATATTTTCCTTGGTATTTATAAAAACTTTATAATGGGCCACATAATGTTTATACATTTGTAATTTTTATCAAGAAATTTATTAAAGTCATTAATGTATGGACCCTCCAAGGTATAATCAAGTCTTGCAATATTCTCATTGTCAGTACTGTAAATTCTTCATTAAAATTTTTGAAATCATTTTTTGATTGCAATTTGTACAATTTGATGAAACTACAAGTTACAACTTGTACAACATTAGCAAATTGTTACCAAAATATATGCCACAATAAAAAAAAATTTGAACTGATTTCTGTATCAACATTAGTATTGGTATTTTGATACTTTTACGACTAAAAATAGGGGTAAAAAGAGTCGTTAAATACAATTTATAAGCACATATTTAGATCCGAAATTGAGGAAAGAAAAACAATCTATAAAGCTCATTGATAAGAGAGAGAGAGTACTACTGACTATTGCCAATGTATGTTGCTGTTGGACTCGAAGTAGAATTAAGGGTTGATAGCAGAGTAATTTATCCCTATATTCTTGATAAGTATGGAGTGGGATTTTTGCTCATTTTATTTTTTCTATTATTGCTGGTAGTTAATGAAATAAAACCTCATGACAGCCCAGCTTCTCTCCTCCCAAACCCATTTTTCTAATTGCTAGTGTGACCACCTTAACTATTGGTTTCTTTTATTTATTACATATTTAGTATAACTTTCTATAGATCTGTAGTTGTAAAATATATTACATTATAGGACTTTATATAAGAGTATAATTTCAGCATTATACCAAAAATAATAAATATTACATAGTTTTACTTAAAAAATTCAATGGGAACCTCAATTTAAACCAAAAAAAAAATTAACTACCTGTAAACTTTATTTATTCATAAATTAATGCAAAATGCCCTTAAGGCAAAATGGCTTTATAACAAAATGTTCTAAGGATTGTAGGCAAAAATATCCTGAGGCAAAATTATTTCAGGTAAAATTACCAAGCACCGTTTTTGTTTCGTGCAAAGTGGGATTAGTGATGATTTATTTGTTCTTACAGTTGATAATTGCTGCAAACTCATCTTGAGAGCCAATCTGCTCTCTTTTCTAACATATAAATATAATTAATTAGTATTTACGTCAACGACTTTTATCATTTAATAACTCCTTTGATAAAAGTTGAATGATATTTCGTCAATTATTATTATACATCACATTAAGTCTACCTACAAATTGGCAAGAAATGAAAAAAAATTATTATAATCAAAGTTTTAACTTTATTTTGCCAAAACTTGTTTTTTTTTTTATTATTCTTCATGAGGAACAACATCATTAAACCTTAAGATGCTACCTATCTTTGCAAAATGCCAATACCAATCAGTATATATATATCGACATATAGACATAAAAACCATTAAACAACTTTTTATATAAAACGGTTTTTTAATAACTTTCGCAGAATGTTAATAAAAATGTGTCAAAAACGTTTTTGATGGAAATTGAATGATTTCTTTTTTTTAATATTTGTATTCATTTCTGTCAAATATGGTGGTGAAGAGTGTTTTTATGTGACGTCTTCATTGTTGATGTCGGCCATTTTGGGAGTGTAAACAAATAAGTTTTATAAAAAAAAATTATTCATTATTATTAGAAAAATAGTCAACTATTAGGACCAACAAATAAATCACTTAAACCTTATTGTCTATCCAAAAAATTGCTTATTTTATTTATTTCTAACCCTAATATATATTTAAAATATGTTATTACATCGTTTTATAATCTGTATTCCATATTAAAGATTAAAATTGACTATTACAATGGAAATAATAAAAGATATTGTTTCTAATTATTCTTCATTTTTTGGTCTCAAATTGATGGAAAGAAAAAAGTTTTACCAATTCATAAATATCTTTGTGGGGGTTTCTGTACATATTACATTGATTATAATCAAATATCACTATACATATATCATTGGAATCAATTAGTATTCAATGTAAGTCTTTTTTATGCTTGAATCCATTATATGAAGTTTGATCTAGATTTATTTTATAAATTTTTTCATTTTATGTAGTAGAAATATCAACTTTGAGCCCCCAAAATGGCGTCTCCTTTAATTATGGTGTAGTTCCATAATATGGTGAAGTATATCTGTTTTGGGTAATTCTTTGACAATTGTCGTTAACTCAGACTTTTAAATCCTGTTAAGATATTTAAATTTTTAATTACCTAACTCGTGTTTCTGAACAAAAAATTGTAGCAAATCAAGGCTTGTTTAATTTTGTGTATCCTTTCAATTAAGTATCATTAAATTTTAAATTACCAAAAATACGGGTTGAAGAAATATATATAATTAAAAAAATGATTTTTAATATCGTTTTGTCTTGTTTTTCTATATTGTTATTTAAGACATGTCAGAAATATTTAGTGATTGTATTCTATTAATTATTTTTCCCTCTTTAAGAACTTTATTTTTGTCAATATTAATCCTATGTTTGTTAAAATAATTTTATAACGTGGCTATTGAACTGAGTAAAAAAGAAACCCCAAAAATAAAATGATTTTAATTAAATAATAAACATTGAAAGGATTAAAATAATTATATAATTTAAATTTTATATCAGTTTTGAACTATTCCAACTATTTTTTCACTCCCAAATATCAAATAAATGCTATAAATACTTGAATGAATAGATTTTTCCAAGATTTGATTTTTTATTCATTCAGTAAAATTTTTAGTAAAAACATGAATTTTTTACTTCTTCATACAAATTTTGATGAAACATTCTTTACTTTATATGAATTTTGGAATGAAATTATTATTCATTAGTTTAAAATTAGTTAAAAATAATAGCTTCAATAAGAATGTTTTGTAATTATTTTAATTACTGTTGAACGTCTCAGACGGCGTTACCACGTTAATACACAAAAGTTACCTATTTTGTTGGTTTTCAGCTGTTGATTCCCTCGTCTCACTTGATAAGTTATGGATTCATCATAATTTATTATCCTTCATAGCTAAACAAAGTAATAAGTAATACGATACTGATACTCCAGTTCCAAAAGGACAAAAAAACAATTGATCCTGCGTCGTATATATATATATATAAATATTGACCATCTTTTTATTTCGATGAAGAAATTTTGGTTGTCATATTGAAATACTAACATTATACAGAATACTACATTTTCATTAAAATATTACTAAGCCATATTATTAGGCAGTATTAAATAATATGATATATAACCTTTTAATATAATTAAATAATAGGATGTATCCGTAATATAAATTTTATATCGAATTATTTAGGTAATGCTTTAAATAACTACAGAACAACTTGTCGATAGCCAACATTAGACTTTCTTCTCTCCTTTTATCCATTATAATTAGAAGATGTTTCTCCTTCCATCATAATGAAAAAACATACCAAGACTAATTTGCTAATCATTTTCTTCACTTTTTTAATTCTTATTTAATGTACGTTCTCCCTTTTTCTTCAGTACTATAGTTTTCATTTTTTGGTTACAGTTTGGAATCATCAACCTATACCTTAAAAAACTTTGACACACGAGGAATCCATCTTGTTTTATTAAAAAAATCAAGTTATTCCAGAAAAACAAAACTTTTCCTCCATACACAGGAATCTGGCGTGATCAGAACAGAACATAGTCTTGGGTACTTCATCCAAAATTCTGAACAACATTTTTGTGTGTATAAAGTATGTATTTGTCTCCATCATGAAATAAATACACTATGCGTTTTTATCAGAGGACATACAACTATAATATTATATTATAGTTGAAATATATGTATATGTAATTTATTATAAAAATTCTAGAGAATTAATATGTCAATGATAGTCTGGAAGTACCTATGAAATAAATAGCAGTTGGTTGGATTTACTTATTTTGTTAATTACCTGATAATTTTTGGCCTATTTTTCTGTTTTCTTTTTAGAAGAAAGAAAACGTCTTCACATTGAAAAAAAGAAAGATCCAATAAGTCAAAAGCAAAAAAACAAAGTAAAATTTTTTAAAGCAAAACAGTTAAATAAATTATCTAATCCTCCATTAAAATTGTTTAAATATAAATAACATATAAATCCTAAAAAAGAGATTATGATGGAAATATAAAGAATTGCAAATAAGTTGATTGAATGTTTCAGTAGGATACTGAAAAGAATTGGCTATAAAGTGTTGATTCAAAGGTATAAGAAGCACTTTTAAGAATATTGCAGAGTTAATAAGATAAATTTTCTCAGTTATGGTGTAGCTTACGACGTCATTCAAAACAGTTGAAAAATAATTGTATGAAATCCATTTTTCTAGCCGGAGTTGATTTCGCTTGCTATCATTAAAACTTAATTTGTGTATGTAGTGTTAATGAATTTTTAATGGAAAAAGATAGAAAAGAAAAGAAGGAGAAATAATGATGATCATGATAATGGATAAAAGGGCCTAGAATTGTCATGAACCTTGATAGCACCTGTGATCTTTTTTTTTCAAAAATTAATGATACGGACTTTATATATAATTTAAGATGATTACTGATGATTATACAGGGTATAATAACAAATACCCTTGCTTTAGATTTCCAAATTTTTCCAACATATATATTATAACAAAATTGCACAATACTTATTTTGGTGGTAAAATATACAAACAGGCCCCTCCGTCTAAAATGCAACACTTTTTTATATATGGCGCTATTTTTTCCTATTTCTTATATTTAGATAATTATCCACAATAATTTATTATAAACAATTGTGTAAAGAAACGGTAGACAAAAAAAATAAAGAAAGTCAACAGAGAATTAATAGCGTCATAAACAAACAAAAAATGCAACAACTCAGATTTGCAATTCTGGAGCTATCCACGCGTGAAATAGCACCATTAGAGATCTCTAAAGTGCTGGTTCTTAACCACTCTACTCTGTAATAGGTGACCGCAAGAGGCAGACCAAAAATTTCTACAAGGACCAGCCAAAGGAGTTGGTTAAGGCAATTAGACTTGAAGTAAGAGAATAGTTTGAGGTGGAAAAAATATTGAAGGCGGGAGGAGAGCTTGGAATAAATAGAGGCCTATATGTAGAAAACAGATTTCATTGAGGAGACTTTGGGGTAGGCAATTGACTTAAGGTGGGATTAATGCTCATGTAGCAAACAGATTCAACATTGGAAGAGAATTAGAGGTAGAAAACGGATTTAAGGTAGACAAATTTGATCTAAGTAGAGGGCTTGTAGAGTGCCCTATTATAACCTTAAGAGATATTTCCTTTGGTTACCATAATCGATAAGAGGATCTATATTTCTTTCCAGATATTATTTTATTTCTTCTACTGTTAGAAAAGCTTATGTACATAAATAATTCTCAGGACTATAACTTTCAGGAATTAAAATGGTTAATTCCTTGGATGACCTATGATTCTTTAAAAGCCTTATCGATTTCTTTACTATTGGACCACTCCTTCATTTTTTCAACTCCAGGATGAACAGAGGAAAACATAAATACGTTATGCTTTTTGATTCCTTTTATCTTATTAAAGGATTCAAATATATTTTTTCCCCCAATTTGAACCATTTAACTCTATTTTGTTTTGCAAACAATTTTGGAAACGAATTATTTACTATTTGAATTCAGTAATCAATGCAATCTATATTTTGCTGATTTTAAAAGATTTAGAAATAGTTCCAAAGTTACAGTCTGCAGAAAATTTGAAATTATTATGTACCAGAAAATGAATATAGATTTTATCCACTTTCCCTAGTATTACAATGTGTCCTAAAAGCCCCATAACAACAAAAATTTTATTCTGACCTTGCAAATTCATGTAAAAGTAGATGACAAATAAAAAACATAATTGAAAAAAAAAAGTCGAAGAGCAAAACTATATTGTAGTATAATAGATACACAGGGTGTCCACGATAAATTGGAACTACTTTAAACTTCATCCATATCCATAATGTGGATATTCGGGGTTAAATCATACTAATATAAAAGCTTATACTATAACTTCCATCACAATTGTTTTGACAACAAACAATAGTCATCATGGAACAAGCAAAGAGAGACGCCATCCTCGAATTGGCTCGCACGGGACACAGGCCCTCTGTTATCTATAAGCTTCTTAACTATCCCAAGACCACAGTGTACTGGGTCTCTAATGCCTGGGAAGTTGAGGGGAAGGTCTGCCGCAAGGCCCACAACATGAGAAGTGACCAAATTAGCACTCCCCGCTTCCTTGAAGGCCTCTGGTAGTCCATCAAGGCTTCGCCGGGGACTTCCTTGTCCAGGTTGGCCAAGAACCGTGGAGTGAGCAAGCAGCTGGTCTCCAAGGCTGTGAATGAGGACATCGGGTACAGGTCATACCAAATGGCCAAACAAAACATCCTCACGGTATCCATGAAGGCCACCAGGCTCACCAACGGTAAGCGTCTCCTCAATGACATGAAGAGTCATGGAGGAAGAATAATCTTCTTGTCCGACGAGAAGAACTGGACTGTCGACAGAATCTACAACGTCCAAAATGACAGGTGGCTTGCCAAGGAGAGAGAAGAGGTCCCTGCGGTCTTCAGAACAAAGTTCCCGGCCTCCTTGATGACCCTGGGTGTCATCTGCAGCACCGGTGAGGTAATGCCTCCTTTCTTCTTCAATCCCAAGGAAAGGGTTTACGCGATAGGGTACTGTGAAGTCATGGAGGAGTTCGTCATCCCCTGGATGAAGGATACGGCCGCTTGGAAGGAGTTCATATTCCAACAGAACTCAGCGCCCACACACATCGCCATGAGGACCACTAACCTCTTCAACTCCCACGACATCACTTTCTGGGATCGCAACACCTGGCCCTCCAACTCACCCGACCTCAATCCGTGTGATATCTACTGGTAGGGGAAGTTGGAGAGGGAGGTGTGCAAGGTCAGCCACAAGAGCATCGCGGCCCTGAAGGGATCCATTACGAGGGAGTGGAATGCTGTCGATTCCGTGGAAGTCATCAGGGCATGCAAATCCTTTCGGGGCGGGATGGAGAAGATGGTGGCTGTTGAGGGAGGACATGTTGAATAAATTTATTGTTTAATATCATGTCTAACTTTTTCATATTAACAAATACACTCCAAATTCCATTTTTATCAAGCAGGTTGAATTTTAAGATAGTTTCAATTTATCGTGGACACCCTGTAGAGTACAATTAAAAACTTTTTAGCAAGTTTTCTGTTTAAGCATAGAGAAAAATTACAATATATAACTTTTCTTGCCCCGCTTCATCAAACATGTATATATGAGATGTCTCTGCTCCTTCAATAGCAAATAAATTGATTTTATATATAGACTAGCAATGGTTACCACACGTTGATAGGGCCAAGAAGGGAGAGGAAAATCACATTAAAAATGGTCAAATTAATTGAGAAAGTTAAAAATTTTTTTAGAAAATACTTCTATATACTGCGTTTACTAACAATTATAATATGAATGTTATGTTGTTCTCAAAAAGATCCTGATAACTATAACACTTTTGAATTCTTCACACTATATCAATCCTGTTAAGTAAAGTAATCAACAAAGTTTCATCATAGCCCCCCCCCCAAAAAAAAAAAACTCTAATTATTGGCTCTTGTAACCTTAGTATTGTTATTATGAATTTTTAATATTTTATAAACTTCAAATAACAAACAACATATTTGTATTCATTTTTTATTAACTAAAAAAAATTCCTAAATCGAAATTAACGGAGAAAATTGCAAAAAACTTTTTTTTGTACTAATTTTGCAATAAAAGTCGTAACTAACATATATTGGAATTTTAAAAAGAAACGCAAATATACGAAAAAAAAAAATTTACTTGCAAAAACCAAAAAATTATACAAAATAATGTTTTTGAAAAAATAACTCGCGATATTTGGTTCATTTTTGAAAATATTGCAAAAATCATGAAATAAAATGTTTCAAAAATTGAAAAACCTCAACTGTAAAGTTAGAATTTAAAATTTTCAGGCCTAAAGTGTATAGTTTTGTAGCATTTCTTTAAAAAAAAAATTCTAAATTGATGTCTGATAAAAAAATGAAAAAAAATGAAAAATGATTCAGAAAATGACAGATTTTTCAGTTAAACATCAATTTTTATGCGTGAAATTTATATACAAACGAATATCCAGACAAATTTTTTACAAACTTTATTTACTCAACCAATATTTGATATTTGCAATTTTCACCGATTTCTTTTTTTTTCCCATTACTTTTTTGATTTTTAATGAATTTAGAAAACTTAGTTATTCCTATTGTTGTTTTTGAAACGCCATTCACTTTTTTGATTTTAAACTTAACCCCTATTTAGTTTCCTTGAGCTGCAAAAATTAGATTTTTCTTTTTGAATACAGCATAAGCCACTCTTACTTGACATACCAAAAAAATAAACATCTATTTTTTAATTACGTCAAAAACTCCCAAATCGAAATTCAAGAAGAAAATTGCAAAAACCTTTTTTGTACTAATTTTTGCAAAAAAAGGAATTCTTAATTGTGAACATGCGGTCGTCCAATGCTTTATAAATGTATTTTAACAACAATATTTTTCATAACCAAAATCCTGACATAATTAAACATATTTCCGCTATATGATATATTTATATGATCTCAAAGAAATGTTACTTTTTGTTTTGAAAAACATTCAGTGAACCTACCTCTCTATACACAGGTTTTTGAGTCCCTAGTTTAAAATTGCATCCCATTTCGTAAAAATTACGAACCATATTTTTAATAAATGAATATGACCAACTATACTCAAAATGTCAAAACGGGCCAAATTGAGTTACATTAAATAATGGACGGATCTAAATTGCTTATATTCTTGAGTATATCCTCCAAGCCCTCAAATTGAAACATAAATCAACAATTATGTTTATAAAATATGGGGCTGTATATAATAATTAAGTAAATACTAAAAGTGGGATTTTTCAATAACTTGATTTTTACTCAAGCTTCATTTCCAGTTGACTTACCACATATGGTGAGATTAAAAAAAAATAGATCAACTAATAAATAAAAAATTATAGGGCAAATTCAACTGAAAAGACATAGAAACAGTATGTTTGGACATATTTAAAAGCTGTGTGAATTTCATATTCAAATGTGTCAAAAACAAAACTTTATTAATCGGTAGGAATTCTGGTATAAAGTCTTAGATATGTGAAAAGAAATAATTAATGAAAAGTGCAGCCTAAAATAAAATGTCAAAGCTCCCTATAGCACATACCAGAAACTCCTTTTAGCTACCTTTTTTGTTGACGTGTCAGACACAGGGTTGCTTTAAAATTGACCCATAAATAATTGCCTATAAATCAAA
This sequence comes from Lepeophtheirus salmonis, assembly GCF_016086655.4. NCBI lineage: Eukaryota > Metazoa > Arthropoda > Copepoda > Siphonostomatoida > Caligidae > Lepeophtheirus > Lepeophtheirus salmonis. The sequence goes on along the minus strand of NC_052141.2, from coordinate 2,598,484 downwards.
AACTACAAATCCAATTTGATTCAAATCTTTTCAAACATTTGATTTTACTATTACAAATATTTGAAATATGAATTTATTCAATTTGACCAACTGTATCCTTTTTTACAGCAACCGATATCCTTAAAATTGCATTACAACTAGCATGGACTACATCATCTGAAATTTGGTTCCATTTCTTCCCAAGGGTTTCCATGAGAGCATACTTATTTTTTGAAGGATAAACATATTGACCTTCCTCTTCAAAACTCCCTCAATGGAAAAGTCAGGGGATTTAAATCAGGTGAAGAGGGAGGAATTTTTCTTTAACCCAGTTTTGAACTGAGTGGGCACCACGAGCTGTAGCTGAATCCTGAGTGAAGTAAACTTCTTGACATAGAATTTATGTTTTAATCCTGGACTTCACTTATGAAAATTTCATTTTATATTTACATGTATTTTCGGAAAAATTATATTTAATAACAAAACCTCTTGGACAGTTATTTTATGCAATACAAGTCTTTTCAATATGGGACAATTTTAAAAAGAATTTATGTATATTACATAACATTTTGCCGGTTTTATTATTTGCATAAGATATCAAATAGTTTGTACCTTATCAAACTAAGAAGAGTACTTTTACGATTTCTTTAAATACATACTTTTTTGGTAATATATATTTCTATGTCTACTTGGCTGATAATGAAGAATACGATGCCTGCAAACAAAGAGTGCACGCAATTAATTATAGTTTATGTGCTACAAGGCATAATATGTATTTATACTTACATATAATATGTAAGTGTATTTTTTTTAAATACATAAAGAAACTTCCTCTGGCGGTTAAATATATATTTTTATTTTTGCATTTCAAATTATAAAGTTTTTTATGTTATAAAAGATATATAATTAAAATAAACTTTAAATATTAAAAATATCCCTTTCATAAAACCAAATTTTTTTGTCTGGTAGTTTGCGACTATTTGTCAATGTATGAATAATAAAATAAACGTAGGTTTATAAGTATTGAGCATTAATTAATTATCTTTAATTGACTGGAGGCGGAAAACTTTATTTTTAAGTAAACATTTATTCATTTTATTTAACTACATAATACTAGGATGTAACCGTATTATATGTACCTATTCGAATTATTTTATTAATGCTCTAAATTACTCCAGAATATAGTACAACTTATCGATTGAAAATATTGGAAGGGTTTCACAATGTGTTTCATATACGTTCTCTCTTGTTCCGTTAGCTCAACAATTTGTTTTTTGGATTTTTAACCTATATGGCGCATTTTCGAATGGACAACCCATCCCTTAAAAATACTTTGAAATACGGAGAATCTATCTTGTTTTATAAAAAAAATCAATTTTTAAACAAAATAATAAATTTGCAATCCAGAGCCAAGGAATTTTAGTTTGATTTGAATAAAAAATGCCATTAAGTATGTAACTTAAATTCTGAACAATTTTTATTTTGTGTTTAAAGTCGTTATCTGTCTCCGTTATAGAAATAAATAGCTGAAATAGCTAATAAGTAGCTAACATTGACGGTCACAATTAAATAAGAAGAAATTGACAAATTTAATTTGAAAGGGGCTATTTTACGGCCAATTTAAGTCCCTTTTACTCAAATTTAAGTTTTAAAATATAGATAAAATTATTATGTATCACAAATCATTCAACAAATTTGAATAATTAGTTCAAAAATGTCTATGAAATTTAGGCTTTTAGGAATATATGTATGAAGTAAATAATACATTGGGATTTTCTCCTTTTCTTACTGTTTCTTCAAGATTGTTTTTATGTTAAAATAGAGTGTATATTACATTCGTAGTATTTAAGAAATTATCGTACATTTCTATGAACAAATTATCCTTTTAGTACTTGGGTACATTGTAAATTACACTTAAATTAGCCAAAATTAACTGTCACAATCAAAGGAGGAGAAATTGATATATTCTATTTGAAAGGAGATACAGGAGCAAAATTAAGTCCCATAAATCAAAATAAAGTTTTTTCAACAATATGAATCTTTATTAAAAATGATTAATTTTAGGAGATAATTAAAGTACATTAAGTTGCTTAATTTAAAAAGTATATATTTTTACAAGTTAATAGAAAAGTAAGATAAAATGTATTTATCTCTAAATTGAATGTGGATCTTTTTTTTTAAATTCACGAATGATTGTCAATTTCAATAAACAAACCATCCCTATTAACCATTCAGGTGTCTCTTAGCAAAATAAAAGAATGGACAATAGGTTGTTATTACATGAAAGACCATATATGAGCAAATATACGGGGGGGGGGGTTGAATAGGACGCGCTAAGTCACAGAAATGGCACTACGGGCACGTATTGAGGTAATGTAGCATATCTTTGAAGAATACACACCAATTTTCTGCCAGATCGGTCTATTTCTTTCTATGAGGCATTCGTTTGAATCGAGAAATCAGAAGGCAAGATTATGGCGACAGTCTATTGGATTCACATAGAATAATTATCTTTGACTATCTGGAACAGGGTATAACAATTACATATCCATATTATTCATAGATATTGGACCGTTTCAAAACCAAGCTTCAAGGAAAACACTCACAATTGCCCAACAAAAAGTACTTACCATCAAAACAATGCACCAGCTCACACCTCAGGAGTTGGGGTCGTAAAATTAATGGAAATATGATTCCAACAAGAGATACACCCAACACAAGCAATCTCATGCACCTTATCTCTTATTTCATCCATCATACTATCAGGACTTTTGGATTAGTAACCTCAATAGGGCGTCTAGAACGTTCAGCGTCACTTGTGCCTATATAACAACTCCAAAATTTAGAATATACATATGAAATTTTCTAATCAAAGAAATTGACCAATCTTGCTGACAGTTTGTGTAAAACTTCCAAGAAATGCTACTAAATAAACATAACCTCCATACGCGCCAGTAGTATCATCCCTCGTACTTTGTACGGACTTATTAAACAACCCTTGTATATTTTTAAAAACAAATATAGCTTATGAACGAAAGCAAAAGCTTTTGGATATCTTTTCCAATCAGACAAATTTTTAATCAAAGCCTATAATTGACTCTATAATAGTGAGTTGTATGTAGATATGAAATAAATAAAAAAGTAGGATCATTCTTTTCGCTTGATTTTTGTTCAAGACTATTTTTATGCTGGTACACCACATTTGTATATTATTGTTTAAATATATTTAGCCGCTATATTATTCTGTAGTTTTCTACAAATTGTTTTGGAATACAGCCTTTTCAATTTTGGAAATGTCCCCAAGGAAGTTAAAAAAATTAAATTTGAGAGATTAAATTAATTTTAAGGTGTTGTATTATTAAATTTCCATATATACATGTATACTTGAGCGCAGAAAATAAAATTGATCTCAGTTTTTCTCTCAGTCATCTGAATTCTTAAATATCTGGGATCATATTAAGTAGGGACAATTATTGTTCAGAGGCATTTGTTACTCTTAAAACAATCCACAAATTAAAAGTAGGAATGATAAAACTCATGTTAAAGTGTTTTTTATTATACATTTTTTTTTTTTGGTATTATAGAAAAATATTCAATATATGATATTGTCTGTTTTCTAGTACACCCTCCTAAAAATCGGGATCACATATGAAACACAAAATGGAACAAAATTCTTGGAGAGAACTATTTTTTAAATAGATCTTTTTTTTTAAATTATACATTAAATACGTTCCTATAATATAAGCATTGATATTTCTCATTATTTTTGTATTATGAATAAGTTATAAGGGTTTAAATAAATTTTTTTGTTAGAAACTCACAGAGACTAAGCGAGATTTTATATATTATTGGAAATTTGTACGCAGAAGCTGTGCATTATCTTTATTGACCATAAAAAATGGCACATAAATACAAAATTTATACTGTAGTCACTTCTTGGTTAATGTACTCTCCTTAGATTAAAAAAATGTGTTCCTGGAGGATGAAGGTCTAGTTTATATTGGTCTAAAATCTTATTAATGGCTTATATTAATAAATCCTCGCCCATTTTATTGTAAAGAGTTATCAAGAGTCAACTTTTAAGGTTCAGTTTTATCAGAATTTGGTGTCCTTTTGCAATCGTTTTTGTATCCTTCAGTCTATAACTTATATTTAAATGTTTTCCAAAGTATAATTATTGCGTAACATAATAGATTGAAAATTTATGAATAACCCTGTAAATGTAGTGGAACATCAACTGGTACGGATGGGAATTACTCATTTAAGGATTTGTAGATAGTTTACCTATCGGCGAATAAACCGTTGAATAAAGGTAGTGGCCATCGAAGCTGCTCATTCTTGAAGCAACGGGGAGGATTTGTAATCTTCCTCGTTGCAGTAGGCTTATACTGCTCTGTCGTGTATAATCTTTGAATTACTGATAAAGCTAAACCGGTGTTTATCTGATGTATAAATGCAATACTATTGCTAATCTATCTTTTATTGATTTAGATTTTTGTGTATTACACAATTTATTAGCTCAAGCAAATATTGTCACCTATTATCTGGATCCCTTGTCTAGTGTCTCCTTTACTCCTCACTGGCACCTCATCTATACGACAAATGTTGAATAGTAATATTATTGTAATTAAGTTAATTATAGTACACCACAAGTTGCGAAAAAGAGAGTAAAACTCTTATTCTATTTGAAGCTCGCTGAGCTCTGTGATGTGTGCGTGGACATGGAATTGGTGGAGGATATAAAGGAACTGGAAGGAAAGAGAAAGGCAGAATTGGTAACAATTATTCGAGACCACCTGTCTCAATATCGGTGTGACCCAATGAACTTCGATTTAGCGGCTGCTGGTCCTATAGTACCCTGTAACAATGATGAAGAGCTGTCCCCTACGTCCTCAACTTTTCGGTATTAGTGGCACTCCGACGGGCGTTCTGGAATGACGAATTTAACATATATCTCTCTCTTATTTGGAAATATCTTCCAAGAAAAAGAAAGCCACGTTGTTACACTGTGATGGAGTAGGAGTGCAACAATGGTTCAAGAACCTCAGCGTGTCTCTGGAGATGGAGCAAGATGAGTGGGAAGTGGCACGTAGGGAGATGTCAAAGTACCTCTATCCAGCTGAGTCATATTTGAGTGGTTTAGTCTCTCCGAAATAAAACAGGTAACAGGGGAACCCATTGATGACTTCATCACTAGGCTCAGAGGCTAAACTAAGTTCTGTATATTCTTATGAAGGGGTGGTTTGCTTCTTTGAAGACAAAATCATTTTAGGCAATGTCCTAAGGAGCACTTCTAACCCCAAAATTCGTCAAAATGTGTTCGAAAAAGGCCCCTCAATTTTTGAGTAAGTACTTACAATATCCAAGGCTATAGAAACTTCCATTAATCATTCTGAGGAGATGGAGACAAAGGGCAGTGTGTCACTCTCGGAGTACAAGGGGCCTAAATGTCTACACAAGCCATTCAAGAAGAAGTCAGTATATAAATGAAGCTCCATACCTAAAGAACAAAAGTGTAGCTTTTGCAACAGTAGACATGGATTTATTAAGTTCGGGTGTACTGTAACGGAACGCGACTGTAACAGGTGTGGCAAGACAGGTAACTTTGCCATTTGATGTAAGTCCCTCAGGTCGTCAGTGTTATCGATTTCATTACAGAGTATCGACGGTAGAGGAAGACTTGTATGCCCATTTTTATGTTGATTTTCAAAGGATCAAGTTTCTACTGGATCTGGGTTCCAATGTAAACATTCTTCCAAGTCAATACGGTACTGGAAGAAAATTGGAGGAAAATCCAAGGTCTATTTAGGTATTTGGTAGTGGAGAGATCAGCACTATTAGCTCTATCTACCTTAGCATGTCAACTAATGGTACACATCCTGTGACGAGATGCTTCGTGATTACAGATGTGGGTCAACCAATACTGGGGTTTCGTCACGCCCTGAGTTTTTGGTTTGTTAGTTTACCCAACCACATATATCTAAGAATGGAGTTGAAGGCTATTTTGGAAGAATCGTGTTCTTAAGTGCACCTTAACGAAAACACACACACACGTTACATGCATGCGCCTGTACCTCTCGCCCTGCCTGAGCTAGTGGCTGATGAACTTTGGGACATGGAGGATAGGGGGAGTTTTAGTAGAGTAGAGTCTTCTGTGTGGGTGTCTCCTATAGTCGCTGTGCTAAAGCCTTATGGCAAAGTGCGGATTTGTGCAGACTTCACACACGATCTCTCCCATCGTGGATAAGCATGTATACTCTATTTCTCACCCTGATGAGTTATTTGGGGATCTCACCGGCCCTAGCTATTTTTCAAAGTTGGAATTTTCCCTCTGCTATGTGAAATACCCATTAGATGATGAGTCAAAAACATATTTGGTTTTTAAACCCCATTAGGGCTATTCAAATACAATGTACTACGATATGGAATCGCGTTGGCTCCTACTAAAGTCAAAGGATGATCATTTCAAGACGTTTGAGGAAGTGTATCGTCGGATTATCAAGGCTGTTGCTCGTCTGAAATCACTGATGAATGAACTGACGTATTGGGTTTTATGGAGTCAAAGCAAGGCAGGTCACTGGATCCGGAACTTATTCGTCCTGTCTTAAATACCTTCATCATGTATGGAAGTCAAATCCTTCCTGCGTATTGTTCAATACTACAATCATTTCTTTCCCAATCTCTCTACTGATGCGGCTCCACTTCATGAATTGTCGAGAAACGATATAATCTTTGAGTAGACAAAGGAGATGCAGGTCAGTTTTGATCATATTTAAAATGTAGTCTCAAATAAACCTATTTTTATGCATCGTGATCCATTTCAACCGTTCGTCTTGTCGACGAATACATCCCTTGTTGGTCTGGGAGCCGCCCTCTCGCAGAAGGAAGGTGAAATGGAACGCCCATTGGCTTTGCGTCAAGGAAACTGACTTCAGCTCCTGTGAACTATTAACAAATTGATAAAGAAGCGATTGTCATTAAATGTCGTCTTCAGAAGTTTGAACGGTTCCTATGGTACGAAATTTCACCATTAGAACGGACCACAAACAGGTAAAATTCATACTGGATCCTAGGAAGGAATTTCTGAGATTCGTGTCGCCAAAACTGTTGCGTTATGCCGTCATTTGACTACATAACTAAGCATGTGAAGGGTGTGGATTGTTCACAAGCACGTCACATGTAATTGTGACGTAATTGTCACGTTTCTCTTATGACGATCCTGTATAACTGAAAGGCCATACCGATGTACGCTGATGATGAGAACCTTATCATTGGTGATTTTTCCAGAGGAAACAATAATGGTGGGGGTTAGCGGGAATCAGGAACTGTCAAGAGCGTTTGAGGCTCCATAAACTGGAAATTGCTCTGCAGTTACTGAGACGGCTTATGTTCGTAAATGGGGCAATGTCAAATAAATGGTTACCACATATGGATGTACGGGCTAAATGTTTTGGAAAACGTCTCCCTAAATTGATCCCTGGTGGACTAGTTCGAAGTCTGGGAAAAACTGTCGGGGTTGTCCTAATAGGATACGGGCAACTAACTTGCCATGTGAATCAGCTTTGCCCTCGACGGTATCGTTGATTAGGCGCTGATGTTGTTCATTTCAATTTAATGACTGATAAATCTAAACCCGTTTTTACCAGATGTATAATTGCAATACTTTTACTATCTATCTTTTATTGATTTACCTTTCTTTTTATATACACGTATTTGTTTAAACAGTGTCTTTTAGAGCTCAATAGAATATAATCACCTTTTATCCTTATTCCTTGTATATTGTCTCCAATACTCGTCAGTGACAACTCCTCTAGGTGACAAATCTTAATAGCAATATTATTCTAATTAAGTTAATTTCACTATACCACATACAAAACCTGTTGAACTTGACCATGGGCAATTACAGAAACAGTGCTTTAAAGTGGTTTTAATATATCTGAAGGTCCCACGGTTATTCCACACAAACCTGCGGTGTCTTGCGTGCAATTAGAGAAATTAAGAGGGTTATTTTATTATCACCCAACTTCCAATGGGAAAAATATAAACGTATAATTATATGGGGCAGACTTATCTTATCTACTTAACTATAGATGGGTCAGATCGGTAAATGAATAGCTAAATATCTATAGTAAATTTGTAAACGATTTTCAAGTGATGGTATATTTTCTGCAGCCAATCAGCAGTGTATTGTAAAAATATTCTAATTGATTAAGTAATGAAACATATTAAAAGTGCTTGAAAATATAAAAATTAATATCACAATAAACAAGTATTTCTTTTGTTATATTTTTCATATCTCGATCAAAATAGGCTCGTCACCTCAAATTCGACTTATTTACCTTTGTTTGGAATTATTGGTCTTTTATTAACTACATCAAACATTATATTCAATATTGGTTTTTTATTTAGTTTTGACAGTGGCGTCATTTACTGCAGTTGCATTTGACAAGAATGAACAATCTTCACCTTATTTATGAAAGTACTTTACCATTTTTATCCTTGCCCATAGATGTAATACAAGAAGTGAAATCGGCTTTGGCTCTGATTGAAAATTAATTACGTATGGTTTTAGGTATCTCGTGCTATGCAGATTTGATAAATGTCAAAGGTTTTGATTGATTCAATATTTACCGGATGCATAATTGAAAAATAGACATTTGAATTGGAAATTTGAATAAGTTTATTTTCAGAAACTGGGGAAAGTAAATTAACTAAACTTTGTACAGATGTTGAGACATATGTTTCCATTTCTAATCTTTAATGTATCCTCTATTAATTTTGATTATGGCCTTAATGAAGAGCTGGAAGCTCTTACATATAGTTTGTTAGTAGCTGAGATGAATTATCCATTTTTCTCATGTAGGGTTGAGTCAGTCCCTACTTAACCCTTCGTTAGTGAACTGAGACTTTCTACACTCCTAATTGGATAAAACCTGTTAAAATAGATTTTAATTCTTAAAACAGCATTAATATGCACCTTAAACATCTTTAAGAATAAATAAAACTTTTGTTGATGAAAAAAATCAATTTCTTGGAACTATTTGCACATTGTCCAATTTTTAATCAAGAATTGGTAAAATTGATTTGTTTGTTCGCTTTTAAGGTGTTCGTTGGCTCTTTTTATTTTTTTAATTTGAGGTGTACGTGTAGCTATAAATGTAATATCAGCTATTATCTTTTATATCATACACAATAACATCAAAATTAATGATTACATGGTTAAGTATGTTATTTTCGTTGAAGTTTTTATCACTAATGAAATTTTAATATTTTCACCAGTTTAGTCTCAGTCAGCTGCAGTTCAGTATATCAGCCCTAAAATTTATAAAGTTCTGTCTTTGATGACATCACTCCATTTTATTTTCATATTTTTTAAAATCAGTTCTATTACTTATAGTTCTATGGACCAATAGTCTTAAAGACCGGTCCAAAGACAATAATGAAGGTGTCCAAATACACTAAGCTCATATGTTTTCTAATTCTTCTCTTTTATAAGTGTCCATATTTCTATTATGCACCCGGTATATGAGGTATATATTTTTGTGAGTGAATTCATCATTCCTTTGACATTTTTAATTTGTATAATATATTTTATCGACTTTTGCTTTCCCTTTGTATTGTATATTTACATATATTAAAAATAGATATGATTATTTATGAATTTTTGGAATATCTACGCATATTTCGAAGATATTTTTAATACCATATACATATATATTCATATACTTATAAGGCAAACATGAATACTTGGATATGTCATATCTGTCAATATATCAATATAAACATTTACATATATACTTATATAAATGATTAAATCAAAAAACAAACAAAGAAACTCTGGGTCAATAAATGGTGACTTCATATGTAATAATTAACAAACATCTCGTTTATTGAGCAAACAATTCGGTTACGTAAAAAATTAATAATGTATGCTTATCAAACTCAAGTGACATAATTAAAAAAATATAAATAAAATTCTGGAGATGTACACGGAATGAAAACGCCGTTCAGCCATTATTTTGTGTGTCTGTGCCAGACGCACGTGCAAGGAGATTATTGAGTTTACGAAGCTGACGAAATCAACTGTTTTATTAGGTTAATAATATTTTCAAGGAGGCTGATGGGTAAAGAACACCTGCAAGGAAGACTCACGATGGCTCTCAAAGCAAAAAACGCACTCCAAACTTCCTGAATGTTTTGGGCAAGACATTTCATACAATTCAACAAAGGTTGAGTATCCCTCTTTAAGCTTTTAAAAATATAGGTTAAGGATTTATAACAAATATCGCCTTCAATATCTTAATAACTCTGAGATTGCTATAATCATATACACGTGTGTATATGATTCATTTATAAATAGTAGTCCTTCAGAGAATTAAAGACGGTGCAAACGGAGGTTCAAATTTAATATAACTTCCATATTTTCATAGTTTTTTGAACTGATATTAAATACAATTTGGGGTTATTCAATTCCATTCAATTTGATTCGACTCAATTAAATTACATCATACAAAATGTTCTTGTCAACAAAAAAATGATATGGTGTTTCCAAGGCAACCGTAACGAGAAATAAAGACAATTACCAATACATGCTAGAAAACCTGAAGAGCTGTTAACTATCTTCAATATTCATCATTGACCTATAATATAGCGAAAAAACAAAAAAATTAATAAATATCATAGAGGACCTTGCTGAATTAAAGTATGATGTGTTGACAATGGAAGAATCTGCGAAAACGAGATGCAAATACAAAAATTAGCAAGCTTCTAAACTGTATCTAAAACTTTTTGTATCTTAACTCATCCCACAAATTGGAGTACCAAGTCTTTAATTGTATCCTATATATATATACGTTGTGTACAAGTTGCAATGTCTGAATAAATTGCTACTTTTATCAGCAAATTCTATAAATTTCAATTTCTTCGTATTAAAATGTATTATTTATTTTCAAAATTAGTCGTTTTAATAACTGACTTTTAATTTATAATATCATTTTAGTTTGACTAATTAAAATTAAATTGGTATAATGTAATTAAGAGTTATATAATAATGGGAATTTGAACTTTATAATGTGCTGCATTATATTTTAGTTATTTGTATTAAATTAGTTAAAAATTGCACGATTAAAATATCGACCATCCATAGAACAATCAATTATGGTATTATCCTCATCCAAAGTAAACTAAATCCGTCATTTAAAATTATTCATCTCATATTTTTTTTCTTTTTTTGCAATTTGTACAGTTTACTTATACAATTTAGAAATTGTATCAAATAGAAAATTGTTCACAACTTCTGTCAAAGTAAAAAATTAATAATTGAGTTTTCTTCTTTTTTTATGTTGACACAACTCAAATATCGTCTTAGTTATAATAATAACATGTTATTGTAAAACTAGAATTTAAGTAATTAAAAGGTGTAAGCCTTGTCATGTTTTTAATTTATCAATTGACAAAATATTACAAAATATCGAAATTTGTACATAAATATCTATGTTCAACAATAACACGTTGATTACACAATTGATTAACATAAAATAGCTAAACAATTAAACGACAGAGACATGTTGGGAAAAATCTTTTCAGCTGTTAACAAACACTGTTATTTTAGAGAAGATAAGGATTAATGAAAAGTTTGAAAACAAAAGAAAAGGTTAAGTATTTACTAGTAATTCACCCCGACAGGGTGTAAATTTTTTTCCTTCTTTTGAGACATTGGTTTGACGAATCATTTAATCAATTCATTTAACTTCAATGATATACAAGTATTTGGAGTCACCTTATTCACCTGAGATCTCTACTGGACTTTCTTGAATATGCTGCCGGATGTCTCCTGCTTTTTAACGATTCTTCATACTATTTTTCTGGGGTAGCCAGTGTGTTTAGCGATAGATTTTGCTTCGTGGTCCATGTGGAATAAAATGGACTCAAAATGATAATGAACAGTAATTTGTAGCCACTTACTACTTCCATAAACAAAGAAAAAGGCGGGCTTAATGCACTCATTGGAGATCTGAATGAAGTAAAAGTTTGTTCAAAATCTATTTCATATCTCGGGAACCAATAACATGATTGCAAATAAATAAATATTTCGAATGATAACAAAGATAAAACTAACTTAAAACAGGATATTTATCTATATATATACATAGATATACAGGATTGTATAGCTTTCTCTGCCGCAAAAATGATTTTTTTACAAAATTTTCTCTCAAACCAGTTATCAGATTCAAACAATTGAAACCAAATTCTGAATGCTATATAGATTTTGATTTATTTTATTAAATAAAATCGAATCTAGGATCAATTACAGTTTCTATACGAGGCCAAAAGCGTGAGCGGTCCTTTGCCACTTGGTCCCTAGGCAAATCAATGATATTCCTTCTTGATCTTCTTGACAAATTTGTCTTAGGTGTTGTAGGGCTTCGGTTTTTTTGTTGTTCAATCGCACCCCACACAAAAAAAGAATCCCTCAGATTCAGATCCTGCGAGTTTGGAAGCCAAAAATCCCGCTAGATCAATTCGTAAAAGTTGTATTGGAGCCATTTTAGCGTTGCAGATGACTCAAAATCCCCTTAAGAGGGCTCAAATTCCCCTTAAGAGGCCTTACATTCCCTCTTAGTCTTTCAAACGAACGTTTCACTAAGTCCCGGAGCTAGAGTAATCGTTATGTTATCGTTCCCGGCACGGATTTCAAGGAGGTATCCGTGCTATTTGCAAATATTTGAGACAACGAATTCGTCAATTGATCTTATTTTCCTACAAAATCAGATGAATCCGTTCCTGCGTTAAACCAAATAGAGCGTGCCAAATTAGCAGCATAGTTAGCTTGCGCACTCTGTAGATTTTTTATTTGTTTGTTTAAAATAAATTGTTGAAAATGCATTAATGTCATGTGGTTATTTTTGGGTAAAATAGAGCAGACAACATTTAATTAAGTTGGTTTATTTTTTTTAAAGAAAACAAAGTTTTTGATGTGTTGGTTTGTTATTGTTTTTCTTTTTTTTAAATATTATTATATGTATAAATTAGGTTTAGTTTTTTTGGTTTTAAATAAAGTTTGTTTGTTTTTTTAAAGGCACACAACATTCATCAACATAAAACTCTTAATAGTATTAATAGCTTGGTTTTTTTAGATCTTGGAGTTTTATGCTGGGTGTGTTACTCGGAATTCAATATGTTTAACTTAAAGTTATGTAATTATAGTGACAATATATTTTCCTACCGGAATCATTCTTACCTTGCAGAAAGTAACTATCGAATCCGTTCTCCTCTTTTTCATTATTAATGTAAACAGCACAGTTGTACTTTTAGTAACTAAATATAATTAATTATGCATGTATTTGTAAGAAAAATAGTTGGATTCAAAAAATCTTATTGTACTATTTAATGGCGGTAACATCCTGCATTGTCCGGAGTTATTAGGTATCGTCAAACAACCAAACATTCCCTAAAAATTAAAGAAGAAGAGACACAGTTTTACACTTTATCTTTTATGACCACATGCACAAACGAAGTTGCTCATACGATAATTTTTTTCTCCTCAAGAATGAAAAAATAATGTAAACAGCTTGAGAAAAAAAAAATATGACGTTATGATTAAGATTATGTATCAATTTGAGTTATTGTTATAACAATATTTTAAGTCGACTCCTCTATTAAAGTTAGTATTCTTAGGTTATTATTTTTTGGAGTAAAAATACTTCATATAAATTTGAAGATTTTAAAAAGATTTAATTTTTATTATTGATTTTTATAAAATACATTTTTGTATCTTCTTTTTTTTGTAGAGAGTTAAAAAAATGGGAGATTATGTCATCAGTTAGCCATTTATATGACATCATGGCTCTGCAAGTAGTGTTATATCAGTTCTTATTCAGGACAAAGGACCGGACTACAGTCAAGTTCACTCCATTTTGGTCTAATCCCACTTTGTACTACTTAAAAAGACAGAAAACTCGATTCCTCGTAACGTCATTAAGGTGGACTAACCTTGACTCGTGATTTTTCTGTATACCTATAAATAGGTTTGAACTATAGTGAGGAAATTAGGTGGTGCAATAGTGAGAAAATAAAGAAAGAATAGTTAGTATGATGAGATCAAACTAATTGATACGGGATCATGAGTCTATATTGAAATATATATATATTGATTAGTGGCACCTTATTCATGGTCATGATCTCAGTTGATTCATATAGGAGTGTAGGAATCTCTATGGGTAGAAAAAACGATTTTTAAATACAAAAGACTACTGGAAATGTAATACCCTATAATATAATAACATAAAATGGCGTAGAATATTTCATACGGCAAAATTACCAAGAAACGTTTTTTACTTACAAATGTATTTTAAATTGTTTTTAAGGACCATTCCTTGTGACCAGTCTTAGACTGGACTAGACCAAAGAGATTAGGATCGAAACAACACGAGTGGCAAGTAACAGTTCCAATATCAATGTACAGGGAGCGGGGATCAAGTTGTCGCCAAAATATTTTTCTACAAAAAACAACACAAAATGTACATTTTTTAACTTTTTTATTGAAAATCAAAACTATGACGAGCATATAGGTATAGAGTAGCCATTCATTCGATATAATTACCGTTGACATCAATAACGGCCTCAATACGGCCTCTGAACCGGCCGCAGGATCTTCTGACCATCTCATTTTCCAAGTTGCCGAATACCTCTTGATGGAGTCCATCAGGCTGGCCTTGGTGCTATGGGGATGTCTGTTGGTATGTCTCTCGACAGTAGCCCCAGACAAAATAGTCCAAAGGATTAAGGTTGGGAGAGTTTGGAGGCCACAAATCTTGTTAAAACGTCATAACAGTTCTCGACTATTTTGATCCACTGGATGGAGATTTTGGACACATGGCAGGGTGCTGAGTCCTGTTGCCACACCCAGGGCAGCCCAGATCCCTCGCCATGGCCTTCATGGACCTGGTAGGGTCATCCTCAGCCATCTTCTTCACCTTGCCGACAAAGTTGGTGTCCCTGACCTTCCTGTTGGCGCCCTCCTCCTTGACTGCCCTCTTTATGGTGGCATCAACATCCCAGGTGTCCTCCAGCTTCTTACAATACGCTGAACAGTTTGTAAATTCCCATCTTTCTGGCCATGTTGAAGCAATCGTTGAATTGGAGATTTCACCTCCATTATTAACCAATGCCATGACTACGGCGGACCTCGAAAGCTCCTCGTTCCAAGGGCTTATAGCTCTTTATCTCTCATATGATGACGGCATGTTGCTAACTGAACTAGGTATCGTCAGCTGACGGAATAGCTTTCCTATTTGGTAACCTGTTTTTCTCATTTGGTAAGTGTTACGTCTTAAAAGTTATCAAGGTTTAAAGTAGGAGACAATTTGATCCCCGCTCCCTGTATGTATAATAGTACTGTTTTTAATGTATCTTTTCCCCGGTACCACTATAGTACCGGTAAAAATAACAGCACCAGTATTAATCTATACCAGTACATTACCTATTAATGCAATAAAAAAGTCAAAGTTGTGAATGATCAATATATTACTTTATTTTTTTTAAAGTTTTTTATGACTAGTTCATGAAAATATTTAAACATATTATAATTTCATTGATATTCAAAATATCCATTCCGTTTTTGAATAAATCTCCAGATATTCATGCCATAAAATAATCTATACATTTATATGCTAAGATAGAAATTGACCAAATTCTTTGATATATAGGCCATATTTGATAGTAAATGTAATTAAATGGCTCATAAAATTGCAAATATTTACAACAAATTTTTCACAATACATTTTTCATACCTATAAACGTTTCACCTTTTCGTAAAGCTTTGAGCACCCACAAATTTACTTTTCTAAATATATATGTACAATTAATGAATATGGGTCAAAATACGGCATATTGTATACATTTGCTACGTCAACATATGTACAAGCTAGAAGGATTTTTTTGGAAATGATTAATTTCATTTATATTCTATCTACAAATGATTCCTATGAACCCTTCTGGTTTTTCAAATTAGATTTAAACTAGGCAAAATTGATTGTCATGATAAAATAATGAGACATTTACATATATAATTTGAAAAGAGTCATTTCAGGGTCAATATAAGTCTCTTAAATCAAATAAAGTTTTTAGAGTATAGTTGAAGCTCTCCAGTATCCTAAATCACACTTGAATTATGAATAATACCCCTATAATTATCTATAAAATATTGGTTTGTATGTACAGTGTTGATTTTATCTAGAAGTACATTTAATTTAAATTTATGGATCTCTCGCCCAGGATGTCCCCATGGTCATATCCAAGAACTTGGGTGCAGTTCAGTAAGATATGTCTTCTGAACAAAAGATACAGCTGGAACTATGATATTGGGAGTGGTGGTTAGCAGAGGCAAAGCCTCGTCTCTTATTTTGTGAAGAGGAATGAGCAGCTCAAACGTGATACTTGCATCTAATTTCTGGATAAGAAAGTGCTTACCTAGTCCAGAGAAAAGTTCAGCGACAACTTTGTTTTTACTCAAAACGGAGCTCTATTTTGTCACACCCCTAAGACCTCAACATGTGGCAGCTCTCATCTCCAGACGAGAACCCCTTCGACTACTTTATCTAAGCACGTCTGCAGGAGAGGGTATATACTTCTCCTAACAGGAGTGTCCAGTCTCTAGAGGTTTCAATCACGAAGGAGTTGACTAAGTTCGAGCCTGACTATATACTACTTAGTAAAAGTATTTAAGGTATTAGTGCAAGTATTAGAGATATAGTCTCATCTAAAATGATTAAAATTAAGCAGATAACTATTTTAAGATGATTTTGTTATATAATTTTTCTCACAAAGCCTCTCGTTTAAATTTTACTGTATAAAAAATAAAAAATGTGTACCGCTTGATAAAATAAATCCTCTTTATATGAAGTAAAAAAATAAGTTTCTATTTTCTCTTTTTATTGATTTTTTGTTAAGGATTGTTGACGCTCCCTAAATAGTATGACCAATGAGAAAACAATCTATAATTCTTATTTGTTATACACTTTAAATATATGAATATATGTAGGTATTTGCGAGGGTAAAATTTGAGTCTAAATATGGTACAGTTGAGACACTCAATATGGTCAAGAAATTTAGAGGGGAAGGACCATAAATGGATTTATGCCCCAAGGATTTAATTAACCCATAAAAAAACCTTAAAGGAATGCAAAAAAAGATTATCTCGAGGTATGTATGCCTCAATATATGCACATACTTAGTTCATCACGGACGTCATTAAACCACCTACGCAGAATCCAAAGAAAAGGACTTTATTGATGGGATGGAATTTATGATGTTCCACAGTGAATTGAAGGAGTAATACACGTCATTTATATGCAAAATATGCAAATGCTTCTTGCTGTTTGCATTGTAAGTTAAGTTTTATGATGTTTTTACATGGTTATTTGGATATGTATTTAAGCCTTATATCTACATAAATACTTTGTGCCTAATGTCTTTTTGATTTAATTAATGTATGAAAGGTGTAGTTATTTAGAATAATGCTTTGAAATTATTTTTGCAAATATGTTTGAAATGTTTCTCAAACAAAAATTACTTTTTGACACATCAAAATCGATCGAAAATATGGGTACTTTTCAATTTTTTAATTGGTTAAAAATATACATTATATTATAGGCATAATGTGTATTTTATTAAAATCTGAACATATTGAACTTTAAAATTCAACAAAATATATTTTTTAATTAACAATGGCATTTAAACAAATTTAATATTATAAAAAGGATGTATGTGTATGTCAGAACTCTATAAATAATTAATGTAGCCCCCTTAGGGATCATGCCTGGCTCCTGCTGCAGATATAGCTAGTCCTCTGTCATAACGTCATACAGTTGGCTGACAGTAACTTTGAGGGCCTCTGTATTTGGATGACGAACACGGCAGACCTTCTCCTTGACATGCACCTAAAGGTGTAGTCAAGGGGGTTGGCATCAAGACTATAAGGGGCCCAAATTGTCAAAAAAAAGGTTAAAAAGACTAATTTGTTGGACTAATACAACGGAAAATATGTTTTTTTTTCATTGCCTTTGTCAAAAGTGGCCTTTCTACCCTCACAAGGCTCATTCTACAAACTTATTTGGAAGCTCTCTTCATATTTTTGTGTGAAACCCCAAGATCTCTTGAATGTGCCATCATGGACGTGCCAGGTTAGTACTTGATTGTTTCCTTGAACTCCTCTCGTTCCAGTTAGGCCTTTTTGACAGAGCCCTTATTCGAGAACGTCCTGGGCACGCACAATTGCTTGTATTGCGGGAATGGAAATTCGTCGATTATTTTCAATTGTTATTTTATCGACTTGTACGTAAGCTAGAGTGATCAGCCTTGTTTTGTTTATAATTGTTTTTTGTTTTATTATATATATAGATATGAATTAATTTCAATCATTTAACCTTCTTTGATTATTGAATTAATAAGTGTTTAAATTGCAATTCACCACACGGTACACTATTTTTTAGTATTAGATTTACTCAATCTACAAACCGATTTGCTCCCTTACTCGACTCATATATGAATTATACAAATATGATTTATTCAGCATATTTAACTCCACATAAAGTTAATAAGCTAATGTTTACCATTTTGAAAAACGCATAACCAAAAAATATATCATATATTTTTGTGTTGGCGAGTTTACTCGTTGACATAGTCTCTTTTATTTAAAGGATATGAATTATTTACGGTATCAGATTGGTACAATAATTTCAGACCGAAACTCCCTTTTAAAATATGTAACACTACATTTTACCTAGTCAAACTTTCTCAAGTATTAACTGTGGTAAACGTATTGCTTCCTAAACTTTTATAAATGTACCTATTTTACAAAAAAGTTGAAGATGAAAAAAGCAATTTTCTTAAAATTGTACACAAAAACTATGCTCTATTTTTGAGGAATGAAAAATTCAAAGAAGATTAATTATCCTACTCTGCTCCTTTAAAGTTTGAAACCGATTTCAAAATCTGTTTTTTTTTACTAAACATGAATTTATAGTTTGTTTTTTTTCCTAAAAAAAAGTATCATTTATTTTTCGTTAGTCCAGATAATGTATTAATTTTTCTCTCTTGAACATAACTTTAAAATAGTGCCTTTGATCTGTTTTCAGTAGTAATGATCTAGTGATGAATTTGTAACTTAATGTTGACTTAGACCCAGCACACCTTTTCATGACTAACATAAAATATGATAACCTTGACAGCACACTCCTATTTACTCTTGTTGTAAAAAGAGACTCATTGCAGGCCTTTAACACTGTCATTGTGTGACTGTATACTTATATTCCAAAGGCGTTAAGGTACTTAAAAAAGTATTTTTTATTCAAGTATTTAACCCTTTAAATAATGTGATAAGAAAATTTTTGGTAGATATAGACTATAAATGTATGGTTATACATATATATAAATGGACTGTTCATCGATAAAAAATTCGATTGGAGGAGTGATAACTCATTGAGGGGTCTTTTAATACAATAGTTTGTCTATTCTTTAATGGGCGTTAAAAACCCTTTACTACGGATGGAATACAAATTTATTTTTAATAGAGATATCTATTAAATACAGTTAGAAGATCATAATAAAAATGAAATATCTGCCAAAAAAAATAACAGGACATATGTAGGTATTCAAGAAATAAATGAGCTTTTTATACAAATTAAATCTAGGGGTTTTCTGTAGATCGAATGAGCCGCTTGGAGTCTCTATTTAGAAAAATCTTTATTACTCTGTTTAAACTATATTTAAAAATATTTAATGGCAATAAAATAAGTAAGGTGTGTCCTATCTTTGGCCAAGCTTTGTTAAATACCGGTTATCAAGTACAATTTAAAAAAAAACAAAAACAAGTCGTACGTCGACACAAAAGCAAATTGAGGAAAAAATGATGAAAATGAGTAATTTTTTTAAATCTTTTTAATTAAAAGAGAAAAGTTTGTGTGGATGTTTAATTGAAAAACAGACATTTTTAATCTAAGAAAAACAATGCAGACATTTCAATAAAATATTGGAAGCGTTTGGTATGCAATAGTATTGAAAATCGAGTGTCTTTTTACTCACGCATTTTTTTTTTTGGAATTAGTAATCTGTAGAATGGATTTTCTTTTCCTGAGCTGTAGTAATATTTAACAGCTGAGTAGTAAAATTCATTTTCTGCTATAATAACCTGATTGAACATTCGTGTGTGCTCATAAAAGACGGAAAGTATTGGATGGTCCTTGATGGACTCAGAGAATTGACAATGGAATTGGAATTAGTTCTTGTCAATGTCCTTGTTCCTGATTTCCCTCCTCCCTCGTGACAGCTGATTCAATGAAGTGTCATGACATCAAATTTTTTTTTGGGAAATTGTCAGTTTTACCATGTTTATTTTCCGTTTCTTTTTTAATATGCCCAAAATAAAATAGATTATTATTACTCACATGAAGCATCGAGCGTGTATACTGGGTGCACAAGAACACAGACGCAATGATGAGTTCCTGACCAGTTTGTCTACGAAAATAGAGGCCAAGCCAACGACAAGCATATGAACCTGCTATGGAGCTTCAAGTCGATACTCAGACGATCTGATTGGCTGTAAAGGATCTTGGGATAGTGGATATGTTAGACTGTCTACCGTTGCCGTCAGGACTTGACCATCAAGTTTGGGAGTAAAGAGTAGATAAAACGGACACTTCCATTGAATTTGATACAAACATCACAATAAATCCACACACGTATTTTCTCATAACAAATAGTTGTGGAGGTGGACCGGCCCAGGAATGCAAGAAACGACATATTCTTGGCTTACTGTCTGGCCAATGTTCCTCTAATTTATAGATTGTTGAAACCTTCTACGGCATAACACATAAGTTTGTTAATCCAAAATTGGTAACTTTTGACAAATTTTTGTAAGCGATTGGAAAACTTAATATTCTGTGGAGCAGTAGACACTTCAACAATATGAGACCCCAATCGTTTTTATGGTTTTGTAAATGTGGATATAGGTAGTTTCATAAACTAAACAGAGTGAAAAAAATATGTTATTCTTCCCTCAAAGGTCAAATCTATTTTCTAAAGATTATTATTACAACAATAATATCTAAGGTTTGAATAGTACCTTCAGCATTAATAATGACACTTTAAAAAACATATTTTTATAGATATATAGAACAACTACATCTGAGAGACTGAAGAACCGGAAATGTCTACTTAGAGTTATAGGTCTGACCTCCAAAAAATATAAAAAAATTCTTTCTTTGTTCCTCATATATTTGCTTTTTTTTTCCTAAGTGTTTTTTTTCTTGTTGTTGAGGGGTAGTCAATAGATTTCTTGTTGAAGAAAATGAAGTTGAGTATGTACACGAAGTTCAAATAAAACCCATTTCATACCTTCACACCTGTTCTACTGTTATTCTACAACTTATTAATAATATATAATAGGGTCAGTTTTTGATATTACTACATTTAATGGAGCTTCATAGGCGGGTATTCATGTAATTACTTGAAATGCTTCCAGAAGAGAACGGGAAGAGTTGCGATACTTTTTCTATTAAAGCTCAATGGAACTAGTTGATGTCGACAATATTTTTTATCTTCATTCATATTATCCAAAACATAAGAATTTATCATGTGGATAACTAAAAGAAATTGTGTTACATTAACATGAAGGCTAGTAGTGCATAAGATTGACCTCTGTATCAAATCCATTACCGTCGTTGTTGTGGATCCTAATGTTAAGTACGTCATACTTCGCTGTTGTAGCAATAAATATCATAGGTCTCCTCTAAATACTTGTTCCTTATCTAAAAGTATCTTTTCGATGTGAGCATTTGCATTAAGGACAGCAAAGTCTATGATAATATAAGTAATATGTCAAATTTATCCTCAAGGAATATATTTTTAATTTTTTTAAAAGTTGTCTCAAATCTTCAATAATTTAAATGATATATATCTTTCATCAACATACCGTCGACCAAAAAAATTTTAATTTAATATTTGCTTCATAAATAAATACATTTCTATATTTCATATATATATTTGAGTCAAATAAAGGTTTTGACTTCGACTTTGTGGAATGCGTTAATATATAAGAATTCAAGCTACAGTTTAAAAACTTTATTTGATTCAGAATAATTATGTTGTTTACGTCTTTAAACTCTTTTATGGATGGGTCCCAACGTTCACAGATTTGTTATTTCTCAAATTAAAAATACTTTGTTGAAAATAGCATGTTTATAAACATAAAAAACAATCTTTTACAAAACGCAAGTTAAGAAATAAATCCTAATTTATTCCTTTTCTTCATATTCGATCATATCCATATTATTTAAAGATAAACATGGTTGATTTGATTGAGTGATACACCTTTATGTTTATTAAAAATATTATAGAGTAAAATTTAAACAAGAAACATTAATTTAAGAAAATCATAGAAAAATAGTGCGGGGTACAACTTTTATTCAATATGTGTTGCCTCAGCTCTAATATTTCCCTCAATACGAAGCCTAAATCCTTTGCATACCTTGACAATGTAGTCAGATTCAAACTTGATAGAGTAGTTCAAGGGGTTCGTCTCTGGAGGAGGAGAGCAGCCACATTTTGAGGCCTGAAAGTCCTGAAATTTGTTTCTTAGGAAGGACTTGGTCTTAGAAGCACGATGAAACGGAGCACCGCCTTGAGTGAATATAAAGTTGTACCAAACTTTTTTCTAGCCAAAGGTATCACTTTCTTATATATAACTTTATTGTAAGCATCTGCATTAAGCCTCTCCTTCATTTCCATTAAAATAGTATACTTCCCTTTGCTCAATACAACGCCCAAGGCCATGGTGGCGTTGAATAAGTCCCTGGCACGATTTACGGTGACCCTTGGATTTTGCCATGGGGACATGCTGCATGATAGAAGCTTCAAAATTTCACTCCTTTGCTGATCCATTCTACTCGTTGACGTTTGTTTTGCTCTTAATGGAGCCAGAACTTTGTATTCAAATTGTGAGATAAGTTGAGTTAGAATAATATGTTAGCTTTAGTTTAGAATCTTTATTTGATTTAAAAGACATATATTGGCTCCAATATTGCTCCTTCATTTAAAATATATAAAATTCTGATTTTTTTAATGTGACAATCAATTTAAGATAATTTAAATAGAATTTGAGTCGCACAAAAAAGGTTAATAAGAATTATTTATTGATAGAAATTGACAATAATTCGTCAAGGTGTTACAATATCTGAAATTGTAATCTGAATAAGCAAAATTTGAATTTATATATTGGAATCTGAATAAGTAAAATTTGATTTTTATAAAATTGCATCAAATTATAGAACAATTATCAATTCTTCCAATAAAATATGTGTGCATTTAAATAGAATTGATGTAGTCCACAGTGAATTTTTAGAAAAATGATTCTCGATTTTTTTTTTTTTGGTGACGAGACAACTCCGATGAAAAATTAATGGTTTTGTAATTAGCTTCTTAAATTGACCAATTCTTATGCGGGCCGTCAAGTTATCAAGGTACCTACATGAAAGTTTTCAAATATCCCTTTAATGTATGTACCCTTTTAACAAAAGAACAAGCAAATGAAGTTACTCAAAATGGAGTGTACATGACATTTGTATTTTTTAAAGAATATTCGTCAATTTCTATCAATAAAAAAATTCTTATTAAGCCCTAGTTTGTACTAACAATTATTATTTATATAAAAGAGACCATATCGGAGCCAATTTAAGTCCTTTCATTCAAATAAACATAATAAACTATAGTTTAGCTTTTTGGGTATCTCAACTTCTGCCAGAAATTTGAATGTAAAGCCAAAAATTGACACAAATATTTCTATGAAATATTAGGATGCATAAATAAAGTAAAAAAATTAATAGGGATTTCCTTTTCTCTCAATTTTTCTTCAAGATTGTTTTTATGTATATATATATATATAGGTATATGCTATTTAAATCAAATAACTTTTAATTGAAGAAATAATAGATGAATGAACCTTTGGGCCCCATCCACAAACGAGTTTCCTTCTGCATATTTTATGATTAAAGTATTTTAATTGATAAACAGCTGTTTCTGTTGATTTAATGAGGGATCCAACAAAAACAAAATGAGCCTTAATAAGTCCACAAATGACGTGAGAGGCTCTAAATCAGTTGTAAGTAATATTTCATTATCATGTTATATATATATATACGTACATTGTACGCATGGAACATGCCAAAAAAGGCATGACTTTATTTTAATGTGTAGTTGACAAACGTCTTTTTAATTAAATTATATTATTCTTTTAAAAAAAGTGTCATTTAAAAAAAAATTAAATTGAATATTTATTATCTTTGTGAGGCAGTAACTTTATTTGCTTTTATATCATTGATATGTAAATATCCTTCTTAATCAAACATTTTTTTAACACTGTCACTCAAACCCATTGTGTTTGTTCATTTAATATTTCTTTCAACATAAAAACAATCATGGAAAAAAATCAGAAAATTTTAATTCATTTTATCACTTATTTTTTCCTTACATCCCAATATTTAATAGACATATTTGAGTCCTTAATAGGCTTTTTATTCAAATGACTGGGATGAAATACAATAAGGATTTTTTTGTGTATTGTAAAATTTTACGCTCTATTTTTTTTATTAATGTTCCTTTCATGCTCTATAAATTTTTAATCATATTGAATTATCCTTAATCGTTTAAAAATTTTGACCTCACATGCCATTTTTGCTATAATGTTTTATTAAATACTTCTACTTATTTACTCAATATGCAAAATGTGATTATAGTATAATAATAACAATACTAAAATATCAAATAGCAATCTGCCAATGTCTGACATGTTTTTTTTTCTATTTACCCAAACGTATTGTAAATGTTAAAAAAAAAAAATCAAAACAATCTTTATGCAAGATATCGTAATTTGCATGGAGCCAATATATTTATCAAAGATTGAAAAATTAATGGAATTATTTACATATATTGACTTTGGTTGCTAGTACCTATATGTAGATACGACCAATACACTTGTACAAACATATGTACACTCACTTTGGTACTTTGCAATTTACCTTGAGGCCTTGATTTATTTTTTATTACTTTTATTGAGTCATGGATAAAAATAAACGCGTTGTATGTATATTCTTTATCGATACAAACAAAAATATATATATATCTACAGGGTAGTTAATATTAAAAAAAAAGGTGTTGTTATGTTTCAAACGACATATTGCAAACAAATACCTATATCTCACTTTCGGAAAAAGATGGAGACAAAAAGGTTGGAGATTGCAACTTTGATCTTCGCCAGCCTGGAAACCTAGGACATCATCAAGCAGCTCGGGGTTAACTTCCACAACATCTAACACCTTTTCAAGCTCCTGTAAGATATGCCCAGCCCTAGGATCGTCTTTGAATATATAGACTAGTCAAATTATCCTATCAAACTGACTGATGCACTTGTGAGGTCAACAGAGCCATATTCAAGGCCAAATTTGCAATAAAAAAGATAACATCTGCAAACCATTCTACCTTGTCAAACGTTGGCAATGGAAATTGGGAAATATACCATTTTTGAGGTTAATTCATTAACACTAGAACGACCTGGCTATCATATTTGATACCCATTTGGGATTCACTGAAAAATTATCAGACTCTTCTTGATTGTATTTGTTTATAAACTTTTGAATTTTCTAATTCATTTTATTAAACACAGAAAAAAAAAATTAGTAATCGTTTCGTTGATATAGTGAACACTACAGACGTGGATATCATATTTGATATCCAGTCATTTCAAAGTATCTTTTTGTTCTACAAATGCGTTTGAACGGGCTCAAGCAAGTTCAGACATGAATGAAAAACTCTAAAAAGGAACCCTCAATGTATAAATATAAAACTAGATTTTACTGATCTGACCATTCCAATTCCACCTGTTGTTATAGAAGGATGTCCAAGAAAAAATTACACATTGAAAAAATAAAACATTATCTTTTGCCCAAAATGTACTCTGATTCAGAAAGGGATGATTTGGAACAAGATAAAAAATTGTCCAACACCTTATTCTATTTTGCCTGATTCTGCTGACTTTAATGAAGTTTTTGACAAGCCTCACGATAAGAAATTTTGTTGATTACCATAATTAGATGCTACATGTATTTATTTACAACTAACTGGTATATTTAAGATTTCAAGAAATGCCAGGAACCAAATATCAAAAAATAAATGGATATCATATTTGATATCCACAGACGTTTAAGGGGGTTGTTACCATCCGCCGTTCTAGTGTTAATAATTATGTGAACTCTATTAGGTAGTGTTGTGTAGTTCCTAAATATATGGTCCTATCGGTCCTAAATATACGGTCCTTGGGATCCGTCCTTAAGACTATCAGTCCTTCAGACATGGCCTTAACTTTGGAATTTTTCCTGTAAAATGTCGATGGTTTATTAAGCCAAATAAGATATATAAGATCTATTAGGATCTTTGGAAATATCTTGAAAATAATTTTCATGGTATCAATGAAATATGAGAAAATAATATTCTTATTTAGTAATATAATTTATTCTATTATATCAATTAATAGTTAAAACAAGTAAAAATACCCTCAATGACGTCACGAAGGTTCGATTTTACATCAAAAGGCAACTTGGGGTGAACCGCCAAACCCTCTTCTGTGTTTACATGCGTCTGTAAGATGATGCTGTCCTCTAGGATCGTTCTTATAGTGGTAGAAGAGTCCCGAAGCTACCAAATCATCTTTCGAGACAAATTCGGATAAATCATTGTCCAAATTCGCAAAAAATGAGTCTCTCTACCATTCTACCGTATCAAAGTTGGACAAGGCTGATGGAAAGGGGTTGGAGTGACAATGTTAGAAGTTTGAGAAGAAGCCATTCTGCACTGACTCAAAAGCACGAACAATTTTGCTTACAGCGTTGTAGGTGTCTTCTTAACGACTTTTTAATTAACTTATGGCCATCTTGGAGCTTCACCTGCTGGACTACAACATCAAGTGGGAAGTAGAGTTCAAAGACTACCGAGTCAGCTAAAGCAAAATTGCCTACCTCAATTCCTCCATGAATAAGGTGCGAAAGAGCCACAACTATATCTGTTATGTGTGAGTGGCCTTCTAGCCTACTTGGATTATGTCATTGCCGCCAATATTCTTTGATAAGTTTATTTGGTATAAAAGTTACTTTGATGACGACTAAATATAAGTTCATTTGACTTTATTCTTATTTTAATCAAGTGTAACATGCAGGATAGTTCAAAATCTGATAGGTACATGAACAACCCAATTATATAAATTACTATAATAAACAGGAGCGCAACTTATATTTTCTATAATTTAGAGTACATCCAAAAAAAGTTCTTTTATTTTTCGTCACACCTAATACCCATAGTATGTTCCTTCAAGCCAACTACCTCTTGTATAATTTAATGTTGCTACTAGTCCCATCATTAGTGTGTGTTCTTTGTGTATGAGTAATTGAGATTTGGGAAAAAACATAATTACATAATGAGCTCAGAATTGATATAATTAACTTTCATCTTTTACCCTTTACATACTTCACAAGTATAATCTCAATAAATTATCACGTTGTGTCTATCATTACAACACGTTGTAATAAGAGAATAAATTATGTGTAATTATAAGTAGTTCATTGATTGAAGATATTAGGTGTTGGCGAACGACCAATATTGTTTGATTAAAAACGAATATAACTCCGGAACAAATCGTTATAATTATTCTTCGTGTTTTATTTGGACACTAATACGTAGTTATTCAATACATAGATTTTCTCTCCTCAAGGATGAAAACATAATGCTACTAATATCAACAGTAACAGTTAAGGTCGTTTTATGATATCATTGGCCAAATTCGCTAAAAAGAAGTTTCTAGATCAATCTAGTGTATCTTGTTGATACTTTGGAAATTGTTTATTTAAATTGCCCGCCTTGAAGGGATTTTCTAGGTCGGCAGGACTGTTTTTTCATCATGATGCCATGTTTAAGCTTAATCTGTGGACCAGTTTGATTGCAACAGCTGGATAAGTCAATTTACCTTACTAGTGCTCCACAATTTTTACAAAGAATGAAAATAATTGAACAAAGAGTTTGCCTTAAATTTTGAGTTCCGAACGTAACTTCATATGCCGACGAGTTTAAAATGCGTGGTACACAGCGTTAGAGGAGGGAGGTGAGATCGTCCAAAAAAGTTAAGGTAATGCTAATTGTTTTTTTTTATCTGCGGTCTGGTGCATCTTGAATTCGTTCCAAAGGGACAAACAGTCATGAAAACTATTTGGCTATACTAAGGCGGTTGTGTGAGAAAATTCGTCAAAAACAGCTGTAATTATGGAACACCAACTCGTGTTGATTTTACAAAGCGATTAAACTTTTAGGCATCGACGAACAGACAAATATTGTTTTAATAAAAACAAATATAACTCCCGACCAAATCCTTAAATTAATGTTCGTCTTTTCAGAGCAAACTAAGACGTAGTTATCAAATTCTTAGATTTTCTCTAATCAAGGATGAAAACATAATACTAATATCTTGCGAAAATAAACAACAATTAATGTCGTTTTATAATATCATTGGTCGAATTCGCAAAAAAGAAGTATCTAGATCAATTTAGCGTATCTTGCGAATACATAAGAAATTATTAATTTGAATTGCCCGCCTTGAAAGGATTCAAAATCTGTTTTTTGCTTGGTTGGTAGCACTGTATTTCATCAAGATGTCAAGTTTGAGCGCAATCTGTTGACCAATTTGCTTGCAACAGCTGGATAAATAATCCTATCTTACTAGTGCTCAACGATTTTGACAAAGAACAAGATTATTGAACAAAGATTTTGCCTCAAATTTTGAGTTCCAAACGAAATTTCATATGCTGATGAGCCAAAAATGAGTGGTACAAATTGTGCAAAAGGAGGGACGTGAGATCTGCCAAAAAGTTAAGGTGATGCTCATTGTTTTTTAAATCTGCAGTCTGGTTCATCTTGAATTCGTTCCAAAGGGACAAACAGTCAGGAGAACTATTAGGCTATACTAAGGCGTTTGTGTGAGAATATCCGTCAAAACAGCCAGAAGTTTGAAAGAACAACTCGTGAATTTTAATCAACGATAAGGGGTCATCGCCCAGAGTCACGACAGTGAGCAAACCAAAGGCATACACACAATGAACCACCATATTCACTTGATTTAGTTTTGTGACTTTTTTTTTTTGGTTCCCCAAGCTTAAATTGCCACTGAGTGGAACCTATTTTGAGTCTAGAATGAGCGACGATACACAAGAATTTAGGGTGTAGTTTAAAACTTTTATATAATTTAAGATACTTATATAGACCCCAATATGGGACCTTTCAAATAAAATATATCCATTTCTTATTCAATGGGTGAATAAGATGTATTTGCTTATAGGAATTGACAAAAATTCGTCAATATTAATTGAAAGCAATCTAGAAGAAAAATCAAAAAAGGGAAAAAGTGTCCATATATTTTCAAGGAATATACAGTAAAAAAACCAGAAACAGTATTGGGCAATGTAGTACAATTTGAACTTGAGTATAATTGACATTTGATCCAATTTCCACTCCTAGATGTCTATGTTTGCATTTATATTAATGTATGACGTATGAACAATCCCTACCATTTTACTTTATACAAAATAATATTTAATCTTTCATAAGTGGTTCTAGAGTTAGTTTCAATAACTCCGTCTGGATCAACTGCACGAACTTGGGAAATCAGATGACACCAATTATAGCACTCCAGCATAATTAATTCTGGTGTTATTTGCTTCATAAAAAAAAGTAAAGATTTCAAATGAGGAAAACACTATTTCATATTTTATTTGATAATTTAATCCATTACTCCCCGAGTGTAGAAATCGTTTTAATTTTTTTATGACATTTTATAAAGTACCTTCTATTAGTACGTATATTACTAATCAAAATCATATTTTCATCAAAAGTTTACCTTGTGACGTTGATGGGCACGTACAGAAATGTACGTTTGGGAAGATTTCCTACCAAATTATTTTTGCTTATAAATTAAAATGATGCTATGATAATAAATAGGGTTATGACTAATTTTCGTATTCTTTTATTCCAAGTTAACTTTATTACGATAAATATAATAAGCAATACATTGATACACAATATTTACATGTGTTAAATACGGTATTTTTCAAAACAATTAGCACTAAAACCTACGCCGCAGTTGTTGCATCTATGTATGCATCTTGAAGAACAAGATTCACAAGCATTTCGTTTATTTATTTTAACTATTAAATGCCGTCCATTATCATAACCTACAGAAAAAGTATTTTTTATGTATTAAGTTTGGGAAATAATAGTGTGGATATGTTCATCATGATTGGTTAACCAGGATTTTGTATATGTTCGTCTAAAATCAATTAATAATATATTTTATTTCTCCTTTCAATTTAATATTATACAACTATTTCTATAATCACGCCATCCTTGAACCATTTGCTCATTTTAAAACCAATGATAAAATCACCCATAACTTTTTTTTACGTAAACTTACCAAATAACGCAGTATGTCAACCCCTCCATAGTGTTGTTGTAAATTTTGCACAAATAAGGCTGATTTGCTTCTACTTTTGTCTTCACAAATAGATCTTTTTCAATAAGATTATTTGAAATATAAACTGGTCTGCTGTCGTTTCAAACAATGATTAGTTTATCACTATCGTTAAAGTACACTTCATTACCCCTCTTTTCACTTTCATTGATTCCTGTTTTGATGGGATTGGATCTAACAATGCCTAGTTATCCAACTTTTTTTAAATCTCTCAAGTTGTCTATGAGGTCAAAACTAATATAATGATTATCCATGACCGCCTTACAACATTTGGAAATTTGTTTATTTTTCAATTAGTGCATAAACAACATCCCTCCCTAGTCCCAATTCATAACTATTTTATTGTGTTCTGGCTCCTTCGTAAGGAACACAATGAAGACGCTTAGCTAGAACATAAATCTTAGTAGACCCAAATAGTGTTGGTTTTGATTTGGCGGATTTATTCATACTGTGGAGTCAAAAGTACTTGACCATCGATTCATCAACACAAATATATTCAAACGTTTCCACATATTTTTTTGCAGTTCCGTTTATGGTTTCAAAGATCATTGAAACTTTCCGCAAGGGATCGTCGGATTGGTATAGTTGCTGTTAGCGAAATTTGTATACAGTAGAAATTCATCAAATTTATTTTGAGAAATCATTTTTTTGTTTATAAGGACATTTATTGAGTCTTCCTGTCTTTGCCAATATATATTTCTTTATTTTGCATTGATATAGCTATTTAGTACATTACGGCATCACTCGTTCAAATTGTATCACTGTTCACTTTGTCACTAAAGGTTGGATTATTTGAGCGGCCATCGGATCGTTTCATTTCCACTTATATCTTTTCTACACAAGAATCCACTATGAATAATGTTAAGGAGTCGTAGGTAGTTGGTGTAGAATCAGTATCAAATGAAATTTTTAAGTTATTCAATTTTGCATTTTTATATGATGGAATTTTATTTTAGATGCGATTTTTGGACGAGGACTGTTTTCTCATTACATTTAAATTCGTTTCAGCTTTCGACAATAAGTTGAAAAATGGTTATCTCTTTCTATGCGTCAAAAAAAACCAAAAAAAACAACCATCGGATATACATATATGTTGATATGTACTTGTAATTTTCTTTTTTACAAACATTCGTTGAATTTCATCGAAATTTGGCTCTTCAAATTTGTCTAAATTACCTTGATTTTGTATAAAAACCTCAGTATCGGAGTTCAACAAACCTTTTGGAAGACAATTGGGATCTTTTAAATTGTTTCTTAGTTATCCCTATATTCATCGGTGTGCTCATAAGAATTTTCAAATGGAACTACCTAAACACTTGTTAATGCACCTGGAGGGTCATTCTCCATAAGCAAAAGACTTTGTTGAAGATTCAAATTTCAATTTCTATAATTATGAGGTATAATTAATTTCAACACCGATTTTAATTAATTGATGTTTAAGTCTCTTTAGATAAACTTAAAAAATTAAAACATTTGCAAAAGTAGAAAAAATAAAATACTTCTAGGGTTCATTCTCTAACGTACGTACGTACGAAATTTACAATTATTACTAAATAAAACTGTATCAAAAATAATTCATGTATCAATACCTAATTTAAAAAACATTAAAATCAACAATAAAGGGTATGTCTATTCATTTTAAAGCCCAGAATGTTAGACCTTCCTCTAACAAGATTCATATTGCAAAGATCAATAAACTATACAGCACATATTGCACATATTATATAAAAAAGAAAAAAAATAAAGTAATTATTATTGTTGAAGTGGACATCATGTTTACTTACGATCAAAGAAACTGATGTACTGTTTGTAGCTAAAAACATAATTTCCAAAAGGTAGTTCTAACGTACATATAGGAAGTAATGAGTTAAGAGGCTTAATTTGGATAATATATAGCCCCTCTCAAATAAAATCTTTTCATTTATCATTATTTTATTGGAAATATCAATTTTGCCCCATTAAAGGGAATTTTTGGGATCTCCAAAAGGGTAATAAGAATAGTTAGCAGAAAAAAAGAGATAAATTGTCGTTTCAGAATACCAATGTTATCCACACGCAATTTGTAGACAAATATATCTGGCTTGTTTTATTGTTGACGTTCCTTTTCCGCGACTTTAAATACATTTTGCAACACAGTGCTAATAAGAATATATTACTGTTAATTTCGCACAGAATACAAAAATAATCCATATTTAATTAAAAGGAATTTTTTTTTATTGGTTGTAATGAAAGTAAGATAGTTGTATAATAGTACAAAAATTATAAAGTAGATGGCAGTACTATGTTCATGAGTAACCTTTATAGAACGTCTAATTGATTTTTATTTTTCACATAAATTAATAAGTAATATGTACTACCTTTTATATAGGTATATGTCTGCCCGATGAAGGCATTATCATTAAAAAGAAAGAAAGAACACTGAGATATTTAATTAGAAGTTGACATGCTGTGAAATTTTAATCTTTATTCGGGAAGTGGCGTTTTTTTTGTTCTCTTCATTTTCATTTTTTTTTTAAATATGCTGGTTATGAATTTATATGTACATGTATAGGGGTACAAACATTAGCTTTTAAATAGTGTTGAGACTCGGTTGAAGACCGAACTCTAACCATTTTGATCTAAACCCATTAAGACCAAAGGTTTTACAGTTTTCTTAATTTGATCAGCTCTTTCTTTAGAAATGATAATTTTTTTAAATAAAAAGTTAATCAATACGTCTCAAAATTTGCACATATACTTCCTGGCTATAATTCAACAATTAAGTAGTAACATGCAAAAAGGTATGTCTAAAAAAAAAGACTCTTTTAATTGTTGTCCAAACAAGAAGAAATTTGATAAAGCTTCCCTCATATCCAAATGATATTTTTTAAATAAAAAAGAATTTACGAGTCTCAAAATTTGTACATTTATCCCCTGGTTATTTTTCTAATATATCGTATAAAATAATAAAAAAGTATGTCTAAAAGAAATAAGTCAAAAATGTTACAGTTAGTTCAAAATGTGAGGTGCACCATTTTTGTTTTTGTTCCTATGAATATGGGTACAGATAGTAATATTATAAATACTTTATATCTGAAAAATATGAAAATAAGGTATTAGCTTAATCATCATGAGCGTCCTTAGCAAAAACAAAAGTTCAAATCAAATAAATATTCATGGAGATATTACAAGTTCAAATTTGTATAAAAAAACATCTAGATAAATCAACACATGGGTCTTAAGAGCTGATTTTTTAAACCAATTTGTTACAGAAATGCAAGGACATGCTTCGAAGTAAAAAAATAAGCATGATGAAAATAAGTTTTAAAACAGGCCTTTTTAATTGCGAAGAGGGAACGAAAGGCTTTTATTACTGGTGATAAATATTTAATGTTCGGTCTTTAATGATATTTTTCTGTCATAATTGTGATTTCTGACACTTTACTAAAATTAAATTATTTTTAAATCGTGAATAAACTTTTTTGTTCTCAATCTATGAACTGATTTTCTGCCCACTTATCAAATATGAGTTGTTCAAATATAATTGATAAGGCACATATATCTTTACATATGACGGTCTGTAGGTCAATGTTGAGTCTTTGGAAACACACATGACGTTATTAACAATTAAACTGTATAAGTGGTGTACACTGAATTTTAACCAATTTTCTTAATAGATCCAGACAAGAAATGAGATGGATCAACATTTTGATAAGAACATAAGAAGTAAATATTCAAGTAAATTTTAGTTAAGCAAACTTTCGGATCTAGATCTGAAACCCAAATTAGGCGGATACATGTTTCAAATTTTAAATGTATCTCACCCCAAGTTCGGAACTAAATTAAAAAGGATCCAGATGAAACTTACATTTTTACTGATGACGTATGGTGAAACAAAAAATAACCTAATCTTATTACTGTTGGAACATAATTATTCGTTATGATTGGAATTGTTGTTACACCAGGAGGTCCAATTGAAATCTAAGCACTCCTTATTCAATAATTAAGTTAGGTTGAGTGCTTGAAATGAATTCATATTTAGATATATTTAAGTATAAACAAGCATGAACAATCAGTTATATAACTAAACAAACCTGAGCTCACCAGTTTACTTACAGGTTGCAAATATGACACTTGAACGTGATGAACGAATTTCTATTCAAGCACTCCCAGCAGTTGGCCGTCCCAGGACCAACGTCAACGCTTTCAGTAAGTCTGAAACGTTGAAGAGGAAGGAGATCTCTCTCAAAAGGCCAAGCTGGATGCGAGGGAGTTAAAGAAAACAGTCCAGAACGATCCCCTTATGCCCATTAGGGCCCATTCAAGAAACCTTGGGGTTTCACATCAGACTGTCCAGAGCTATTAAAAAACTGGGTTGAAGGAGCCATGTGGGGGTTAACAGGCCACTTTTGACAACAGCAATGAAAGAAACCCTTATCCTTCATGCAAAACTATTTTTAATTAGTTTCTGTATGAGTCTTTTGAGTTCATTTGAACACTTTTTTGAGACTTTTGGCCTCCTTACAGCCCTAATCCCAAACCCCTCAAATACATTTTTTAGGTGGCGTGTCGAAGGGAAGGCCTTCAGCGTCCGTCATACAAACACTAAGTCACTCTCAGCCATTACTGATACGCAAGTATAGAATACTTCATCTGCAACGAGCGCCAGGCCTTCCCTTGTTGGCTGAAAGCCATCTTTGCCACAAAGTACTTAGTAATTGTTAGGAATTGTTCTGAGATTACAATTAGTTGACTATAATTCAACAAATCAATGAAAGCTGACAATCAAATAAAGTATACATTTTCGTGTATATAGTTGAGATATTCTGTGTGGAATAACCACACAATGCAATTCTGTATGTGGACGTCACTGCAAGCACATCAAGATATATAGAGTGTACGTTTAAATTATATAATTTGTTAATATTATAAATAGGACTAAGTAGTGTCCTATTTCTAGTCCAGATCGATATTTTCTTTCGGACTAAACTAGTTTCAGTTAGTTTGATCTACTGAAAAGCATTACAGTATCACAACGGTCAAAGAGTTTAAGATCGAATCCAACACTTGTGATAACTAACAAGATTATTATATTAATTTAAAGATATACATCCGTTTTGATAAAAATCTAAACGATTTTTTTTTGTGTGCATTTTATTTTTTCTTAAAAGAAGCTTATTTTTTGGCATGTAAAGCACATAATAAAGCTATAATAAATGAAAATATGTTTAAAAACATAAGTGTTTGTTAAGTTTGTAAAATGTAGGGATGCCAAATGAGGAACTTGTAAAAAAAAACATTTATGAATACAATTACATACAAACATATGAAAAAAAGAAAAATACAAAAGCTATATCCAAGGGGGGATGAAGAAAAAGGCAGTTGCAAACATTAATTTTCCTCGATAGTAATAGATCTGTTTCTACAGTATATCTTCGAATTACGAAAATTACTCATATACAGACTATTTTATTTAAATAAAAAGACTGTAAAGGTCAATTTATATTGAATGCTTATAAAATTAAAAAATTATCATTTTTAATAAATGTAAATCATTTAAAATACAAATATTTTTTTTTATAAATAACGTGACAGTGAAGCAAAAAAGAAACAAAAACAACAACAACTACAACATAATAAAGTAAACCACAAATGTAAATAATAGATATATATATATGTATGTCACACAAAAAAAGAATAAAATAAAAATCACTTGAGGTCAGACTCACTTCCCTGGCGATAGCAAAAAGGTATTGTATTCCAAAGACTTGTCAATCTGTAAAAGAAATTATACTTAAAGATATCGTCAATCTTTGGTTTTTGTAGGTAGATGGTATTGTGAGTTGAGAGTACACACACGCAACATCATCAAAACTTATTGGTACTTTGTTAATCTCCAAAATTCGCGTAAGTGACATTCGAAGAGAAATCAATGATAAAAACGACAGTTTTTTCAGCCCCAACTTTGATTTTTATCAAATTTGGTACATATTTTAAAAATTAGTTAACAACTCAAAAATCCAAATTTTTAACCTTTTTGTCCTCTGGTTCAGGATTTATAGGCTTCTGAAGTTTTTACCTCGACGCCATCTATCCTATTTTTAAATCGCTGTATTCGAATGTTTCTTAAAATATCCATCTACTATATAAGCCATTTTATAGATAATTTATTTATCCATTTGTTGGGGGTTATTGTAAAATAAGATAAAATGAGTTTTTCACTCATAAAGTCACGAGGTCAATATTTTGACCTCAAAAAAATGAAACATATCAATTTTCCATTTTACTCCAATTTTCTTACTTTAATTTATAGTATATCATAAACATATACAATAAGTTTTTAGAGATGTGTTCAACTCCACTTAAGCCCTACAGATGAAAATGTCTGTGTAAATCGAGGAAATTTCGGAATATATATAGTAATAAATACTTCAAAAAGGATATATGTTTGATATTTTACACTAACGATAACAAATTATATTTTGTTAAAACCCCAATCTCATGTTCTTAAAGTGATTTTATTTTAAGGGTTTCTTTTTTCGTAATTTTAAATATCTATAACTTATATTTTAGTTATGCCATAGTTAAATAATTGATGAAAAATTTAATTTTTGTAATAAATATAATCGTAAACTATTTCTCATAAAATTCATTATGAGTTTTTTTTTTTTTTTTGTGGTATTTTTTGCCCAATTCAATAACTGGGTTATGATAAGGGTACTTACAAACAGAGAGTTTAGTGGTTTTTTGTTATGTTTTTTCAGTACCATAAATTTGTTGAAAACCTTAGTCTCAGCATCTATTTTTGTGGGGCACTAAAGTGCCCAACTTTATCTCACACATGAAATCATTCAAACTTTATATAACGTCATTGTATTGATGAACACAATTTTGAAATGTACATGACGTTACTAACCATTATAATCTATAAAGTGGGTCTAGACCGAATTTTAAATGAGTCGGATAATGATAGAAATTTTGTTTGAGATAAATCTAAGTGGAACTTTAAAAAAAAAAAGCGAATTAGTTTCATTGAACAATTATTATATTGCTCTCAGACCGATCTAGGATCGGGAGATCGAATACCTACCCTAATAATTTCCTTGCATTAGTCACATTGACAAACAAAAGAACATGATTTCTAAGAACCACTCTCGACGTTCAAATTAGTTGCTATGAATGTTAGTCCATTAATGCATAAGGAACAAGATAATGGTTACATATAATTTTTTGTTTGCCAACGTATTAAGGAAGTTATTTTACAGAAGTCAGAGATTCTATATGTAGATTATATCAAAATCAACCATGTTTAAAGTAATGTTAGGAAATAAGTTATTAAGGCAAATTAATCAATTTAAAACATAATGTAATATGGAAACTTCATATTGTGGCTTTTGAAATGCGAAACTAAATTAAACTAATGTATAATAGCAACATATTGTCAAAATGTACTAAATGGTGGACTTTCATATTGATAATATCATACGAAAACAATAAAACAGATTAGTTAAAAATAAAGGAATGTGTAATTTTATGCTTCTAATAATTTGTTGTCATTTGATTGTTTATCTAAAAGTCATCAGACTGCCGTGACACGTACTGTTTGAAAATTTGTGCTAACTGCAAATTCTGATTGACTGTCAATATTATCATAATGGTGGGAACTTTAAATATGGAAAATATAAGGATAATGTATTTTCTAAATATTTCCACAAAATTAATTCAGCAATACATTAATCGTATGGTCTTGAGGGCAGGGGTTCATAATGAAGTCATTCACTGAAACCAAGCACCTAAGGCTTCAACCAAAGCTCAAATCTGGGCCTAACCCTAACATAGGACTATATTCAGAACTTCTTGTACATGTTGGATACTGCTTCGAGAATAGAAGATCACAGGAGTCAAATATGTTATGTGTTTGTTTATGGTAATCTATCTCGAGCTCCGGGACATAAACCTCTGAAAATGTTGTTTTGTTAATTGAATCCTGTTTCAATTACCCAATTTGGACAAATTGCACCAATTTAATATCATAAAGTGATACCCAATCTACCTATTTTAATCAATTTAATCTCATTATTATTATTATAGAGGTAAATATTTCGTAGTATGGCGTGCAACGGCACGCAATAATAGCTCACGCCGTTCGTATTTGGAGTACATCTATAGAAATCTGCACTTTTTCTTACTTTTTCAGTTAAACCTGATGAACATACTATCATGAACGTCGATAAAAGTCTAAACATGTTCTGGATTACAAAATCATCACCTCGTATTTGTGTCAGACTGGAGAATGATTGACTGATGTGTAAATTTACTAGATTGGGAGTAATGCATATATTTAAAAGACCAAAAATTAATCAAAACTTCTTGTACATACCAAATATTTACTTAAAAGTCGAAAATGATTTCTTTATTGTTGATAAATGAGAATCCATCGTCCAAAAAAAAAAAAAAAATCCATTAAACAACGGAAATAAGCATTTAAATTACTTTTTTATCTCATTCTTTTTCTGCCTTGATTTTTTTACATGAATGTCTTGAAGCTGGTTCTTTTCTTCATCTCTTTTAGAAAAGCATCTGCTCATTTCAAATGAGAAAATATGTAGGAACATGTTTTAAGAAAAATAAAAAAGAATAAACCATGTAAAAATAAACATTCCTAAGGAATTACAGTTGAATTCCTTTCTAGATTAATTTTTGTTGGTTATGAGAATACAAATTAGAGAGAAAAACAAAAATCATTATGAATGCTTTTAAGGAGTTTCTGTTGAGGAGAGGAAGAGGGGGGGGGGGGAGGAAATGTCCCATTTACGTATGAATAAATATATGCTGGAGCTGTAAATCTGTAGCTTTTTCTAGAGTGCAACTTTTGCTTCTGTTGACAACCTAATCCGTGTTATTTTGTTCTAAATTTGTTATCATTATTTTTTCATTCTTGAGGTGAGAACATTCAAGTATAAGGTGTAATCACAAGTGTGTGTGTGCTCATAAATGACGGAGAGCAATGCTGAGGATTCATTAAGATATATTTGCTTTTTAAAACACTTTGGAGCTCAGAGTAAAATCGGCGATTATCAATGAGTCAATTCTATCTTTTTTCTTATTTGATACGGATGGGAACTTGTATTCATTTCATTTATACAACAGCTGCTCATTCCTGATTTGCCTAAACGCCATGACAACTAAGCTACTCTCCTCTCAAACATTACTCCAATTGTCGAAATGTAATTACGAGTCTGTATGCTTATGAATGACGGAGAGGAACAACAAAAGTTTATTGTGGAGTAATAATTTTATGATGCTGTAGGACAACTCCAAAAAAAAACCGGGTGATAAAAAAAGACACCTGATTTTCATGACTAGTTTATCATATATGTAGTTATTTTCGTCCTTGGGCACGACGTAATGACCTCACGATCATCGTATTAGGAGGATATCTCGTGGATTGAGTATTTTTTCTTATTTATCAGCTGAATTTGATAAGCATAATTTCTTTTCTTGTAATGAAACGTTGTGATGGTTAAGCTGATCCCCTCTACGATATTCTTCAAATTTTCAGGACTAACATATCAATTTTTGATTTGTTCATGAAGCGGGGGAGTAATGTTAAGGATTAGTTTAAAAAATTGCCGTTTAAGTCCCTATTCAACTTAGAGTAACATTGGAGATTAACAACAGAGTCACTTCTATCTATGCTCTTGTTTGATACGGAGTGGCACTTGTGCCTATTTAATTTATCTTACCACTTCTAGCAGCTGATTCAACTCAGCACCATGAAAGTTAAGCCGCTTCCTTCCAATACATAATTCAATATGTTGTTGTTTATTTACATACAAAAATGCTTACGACTTACAACATCAACATCATAATGCTTTTGCATAAATAAAGAGTTCAACTTCTGCACACACTATGAGTCTATATTGTATGAAAAAACTGTACTATATGAGTAGATTTGTAAAAATGAGTCATATCCATTATATTTAGTAAGATTGTAAATCCCTAAGCATTTTTTTTTGACTGTGTTTCGTTGTTGTTAGAAACTTGGACAGTGTTTTTTTTATTTAGCTTTTATCAGTATTTTTCCGCTCTTGAGGAGAGTATATTTAAGTATAAAGTGTATTCACTAGTGCTTATGCTCACAAATCATAGAAAGTAACTGGGAAGTTTGTGGGGGGAGTTATAATTTTAAGCTGTTGTAGGCAACTCCAAACAAAGAGTCAAGATAAATAATATAACCGATTTATATCACTAGTTCTAAGTCTACGTCCTAACAGGTGGCCCATCTAGCGATTGCATTTTGAACTACCACTTTTTTGACGTCTGACAGCTGTAGTAACATTATCATTGTGTCTAATATTTGGTAAAGGGTTTCTGATTTACGGAATGGTTAAGTTTACGCTCGAAGAAAATTGGGAAATACTGAAGACTTACTTCCAAAATGGAGAGTCTTCAAACGAAACTGCAAGAAAATGACGTCGGTCGAAATAAAGCGCCTTCCAGAAAGTTGTTGGATAAATTTTGTGAAGCTTGTGCGCGAAACTGGTTCGTTAATGAATAAAACAACGCGTTCCTGTGTTCGCCAATTGCGTCCCAATTGAAAACATTGCTGCTGTTGCCGAAAGCAAAAAAACGAGCAAAGAGCTGCCGTTACGGTCAATGGTGAGTGCTATCGGGCCATGTTGTAAGATTTTTTGTTTCACCAAATGGAAAAAGAAGACATCGACGACATTTGGTTCCAACAAGATGGCGCTACATGCCACACAGCCAACGTTAAAGTGAATCTTTTGCGCGCTGTCTTCGACAATCGTCTTATTATATCCGAAACGGCAAGGTCAACTGGCCACCTCGTTGCTGTGATTTGACTCCATTGAACTATTTTTTGTGGGGAACCGTCAAGAATAAATGTTACGCCAACCATCCAGAGACGATTGACGATTTTAAACACAAAATTGGAGTCGCCATTGCAGCTATTGAAGCTCACAATCGAAAATGTATTAAAAAATTGGGTCGACAGAATGGGCTACTGTAAGGCCCCCACGGCGGCCATATGAATAAAGTGGTATTTCAATATTAACCAGAATGTTGAGGCTTTCAAATAAAACAAAAATTATTGAAAAATATTTATCCAGTTTTTTTTTATGACAATCTCAAAAAGAAAAAGTTTTGTGGGTCACTTTTTTTAATCCTTTCTCTTAGATCGAATCTAATGAAATGTTGTGACAATTAAGATGCTCTCCTGTACAATATTCTTCATATTGTTAAGGCATTCAAATTTGTTAATTACAGAAAATGCTAACTATTTAGAATCTTTAGTTACAACAATGTTATACACTCATAAATAAATCAATTTATGTACACACAAAAATGTATTTTTATATGAAAAATACTGATTGCATGAGTAGATTTGTAAAAATGAGTCATTCTCGTTACTGAATATAAATCTAAAATAATTATTAGCGTGCAATTTTCGTTATTGTTGGCAATTTGAAGAGTATTTTTTATTTTGTAAATTTGTTATTCTGTCATTATTTATGAGAAAACATCTAAACATAAAGTGAGTGAGGTGTTCATGGATAATGAAAAGTAACCTTTAGTTATAAGAAGGGATTTATTAGTGTGAGTCCTTGTAGGACTCAGAATACAATTGAAAATGGAACACTTTGTAAAAAATATATTATGATTTCTCATTTAATGATATATCAATACTAAATACCAGGAAATTTAATTAAATTATTTCACATTTTGATAAGAATACATAAATTACAAGCTGTTCTTAGATACAACATTGAAACAAAGTAGTGAAACTCTCAGCACGTGATTAATATTGTACAAAGTAATGGCCTGAGCAACACTTTTTATTGTCTGCTAGGATCATAGAATATTAAATAAGGGAAAATCATATAGTGACGTCATTTATGACATAAAAAAAGCGAAATCTTGCGCATAAATAAGGATGACACATGCATACTATAAAAGAAAAAAAAGACCTTCCACTCTCTGCGTCCCTACGATTTGGTGTAAACTCAACACAAAAATAACCAAAGGGTGTCAATATTAAAAGCTCAATGTATCTTGATGGCCAATTATATATTAGACCCTCAAATTTTCGCCATATCTAGAAAAAGCTTCTCAATTTGTAATTTATATTCTTTGGAGCAGTGAATAAACAAATGTTGAACAGATGTCCCAATTGGGCCATGATTATACTCTTTAAAACCAGAAGTAATTGTTTTAGCTCTTAGCAATACCTCATTCTATTTAATTTTGTATCAAGAAATACGATTCTATCTAAAAGTCTTTGACAAAACGAGTAACTTTCATTAGAAAAAAAAAAGAATTCTTTCTCTAAAGATAAAAAAAGTATTTGGGTACATTTTTTTGATTAAATTTTCTCCAGATAAATCTTGTTTGAATTATTGGTCCCGAATTATCCCTTATTTAAGATATTTTTTCAAGTTATTTTTGAATGCAATTTGTAACTTAAATAACTTCATTTCCATGCATTTTCTCATCAAACAAACATATTTTTGTTTATTTCTCCAAAATCTAACTTATTTGAAATTATGAGGATATAGAATAATGCATATGCATGTAAAATACATATACTGTCTACTGTTTATTTAATTATGGTGCCAGTATCCTGGATCTATGTTACAGAAAATAATCATTTATACTATATGAGAGAATATTTAAGAAATATTATAACATAAAATAAAATTGATCACAACGGGTCAAAATGACCGGTGAGGCAATTTTTGTACAAAAGTCATGCTTAGCAAAAAATGTAATGATTCAAAATATTACTACTTTACTTTCTTTAATGTTGAGGTCTACTTGTTTACGAAAAGAGAAATTACTTGCATCAATAATATCGTAAAATAGGCTATTTTCTAGTTGAATATAAAAAAAGAGTCAGTTTGACTCGTCTTACGACACAAAAGTTATATATATATATTATTTATACAACTTTTCAATAAATTATTTATAGAAAACCTTATATTTTAAAAATAATTAATTGTGAGACTACTTCGGAATTTTTCGTAGGTGTGAAATACTGATAAATTTTAGGGAAACCGGATCTCCTGATCTCAGTAGAAAATCCTTAGTATGTCTATATTGTATTCTTTGTTGCGCTCAAAACTACGTATGAACTTTTTAAACAAAGGTAAATAAAGCATTAACCTGCAATCGAATACTTGGAATTTTTTTTTATTTTTTTTTTTTCATCTTCTGACATTCAAAAATTTATACACTGCTTTATTTATTAGCATCTATACTTATTTTTATAGCACCTTCATACAAAATACATACATACTTCTACAACAGCTGTCAGAAGTTGAAAGGAAAGGTCAGTTATTTATGGGGGGGGGACAAAATATAATGTGACACCTCATATCCCGTTTCTTCCATTTTTTGACGGTCAAATTATATTTTTAACTCTTAGTTCTGTATAAGTTATTTGTACATGAAATACATTAAGATTTTTAAAATGAAGTTTAAAAATAGCAATATTTTGGACATTTGAAAAGATATATACACCTAAAGTTGAATATTTTTTTCGTCTATGCAGTAAAGAGGTGGTCCCCAAATCCAAGGGTGTGGACCAGTACTGGTCTATACTTCAATCAGTAACGTCCTGCACAATAATAAGAAGCATGTCTGTTGCGTCTCTAATCCCAATTTGTATTCGCTCGGAGCTGCATCATGATATTATGGGTCGCAATGAACACGTCCTTCATCATCAAGAGCTACAAATCTGTTAACTAACATGTTGAGGTTGTTATTGCTTTTGAAGGAGAACGTCTAGGATAAAAAATCAAGGTAAATATTTTAGTATAACATATTACAAATTGGTTTTAGGCTGTCGTTTCTTAATTCCATAAAAACTACGTTTTTATGCTACTACAAGTTTTGAGTCCTCACTCTAGATGAAAAAAATATTCAACTTTAAGTGTACAGGGCCGTGCAGAATTATTTACCGATTTTTGTTCAGAACATATTGCGGCCAATCATGACATTTCGAATGACTTGAGAAACAATTTATTCATACATTTTTAGAATAATAAAATAGTTTGTGATCAAATTTAATCAATGTAGCCACCATTTGACTCAATGACACTGGTCAGG
Organism: Lepeophtheirus salmonis; assembly: GCF_016086655.4. Taxonomy (NCBI): domain Eukaryota; kingdom Metazoa; phylum Arthropoda; class Copepoda; order Siphonostomatoida; family Caligidae; genus Lepeophtheirus; species Lepeophtheirus salmonis. The sequence goes on along the minus strand of NC_052141.2, from coordinate 2,553,783 downwards.
CGACGTTTGAAGCTGCCACAGACTTGCTGGATGTAATCGGCATCCATGGAGGCCCAGGCCTTGTTGACAGCAGCCTTTAAGGTATTTATGTTCTTGTGTCGTTTTTTGCATGCCTTAGTCTCCACGTGCGCCTAGATAGATAAGTCTAGTGGGTTCAGATCTGGGCTCTGAGGGGGCCAGTAGTCCTTGGGCCAAAAGTTCATGTTGTCCTTGAGCCACTCCTGAGCTTTCTTCGTGGGTGGGTGCTCCATCATGTTGAAAACCCCAAGAAGAGTTGCCGACTATGGATTTGATCCACGGAAGGACCTTGGACGCCAGAATCTTCACATAATCCTCCGCTGTTAATCTGAGCCAGTGGGGAACCATACCGGCTTCATGGCCTTCCCGTTGGATCTCCAAACATCTCCAAAGCTCACAACACGGTCATTTTGCCTGTTGAAAACAGGATCGACCGTAAAAGTTTTCTCATCTGAAAAAATGATGATGCGTCCAGATGAGCTCTTGATATCATGCAAGATTTTCTTGGCACGCTCAAGTCTGACTTCTCGCCGACGTTCCGTTAGTAGATGGCATTCAGTACGCCTCGGGTACTTTCCTCCAGTCCTTTTCAATGCCCTTGAAACAGTTGATGTCGACGTTCCCATCTTTCTGGCCATGTCGGCAATAGACCTGTTGGGAGTCCTCTTGAACACTGTCTTTACTTGCCTTGTTGAGACAGTGGGCTTCCTGCCAGCCCCAGGGGAATGCTTGAGATCACCCCCAGCCTCCAAGCGCTTGGAAACGTTGTAAATTGTCTTCAACGAGGCCCCAACCTGTTCCTTAATGTTGTTATGAGGCACTCCCGCTCGGAGGAGGGCTGCAATTTCGATCCTCTTTGTTTCCTGATTGGACATGGTCTCACGTGTGGAAGTTGTTACGCTCTCAAGAAAGGATTTTTGTTTATTTTAACAGTAAAAATACGAAACAATCAGATTGGTTGCCACAAAACCTTTTAAAAAGTATATTTACATCATCGGTAAATAATTTTGCACGGCCCGGTATATCTTTTTCAAATATCTAAAGAGCATAACACTATCAAACATTGCTATTTTCAACTTCAGTACCTAGATGATCATGAATCTTCTACATAGTAATTGGAAAAATATACCAAATCATGCATAATTTGTTTTTATGAATGAGTTTCAAAACAAAATGTAGACCATCTACCCATGTTTTTATTTATTATTAAAAAAAAACATTTAATATTAAATAGAAAAGTTCTAATCAGAGTGTTCTTTTTGGCTTTGAAAATAGTTTTAATAGTACAACTACTGTAGTTGCGTACCACTTCCCTTGACTATGAAATGTTATTTTGACATGCATTTAATTAAATCTCTTTTCTTTTTCCATACAAAAAACAGAATCTTGCCTTTGACTGTTTCATTGGAATAAGTGGGCATGAAAAAAATATTGACATTTTTTGTTGTCTCTATGTTAATATCTTAAAAGTGTCTGGTAAAATTAATGTGGTAAAAAGGTTGCAGACAAAATATTTTGGGTAATGTTGTTTCGTGGTAAAATTGTCCGTTACATTATCATTGTAAGACATGTTGTAAGTAATATAATCGTGAAGTAATTTAATTGTCAGCAATTTGATTATCTTGTGCAATTTCACGCCAATTATATTAAAGTCGGGCAATCAGATCATTGAACAATGAAAATAATCAAACTGCAGCTGCTCTCCTTTGCATCTTCTAAAATCTCGGCCTTCAGGATGTACAGATGAAGTTCTGGGGTTCAAGTTAGTTTCAACTCTACTGCCTTAACGTTTCTGAGCATCAAGAATCTCTTCTAATTTACAATAATACTAACCGTCACACAGGTAGAGCAGTGAACTGTTGGGCCCAAAAGTAGGCTACATTTCTTAGTCATTGCTTTCCTTAGCATCAAGGAACCTTTTTAATATCCAAAAATACATCTCTTCCCACTGGTAGTGAAGGAAAAACTACGTGGTCCGGAGGTCGATTAAATTCCTCCGCCACTGCTTCCCCGAGCTGGGATATTAGAAGGGATTCTTGATTCTTTGTAATATCTAAATTTGAAATTTTAACACAAAGTTACTAATTCCATAAAATTATTATTAAAAGTCTATTCAGTTAAAGGAAAAAAATGTATAAAAAATAGATAGGGTGAGCGTTAATAATCTACTTTGAGGCCATTTTGGGAAAATACAATTTTGGAATCAATAATAATCATTTAATATTTAAAAGTTATGTAGACAATGCCCTTGTGGTCCACCATTGAGTGACCCTTGATCTTCTTAGAACCCTTTGTATTGTAATGTAGCCATGAATTGAACCCTTTTTTATCAAAAAAAATAGTTTAATTTAATTTACTCATCATGAGATGGCCTTACCTTGTTCGACCTTTTTATCTCACAGATGATTAGGTTTTTATTCATTTCTAAAAAAAACCTATATTGACCTTTCCTCGTTATATGCATCTATTACTATTTCTCTATTATTGTTTGTACATATATTTGTAGGTATACAGGGTGTAAACAAGGAAATTACTCAGTCTGCATTTGTTTCTTAAATATAAAATGCATAACTACCTTCAATATTGTTACTATGGTAGTAATTCGCTTACGTAAAGTGATGCAGGGCTAACGGGTGTTCTCCAGGTGTATTTCAATCCAGACCAGCTGAATAGTTGTGTTTGTTCGAACATGCAGCAGGTAAAATAATTCCCAAGGATATAAGGTTACCAATTTATTTTCACACGTAACCGATATTTTTAGCAAATAAAGATTTGATGCCCACTACTTTTTTTTATTAAAATCTATGTTGGTTTGTGAGACGTACAAATTCATACTATGATTTTGAGTCTTCTGTGCACTCACTCTGATCCCATTCTTACATTAAAAAAATAATATTAAATTTTACTGAAAGTCGATATATGATAGAAACAATGCAAAGTCATTGTTCTACTATTTTACCCGCACGTCATATTTTCTATATCGAATTTGGGGACAGCATATGATAAAAGTTGAAATTCAATTCATGCAAACTTATAATAATGGTGTAAGAACTTCACTAAATGGGAGACGGGCATACACGTTACAACTCCTTTACAACTAATTCCTGAAAGTAACTAGATTATCAAGTATCAAGATAGATACAAGAAAGAGTCATGAATCAGAGCATGCTGAGTACAAGCCAATTACAAGCGATCCACTACATCTTTTGGTGCATCCCTCAAATACCCTGTGACACTCCATAGAAGACGAACTAACAGCCTCTTTTACAAAATAAGACCTTTCATTTATTCATAAGATCCTCCAAAGTGCTAATTCTCCGAATAAGACGAAAGAGTTCCGATCCCTCATCCTACAATAATATATATTTTTCTTTGCTCCCCATATTATTAAAAGATTATTATGAATGTATACTTTCAGACATACTTTGATTGAGAGTCTTAGCAGGAATTCCATCAATTTCAGTGTGTAATAATATATAATTAGTGAAGTTATTTTTTTATTAATAAAAGGTTGCAATTATTACATTTCAACTTTTTGTTTACGCTGTATCCAATTTCGCGATAGAAAAAGAAAAAATGCCATACTGGCATATTTGTAACCCATCTCGAGAGGTGTATAAAATATGTCCTATAAAGTTGAAGTGGCTTATTCTAGTTGGCAATCTGATTAGGCTTTTTCATTTTCGTTAGGTGGGATCATTTGTATTTTATTCTTGAAACACGGAACATTAGTAATCAATGTTGCGTGAGCTCATGAAAGGCAGAGAGTAACAATGAGGGTTGCTCCTCAGGAGTTATAAGTAAAAGTCCTTGTTGAACACAAAGTAAAAATGAGGATTAACAGAGTAATTTCTGTTTATTTCTTTGTTGCCACAAAATACAATTAGGATTTGGCTATATTTCCTTTCTCTTCCGTCTACAACAGGTGATCTAAGCTGTTTTCCTTAAAAACAATCTACAAATTGTCAGGATTAAAATATTCATTTTTGGTTTTTTTTATTTTTACATATCGACAGGACTGTATTATGCATCATCAATCATACCCCAATGAAGCACAGTATAATTTAAAATCAGTCACTCAAAACTTCATAAGTTTGAATTGTACATGGTGCAACTTCTATTAAGCAAATAACACGATTTTTTAATAATGGATTACTCCCTAAACTAATCATCCGTTTTTAATAAAAATCAATGTCCAATGTCTTCGAAGTAAAAAAAATAATATTATTATTCAATAACATCGCCTTTGCTGTCAATAACGGCTTTACGAGATTCGACCTCGTAAAAAGAAGAAAGTCTTAATGATATTCTCTTTGGAAGATTTCAAATTCTGCAGCTAACCCTACACACAAAAGTATATTAGGTTGATGTACAATGTTGGGCTTGGAGGCCAGACACTTAATCTAACAATGTGAAGAAAAAAAAAAGTTATATCCACCAGCTCAACGTTTTCTTAGCAGTGATGGATGGATAGAGCCTTGATGTCACCTCCAGACTCTTATAGTTTCTTCCTAACTCTCCAGACAAGGGATATGTCCACACTTAAGAAGTCTGGAATCTTAAAATTATCTTGTCCGGCACGGATTGCAATGAGGATACCCCCACTTTTCCATGATTTTATAATTAATGATAAATACTTCCTTCATCGATATCATTTTTTTTACAGACACCAAACACTTCTGTCTAAAACGCCAAAAAAAAAAAAAAACCTATAGCTTATGTATCTGCGTAAGTAATAAAAGTTCTTTGTAACACAACGTCTACATATTGTATTTGTATTTCAAATTCTAGTCTTCATCCAGTATAAGTATCAATGCATATATACATACAATAAAGAAATTAACTCGAGGATCAAAGAATCTAATAGCAACATACTTATAATTCAAGCCCTATTGAAGAGTTCCAAAGATGACCTTCATACCCCTTATTGATTCATTCAATTATTATTTATTATTAAAAAATCTATATTCTCCTACAAATTATTTACCCTCTCCCCCCCTTTAACTTTTGATCACGTCAGCTTCCTATAAATTCTTATTAACAGCAGGTAAAAGAGAAGGTTGAGGAAAGAAAAAAAAAATCATTTATAGGAAGGGGTATTTGCTGTTGTTGTATAATGATAAAAAGAAGTAATCAAATATGTTAACATGAAAAAAAAACTGATGATGGAAAAAAACCATAATAATAACAATCCCCCCCCCTCATGTTTCTTCCTTGTGCCTTATTTATTGAATAGTGATGGAATAAAGGGATTCAGGGTCGTTTGAGAGAAATATTTATTTTTCATTGAAATGTGTTAAGTGAATTGACCACTCAAAAAAGAAAAAGAAAAAAAACTTAAATACTTCATGATGAGTAGGGATGGACCGATTCTAAAAGGTTTGGTCTGGTTCAAATATTAATAAAAAAAAATATTTATAAAGCAAATTTTATCTATATGTTGATTTTTGTCTGTGGGGCTCTCATTTTTAACAACAAGCGTGTGTTACAAAAGCAAACCGCGTCATATATATATAAAAAAAGGGTGGATATATTTATGGGATTTACATAGAGACGGAAACACACATTACATATCTCTACATGTCCCATGCTCAGAATATGTGAAATAATATTATTTTGTAATATTGGCAATTAAACTTTTCAAAATTCTGATTTGTGGTTCGTCAACATACAAATAAATACTAAAGAAGAGGAGAAATCCCGGGTTTTTTTTTTTACGTCATAAAAACTTGCAGCAAACATTTTATAGTGATATTTAAGACAACTATAGACTTATTATTTAAATTAATGGGATGAGTTAAGATACCTACAAATTTTAGCTATAGTTTAAAACCTTGAATTGCTTCAAAAACTTAATTTAGTTCCTAAATGACCCATTCAAATAAAATAAATATATTCATTTTGTATTCATAATTGGGAAGATCGATTTTTGCGCCTTTAAGTGCAGTTGTTGACAAACATAAACGGTTAACAAGAAAGTTTATGAATATATAATAAAAAACACAGTTAATCTGACTTTAGATGAGGTTTAGCAACGAGCGAGTGTGGTTGAAGCTTAGTTTTTATATTAAAAATAAAAGGAAGTGCCTATTTACAATAATAAACTATAAATACAACATCATAATTAATTTTGAATCCAGCGTGGATAGGTTAACTTCAGCACATTATATTAATGAAAAGACAAGTAATATCTATATTAATAAAGCAATGTTTGTCTATCAATGTATATATTTTTGACCTCTTATAACTCCAAGGAATGTATCTCCTGCAATTAATGATTCAAACACTTAATACCCATGACCCATGATCTTAACTAATACCTAAGTATAGTTAGCTTGCAATTGTAATTCAAATTACTTAGTGTAATATATATACAGTATTGTATATATTTGAAACTCATTTGGTTCTTTAAAGAAGTTTTATCTAAATCAATCCCGTTAATGAATAGGGTACTTGATCGGGCTCACTTTAAATTCTGTCTAAACTGATATTTTAGGTATGTTGTTGATGACCACATGCGTGTTGCCCAATCGTGAACATCGCTACGATTATATTATTGATATGTGTACAATTCCGATAAATGGAATCGGGAGAAAATCTCTCCATGGAGTGAGAACAAAAAAAAAAGTTGATTCGAGATCTGACATTGCGATCTTGATTGAAAAATTCGTCTTAATGTATCTAGAAAAAATTACTTCAAACCAGATAAATATTTTTTTTTTTTTTTTGTCTTGGACCAGTTTCAATACTAAAACACAGTTTAAAATTGTTGTTTATAAGTTTAAACTAATTAAAACCAAGGAATTGCATTTACATTTCTTTAAGGCTATTCAAGGACTAATCAAACTGTGGTGTGTGTCCCATAACAGAAATGTTGAGTAACCTCAAGCGGTATTTAAAAAAAATGTAATTTATCTTTGTTTGAAAGAAGGAGAATCTGGCACTGATGCTCAATACCTACATCTAACAAGATACATTCAATTACAGAGTTAACTTGTAAAAATTGATATTGCTTCTACATATTACATCAAAAAGAGTTAGCTAAAAACTAATTTAATGCTCGTTTTTCCCCTAATACTTTCAAAATACATACAACAAAATCAAAGCAGTATTATTGATAAAAGTTATCAATATATATATTTTGCCGATATTTGCAAAATAGTATATATATTGTATAGTTATATCTGATCTTTATTGTGCAAAAATTTAATTAATTCATAGTATGTAGCAGTATATCAATACATAAGCAGAAACTTGTTTCAAATTTTCTAATATCAAATCGATTATGAGGTACCAATAAAGATATGTGTCATGTCAACAAAAAAACAATCTTAAAGGTAAATCAAGAAAAGGAGAAAACCCCAATTTAATTTTTAACTTACAAGCTAATATTTCATGGACATTTTTACGTCAATTATATACTTTTTATAAAAATTTATGTTATAAGTAAAATCAACCAAGAATTTTATCTTTAGTTTAAACCTTTATTGGGTTATTTGAACCGATATGGTCCTTTTCAAATAAAATTAATTATTTTCTTATCAGTATGTTCTTGAAACATTAGATCTGATTATATGTAATCCTGTATATTTTTATAATGCCGAGCTTATTGTTTATTCGTATACTAAGCCAATTTATTCAATATTTAGTGAATTTAATTAATTGTTTTGATTTAAACTCGTTTCTTTTATTTTATTTGTTTGATATCTTTGATTTTTTTTTTCAATGGAGGACTTAGGGAAACAAAAATTTTTATTATAATTTTAAAAAAAATAATCAAACTTATCAAAAACTGCATTTCGCATAAAGTAACATATGTTTGAATAAAAAAAATGAATGTTCTGACTCTGAGAATATCAAATTATATCTTGTGGAAACTTAAACTCATGTTAAGATTATTTTAACTAAAGACTTATTTTTTCTTGATGCCTTATATTTATATCAATACACTAAGCATTTAATTGATGTTAGAATGTCTAATGGATGAAATAGTAAAAAATTTGGTACAAAATTTAATTTACAGAATTATTATAATCGTTTAACTATTTATCATTTAACTAAATATGTTTGATTTTCGTTGTTTCTTATCTACCCAGTTCAGTAACCATGTTATGAATAGGATGTTCACAAAGAGAGGGCAAATACAATTTGTGACACACTCAAAGGGGTCAATAAGAATAAATTGTTAGTAGAAATTGACGAATATTAATCGACAGAGCCAAATACAACCCATACTCAATTAAAAAAGAAAAAAAAACACTATTCCTTGCTTTTCTGTTTCTGTGTCACATATGTGTACGTATATGGAATAGTGTTAAATTATTATTTTTTAATATCAGCAATTAATATTTTCCAAATTAAAATATAGGATTCATCAGCATAAAAATAATTTTAAATTAAAAAACAGGAGAAACCCCATTTTTTACGTCATAAAAACATACAGCCAATATTTTATAGAGATTTTCGAAACAATTATAGACTTATAATTGAACTAATTTACACAAGTTAAGATACACAAAGCGTTTAACTATAGATCAGAACCGTTAATTGACTTAAAATACTTAATTTGGCTCCAAAATGGCTCATTCAAATAATATTTATTCTTTTCTCATTTGTTACTTGTTACAATTAATTTGGCTACTCTAAATGTAGTTTGCAGCACACAAATATTTTATAAAAATCATTTGTTGGTGGAAATCCGAAATTATTCGAGGAATAGTAATGTAATTTATTTTTAGATAATTTAATCAAGATTGCTTTTATGGTTTCAAACCACAAATATCCTCTGTACTTTTTTTACTTGATATGAGGATACCAGTCTATATTTCATATACATGGTAGGGCAGTAAAATGTGGACTCTCGAGCCAACTGGCCTTAATGACCTTTTCCAGAAGGTAATGTAACATTTTGTGTATTAGAAAAATCCCAAATCGCCCTTCACAGTCCTCCTGATGGTCTTAACAATCATAGAAAAGTCATGGGCCAAGTCGATTCATCTATTTAGTAGGTTCCTTCTGATTTTCTTCTCCAAGCTGGACAGGAACTTCGTACCCTCCTTTCAATTGTGCGTTCCACTCCCTACTTTCCTGGAGAGGTATTCTCCAATAATCCTCCATAATCCTCACCATCTTAATTTCAGCAACTAGAAAATCTGAGTTACGATGACTTTTGGCTTTTTGCTAACTCATTATGCCAAAATAACAAAATGTTTATTTAGTATGTTTATGTCCAAAGAATCACTAAACTTTCCAATATTAATGAAAAAATTAAGATGGATTAACAGTTTACATTTTGATACCTTTTGAGTGTTTGCTCACTTATGATAACGAAATTAATTGTTATGATCTTATAAGCTAATTTAAGTGGAGTTTGTGGCACACACAAAGAGTTGGTAAGAACCATATACTCGTAGAAATTGAGGAATTTTCGTCAAAGAATGCAAATTTAATCGGTATTCAATTATGAGGAAAATCAATCAAGCAGGCTTTTGTATTATACTTGCCGCATATAAAATATTTTCTATGTTTATACATACATGATTTACTGCAGTTTTGACAATCAAATTCCATACGAAGAACCATTAAGCAATCTTATGAACCAATGATTACATAAATAAGTATTGATCAACATCCATTAGTTTGATTAAGTTTGTATGTATGTATAAGCAAGTTTGATAAAAGAAACAAACAGCTAGAGGCTTAGAATATCCTAGTTCTTTATTTTTCAAAAAATACATTATATAATAACTTTTATGACTTGAAGAGTACATAAAAAATAGTATTTGATGGTTTATCTAACCAAATATGCATATGTACGTAGTCACAGAACGATATATGTATGTACCTATAAAATATAAAAAACGGTATATATATATATATATAAAATGTTTTATGGTAGCACATAAATATGACGTTAAAAAATGGTTGTTTAAGGAAAAAGAATTGGAGTGATTGTGTCTTGGATTATCAATGGTTGGTGTTTTTTTTTTTTTGGATAGATGTAGTCCTCCAATGGCTATAATGTATATCGTATCCACATAGATTATTTGTGAAGGTATGAGTGAGAACCTATATAAAATTATGATTGTATATTGAGTACAGTTTGAGCTCAAAGCTATGAATAAGCTTTTCTAATCATAAGCCTAAATATACATACATAATATTAAATTATCCATCACTTAATTTTGGTTAAAAGCATGTAGGATTTGCTTGTTTTTTTAAATTTTTAAGTATTTTTGAAATGTCAATTTATTATAATTTTTTTAAATTTGGATAACAAATTTCAAAAAATTTATAATCCTAAGAATTTTTGATAACTTTTTAAGTAATTTTTTAATGTGAAAACGTTGTTTTTATAAATACTTTTTAACAAACCCCACCAAGTATTAAAGTAGGGAAAAATTGAATCCCTCAGAATTTTGTATTATTTACAAAAGGAATATATTACAATTAAAAAGAGGGCCCTTAGAAATATCGACACTCTTCCTAAATGAAGGAATTTTTCTCTTTGACTTGGAAAAATTATCTCTATGGAAGAAAAAACTTTCATTAGAAAACAAGAGTTCAAATTTTTTAAAGGTCATTTGACGAAATTATTGTTTTAGTTTTTGAACTATATATATATAATCCTACGGACGCCCCTGATTCTCAAAGGAAGGGATAAACAACCCAAATTATCTATTATTCTCTATCAAAATCATATAATAAATCGATCAAATGCCGCAATAAGTTTTATGTAAGATGTGTACAAGTTACGATATCTCTACAAGGTGCAATTTGTATTATCACATTGTACAAGTTATAATTTATTTGTCTTAAATTCATTATTTGATTACAACATTAGTCATTTTAATTACCAAATATTCAATTACACTTTCATTTCATTTAAATCTATTACTACTATATGGTTATTCTGTATTAATGAGATATATAGCTTTGGGCAATTGAACTTTATAATGTGGCCGAGAATACTTATATTTAAGTAATTTGAAAATTACACCAATAATGTATGGATCATCTATGGAATATTCATTTATTGCAATTATTCTCATTCTATGTACTTTAAATCTTTTAATTAACATCATTCATATCATTTTCGGGGGGACATTTGAATAATTTGATTGTAAATTCCTTAGTTACTTTTTTTAATTTTTAGGTATTTTATAATTTTCAACTGATTGTAAGTTTTAAAAAAGTTATGTTTTTTGTTTTTTTGTAAAAGACTCCTTTAAAAAAATATTTTTTTACAAACTTCATGAAGAATTAGAGCAGTTATAAATGGAATTCCTCGGTGTTTTTGGATTATTTACTCAGGGGCATGTAAAAAATTCAAATGGGGGTCCTTTGAAAAACATAAAAATATTGGGAGTATAGGAAAAAAGGCTTTGACCTTATTTTACAAAAAGCCTCTAAAAAAATGAAACATTTTTTTATAAAAGAAAATCGTCAAATGACTCAAAATAAAACATAATAATTTTAAAAGTAGTGTTTTTTACAGTTTAGTCCAGACTCACTTGTTGGTCCTTTTAGAAAATGTACTGAATCCTTCGTAACATCATTCAGGTTGTTTTTCCTCTTTTTAATTATTTTGCTGTATAATATAATAAATTATTTGACCAAACAAAAGTAATATATGCTTGCTTTACTGTGTGGTCCATTGAAATCTGAACACTTAGTAATTCAATAATTAGTGAAGGTTAAAGTAGTGAAATTAATTTATATTTTAATATATTAAAGCATATACAATGTAAAACTAACAAACTAACATGAGCATTCTAGCTAACGTAACCAGTCTTAAAAATGGCATTTGAACGTAATCAACGAATTTCCATTCTGTTACTCCAAGCAGTTGGTAGATCTCTAGTACTTGCTTCTACGCTACTAGCAAGTCCAAAATGTTATAGAAGAAGAAGAGTTCTGTCAAAATGGCTAAACTGGACCGGAAGGAGTTACAGATAACAGTTCAACCAATTCCCTCAAGTACATGAAAGCCGATGCAAGAGATTTCGTGGTTTACCACCAGACTGTTCAGAGAGCTATCAAAAAAGTGGGGGAAAAGAGCCTTCTTAGGGTGGAAAGGCCACTTTTGATACCTGCAATCAAAGAAACCCTCCTCCGTTAAAATACTCTTTTAAATTAATCTTATGAGTTTTTTCGAAGTATTTTGAAACTTTTGGCCCCCTACAGCCTTGATGTTAACTCCCTGGAGGACAACTTTTGGGTGCATGTCGAGTGGAAGGCCTGCAGTGTCCGTTATCCAAAAATCAAGGCACTCAAAACGACTTTCCGACAGCAATGGGACGAAATGACGGAGGACTACATCTGCAGCGACTGACTGGAAGCCATCATTCCCACTAAGGGCGGCAATATTGATGATTCCAAGAGCTCAGACACATAATTAGTTATAGTATTAATTTGATTACAATTCCATCTTTAATTAATAAAATATGACTTGTTAATTCTGTAATTATTTTTTTCAAGATATGTGCGATTTCCTTAATACATATCTCATACCGGGCCATGCAAAATTATTTACCGATTTGTATTCAGAACATATCGCGGACAATAATGACATTTGAATGACTTGAGAAACAATTGATTCATACATTTTTAGAATAATAAAATAGTTTGTGATCAAATTTAATCAATGTAGCCACCATTTGACTCAATGACACTGGTCAGTCTACGTCTGAAGCTGCCACAGACTTCTGGATGTAATTGGCGTCCATGGAGGCCCAGGCCTTGTTGACAGCAGCCTTTAAGGCATTTATGTTCTTGTGTCGTTTTTTGCAGGCCTTGGTCTCCACGTGCGCCTAGATAGGGAAGTCTAGTGGGTTCAGATCTGGGCTCTGAGGGGGCCAGTAGTCCTTGGCCAAAAGTTCATGTTGTTCTTGAGCCACTCCTGAGCTTTCTTGGAAAGATGGGCGGGTGCTCCATCTTGTTGAAAACCCCAAGGAGAGTTGCCGACTATGGATTTGATCCACAGAAGGACCTTGGCCGCCAGAATCTTCACATAATCCTCCGTTGTTGATCTGTAGCCAGTGGGGAACCATACCGGCTTCATGGCCTTCTCATTGGAGTCCACGAGACCCAACATCATCACCAAAGCAGGATGCTTTGTTGTTGCCACATAGCGGTGTTTATCTTGCACATCTCCAAAGCTCACAACACGGTCATTTTGCCTGTTGAAAACAGGATCGACCGTAAAAGTTTTCTCATCTGAAAAAATGATGATGCGTCCAGATGAGCTCTTGATATCATTCAAGATTTTCTTGGCAGGCTCAAGTCTGACTTCTTGCTGACGTTCAGTTAGCAGAGGGCGTTCAGTACGCCACAGGGACTTTCCTCCAGCCCTTTTCAATGCCCTTGAAACAGTTGATGTCGACGTTCCCATCTTTCTGGCCATGTCGGCAATAGACCTGTTGGGAGTCCTCTTGAACACTGCCTTTACTTGCCTTGTTGAGACAGTGGGCTTCCTGCCAGCCCCAGGGAATGCTTGAGATCACCCCCAGCCTCCAAGTGCTTGGAAACGTTGTAAATTGTCTTCAACGAGGCCCCAACCTGTTCCTTAATGTTGTTATGAGGCACTCCCGCTCGGAGGAGGGCTGCAATTTCGATCCTCTTTGTTTCCTGATTGGACATGGTCTCACGTGTGGAAGTTGTTACGCTCTCACAGGAAGGATTTTTGTTTATTCTAACAGTAAAAATACGAAAGAATAAGATTGATTGCCACAAAACCTCTTAAAAAGTATATTTACATCATCGGTAGATAATTTTGTACGGCCCGGTACATCTTACTTGTCTTCATAAACCATCGACATTTGTAGGAAAAATTTCAAGGACCTACATTTAAGGACCGGTCCCAAGGACCGACAGACTTAAGAACTGCTCCCAACGACTGACAGTCCTGAGGATCAATTGTAACGACTGTGGTGGAGTAAACAATTATGGTCTGACTCAACAATAGTTGAAAGGCTCTTTAATATTTTTTAAATAACGAAGAGGCCGATATCTTTTTTCCAAAAAATGAGATATCCGTTGGAAAATTTGAAGAAAAAAATCCCAATTCCCGCAAAGCAAATTCCTAGAACGATCCTTTACACTATTAACTACTAAAAGAGATATTAGTATTTACAGCTCCAAAATTATCTAAAAACCAAATAATATATGTTATGTTCTATTAATTCTGAATTATTTAGTCCAGTCCAGTCTTAGGACGGGTCTTATCAGTCCTTGGGATCAGTCCTTTTGGCTGTCGTTTTTAGTACTCTCAGTGCTAGAACTGATTGAGAAAAAGAATAAATAAAGTTTAGTAACACCATCAACGACTGAACCATATAAGTTTTAAGGACTGATATCCAGTACTGAACCGGACAGCACCAAGACTGACCTTGAAGGTATTGCAGTCTTTTGTCCTACATAAGAACCAACACAACATTACCTATCATTAATAGTTACAAAAATAGAAAACCTAATTTATACTCGACAAATTTTCAAAAAAAGAAGAATTCATAGAGAATGAAGCATTTATTTCTAAAAGAAAAAATTATTCCATTAAAAATAAATAAAATTTGTTATTAAGATATGTTAGGTATTATTTCTGGGAAAAATAAAAAGGTTCCTAATTTAAAAAAATATTTCATTGGAAAAAATTATATCTTGGTTAGAAAATTGAAATTAAATATTCAAAACTCACCATAACTAACAATCCTATCTCTGGCCTTGTCAAAAGCCTTATGTTGGTCCGTACTTATTCAGTCTTGCCCAGTCCAATCTTATGACTGGTTCTTAAGACCGTCAGTCAATATAAATTTGAGTACTAGAAATGAATTAATAAAGAAGAAATAATGTTGAGGGAGATTATCAACAACATAGGCTTTAGTTTATAGGACTGATATGCATGATTTAATTAGACCGTTCCGAGACTGGTTGGTCTGAAAAGTTGCTGTCCTCAACGTGAAGATGGCAATAAATTTCAGCAATTTTGTACGCGTAGTTCTTATTTAACAGTCGTTTGAGTGAGTTGATGGAAGTGCTATTGAGAAAATGGACAAAATAGAGATCCAGCTGTTATCAAATATTTTTGTTTTTGAATGTATAACCTTAACTTAGATTTTTTAAAAATAGCAGCTATATAAAGGCATATTGTGTTAAAATTTGACGCATCCATGTCAATCCAACTCTGAGTAATTGAGCTAAAGCCAAAAGTGTCTTGTGAACAATGATTTTTTAGAGAAAAACGCCAAGTACTATTCAAATGTCTTACTGAGATGGTAGCATGTCTGGAAGAAGTAAGATAAATTTAAAATATTTAAAATACAAAATTCGGATAATATATCTTATATCATTGTTAGGTCGGATACTTATTAGACCACTCTCCTTCCTAATAAGTAAAACATATAATAAACGTTAAAATTATCCAATAAAAAAATAATATATGTATATTAACATAGAGATTTCTGAAATTGTCATTTGATTAATGTTGACATTACCAAGCACTTGGTAATTATGTGTTGTTGTTGTTGTTTTTTGTCTTCTTCCTCTTATGATTGCATGCTTTTCCCTACACCCATCAATTTCCCCCTCATAATGGTTTAACCCTGATTCTGACGGGTTAATAATAATTGTTTTGATGACATCATAAGTTATGACAGGATAGAATGAGACTCATTAATTATTATGTTGAGGCTTATATATTTATGTATATATATTAAACATACGTACAAGGGCATTCATACCATGATGTCATAAATCAGAAAGGATCAGAGATCGTTGTACGTTATGTACACACATAAAAAAAAAAGTTTTTTTTTGCTCGGGAAAATCAAAAAACATTCATTGAAAAAGTTTGATATTTCTCAAATCTTTTTTGTCAATGTATTCACCATTTTAGTTTTGAGGAAAATGAGATTTTTTGGAGAAAATCGGTCCACAGGGGATGCGCAGGATTATATATATTTATTTAAAACCTCTTATCTAGTCTCAAATATGATGTAATGACTAAATTAGGGATTTGTTTAGAGAAAAAAAACAGTTAAAAAAAAAGATTCGAGTGTTATTACTTTCTTCGTTTTGGTGTATTATATGATAAGTCGTGAATGTGTTAACTACTACCATTCATGTAAGTAATCTTGGCTATCTTTGATATAAATTGTTTTTAAAAAGGCATAAAAAAATATATATATATGAATTGAAATACAATTCTAACTTTTTCCAAGCACTGATGCTATTTTAAATGTAGATAATTTTCCTCTTTATGGCCATAATTCATTTTCTTTCATTAATTTGTATGACCGGTATATCTGGTATTTACAAGGATCTCAGTTCAGTTGTACTATATTTCTCGCTCGGCCTTTTATTCATACTCTGAACAAAATCCCACCTCTTGCTATGAGTCAAGGTGTTTAAACAAAGTCCTGGAGAGGGGTATACACATTTTCTAGTGATTAATTTGCACTTTTTTTTTAGTTTTACAAGGCAGTTATCCTTACTATAATGTAATTTCTAGTACGTGTGAATGACCATGAGGGTTTACTCGGGAGTTCTTATGATAAGTCCTTGTTTGGATTGGAGTAGAATATGTATCGAACTCGGAGTAATTCTAGCCTACATGTGCTGTATATATACGGTGCATGATTTGTGCGGATTTCCTCCTTCTGGGTGCTACTTACAGCTGATCTAATAAAAAAATCAGATCAGCTATGCTGATCTCCTTAATAGCATTTTTCAAATTGTTAGTGTTTTGAAATTATTTTATTTTTACTTACCGACATATATTTTTGTAATCACTATATACTGAAGATCTAGGGGAGTCTCCTTCACTTTGGTTTTGCCCTTTTGCCCCAACCTTTCAGAACGAACAGATTTGGGCCGTCTTGAGTTTTTATCTGTTAGATTCATGGAAATAGTTAATTGCTACCATTTTCTAACATTTAAAAAAATACATTCATTTTCCTAATTTAAAATTTGATTTTTTCTAGCACAAATAAACCACAATTAGTCATGCTAATAAACTAAACTTGTTACTATCAGATCCAATGACATATAATAATTCTGAATTTGTGCAATTATTGTAGAAAAACCAACATTTTTAAGACCTTTGCAAAATAACCAAAATATAATGATTTAATTACCTAATTATCCACAACTATGAAATAAACTATGTTGCCAATTTTTATTTTGCAAATGGAAAAAAAAATATAATCCTTTTTAACCTCAAAATAAAAAGTGATTTAAAGAGGAACAAAAAAATGATTAAATTAGTAGATATTTTAAAATGAAGTTAGGTTCATTCAGTCCTTCGGAAATAAATGATGTCATCTGTTTGATATGACATTCCAAATAACCCTTTTTTGATTTATAAAACATTTCTTTTAGGATTTTCAAAAAAGGTAGTAATGTTGTCACACACTTTATAAATACTCGTACTAAATAAAAGATGTTGATTCGATCTTTGAATCACGTTGGAAATGAACTCAATATTATGCCTTCATAACTATCTTTTATGCCATTACTTATTACTGATACACCTATCATTAGTACACCTTAATGTATTTGTTTTTTTCATGGTCACTCTTCTTCTAAAGTATTATAATGCTCAAATACCACATACACACATACTTTTTTGTATGATTAATCACCTTATGATTTCTGACTTCCTATTCTAAGTTACTCCATAGGTAATACTATTATTTATTATTTAAATTATATACCTTTTTTTATTCTCCTTCTAATTTTTTTTTTGTATTTTTGACTAATCATCCTTATTTTTTGAATGATGAAAAAAGATTTTGACGTGATGAATGATAAAATATTCAAATTTATTCAAACTAATGATCTCCACGAACGTGGTTTTGTTTCAGTAATGGTGAATAAGGATTCATATGTGGTACGTCAGCATGTAAACAATTTTAAACAAAAATCAAGACAAGAAGAAAATCCCAATTTCATATTTTAATATATATTTATCAGGAGCCCACAAATATGCAGTATCATTTTTACAATTGACGTAGCTCATATCTGATTAAAACAATCATCGAAATTTATTTTTGATGAGTTTGTCTGATGCTTAAACTAAATATTTCAAAATGTTTGGTGGACATTGAGGGTCAAAAAGGTAGTTTGTGGGTACGTTGTGAACGTGTTGTCCGAGCTTACGCGTTTAATTTCAAATTTATAGTAAAATTTTGATTTTTGTGAAATGTTAATAAAATTGGTAAAAAAATACATTCATAGGAGCATTTTTTTTTCTCGGTTGTTGAAAGCTGAGATAAACCTTCTTTGTACTTACATTCTCCCCAATATTTCAATTACAGTCTTTGTATTCAAATTTGTTGGATGAGTTAATATACCATCGATTTTTGTTATAGTTTAGAACATTTATTTGATTGAACAGACTTATATTTGCCCTGATAAGGTCTTTCAATCAGAAATTGGCAAATTTCTGATTGTTTTATAGTGACGATCAATTTGACTACTTAAACTACCATTTTGACAACTATTTTCAAAGGAATACAAATGTAATCCATTCTCAATTTTGAAAAATAAATCATTATATCTTTCTTTTGCCTTGACAGGGCACATATAAGATTTTTATCTTTACATATAATGAAAAGACGAATTAATAAATATCTTCTTCCTTCAACATTTTTGCAAATTATTTTAAATAAGGAATTGGATGGGTCTAAATATATTTGTTTATACCTAGATTGATATGCCCTTGGTAAAAAAATCCTTAGCAATCTGGTTTTATCTATATATATATGAGCCTTGAAATTGTTAATGGTATGATTATATTTTCACTAATTAAAGGATAAATAATATCTTGGATTACAAGTAACAAATTATTTGTAACCAAAACCTGCACAAAATAAATTTCTTAGTCATAAGGTACTTACAATTCAAAAGCAAACATATTTAAAGTAACGATGAATTCTTAGTTATATGTAGCCTAATGGTTTATACATTAGTAGGCAGAGAATAGTTGACCATTTTTGAGTAGTGAGTAAAGAAAGGAAATTAATCTTGAAACTATGTCCAAGACCGATTTTTTTTTCAGTTTGGTCGTAAGTTATTTTTTATAAACCGAATTGCACCGATATTTTGGTTCAGGTTGTAGACCGAAATTTAATCTTTTGTCATCTCAATTTATGGCCTTTTTCTCCCAAATTTTTCTTGACATTGGTTCAGACCTAACTTCTTTAAGTAACCGATCTAGTTTGGTCCAATAAAAATTATTAGGATTTTTAGTCGGAAAACTAAATACTAAAACTTACCTAAATTACTCCAGACCATAGTCGATTTAACTGAAAGCAAGCTAAGTCAAAGATTAATTTGCAGATACCTTTCTTCATTTTTAGAAACAAAAATTGTTTTTAAATTATGCTAGGTTGGGTTTAATGTTAGTTATCTTTTGATTGTCGATTGACGTTTATATAATTAACACCTAATGTACCTACAAAAACTAACACTCTGAATATATTAAAATTGTCTTGCAATATCAAATATTACAACAGGTATTAACACTAATTTTTTTAATATGTTAATATTGTTACTCTCAATTAGAACGTACCAATAGAGAGACCAAAAAAAAGAGATAATAGATTATTCAATCAATCTTGTTGATAGCTGCAAAATAATTCTTGAAAATGTAGCAAAACTAAGTTTATATAATCGATAACACTACCTATATACAAACTGATTAGTTTTCTCCACAAGTTAGTTAACTATATTGTTCGTATGGTATGACTTAAAGATATGTTTTAATACTTCTCCCAAAAAATTAATTAAACTGTCGATTCATTGTTGTATTTGAAGGGTGTAAAGACGTTTTACTTTCAGACAAAAAATCATGCATATTATAAAGGTTAAAAGTAATAAAACATACCTTAAATAATTACTTTTATAGGATAATAGAATATTAATAAGTAAGGGATTAAAGAGTAACCAAAGGGCCTGCTTTAGATACATTTTAATTTTTCAAGTTATAAATAATCATCTCGTTAAATAAATAAAAAATTGACAATAAACGGCTTACTTTTCAGGATGATTCATTTCTTAGTAGTTCATAAAAATGTCCTTTCTGAGTTTGTATGTATAATTATTTTATGTTGGGTTGTAAATCGTAAGCATTTTTAGTATGTAAAAAAAGAAAATTATAAGTTAATATGGTGACCAAAACAATTTGAATAATGCACACATCAGTTGGGAGCTTGAGAAAGAGAAGAAATCCACTCTTCTGGTGTTTTTGGTCTCTAAACGGCTTCAAAGCTGGGTTTTTAAGATATAACATTCGAGAAAGTTGGATGAAAATCGGTAATTATGAATCCAATTACAAACTTAAGGGATACGTGGATGAGGTATCGTCTTACTGCATCTACACTTTTTACAAATAAGTCTGAAACAGATGATAGAGACAAACTTTTCATATCTGATAACAAGCACGCAAGGGTATCCTTCCATCTTATTTATGAATATGAAATCGTGGAAACTGAGAGAAAGTTAGTAGAACAAAAATGAAGGATGAAGAATGGCCGGAAATTCATATAAAAGATTAGCTAGTTGCTATTCCTCCCAAGACTCGATCCCTTTTAAAATCAGACTCCATCTTTACAAGTATTAAATGGAAAATTTAGAAGAATATTTTGTTTTGCCAAACTCTGAGGACATCCGGTCTGGATAGTTTAATAGATACAGAAATTAAAATTTTTAAGGATATTTAACCAAAAATACTATATATTTATTGTTTAACTTAAAATAGGATTAAGTGTCTTGTTTAGACTCCTTCCTTTATTTGCATGTGTTTATTTTTCTATTTTGTTTGAGTTATATATTTCGTCAAGTGGTTGTATTTCATAATATATTGTATTTTTATATTGTTTTTCGGTTTTAGCGATCTGCTTCGAACTTTAAATCTTGAAATTTTATAGAGTGTCTATAATATAATTATATATCTATCGTGTATGTTGTTTTATTTTGACACAAATATGAGTAAATAAATATGGAAAGAAAAAATAACCCATCATTTAATTCCTTTCTTTTCGGAACGGTCGTTTCTAATTACATTTTCCCTGCTTTAATCATCTACGTGTAACTGATCGGCTTCGGGACTTGTCTCAGTGTCCTCTCGTATCTCTTAAACCAAAAATCCTTCTGGACTAGTCTCCTCAGGGTGTTCCTATCCAAAATCGCATCAGAGTATCGTTACTATTCATTCTTTCTCATCAATAATATTTTTGACAGGCTCCAAAATCACATCTGTCCTTGCTAAGCGTAGCCTACCCCTCTCAAAAGCCTTAGCAGTACCTCCATATGATATTCAATATGATTTAAAGATATGGTAAACAGTCTGCCTTGAAACACCAAGGCAATGACTGATGTCTGTTGATCTCTTGCCTCGACGAGAAAGGGCTAAAATAGCTTCCTTGCCCTCCATCGGAATCGGGGAATTTATGTTCGCAATGGTTATAATCAGGATGAAATGCTTAATGACTCTGTGATACAAATATTTTTATATGCTAATGGATTCACTGATTGGCTGACAAGAGCCAATCACATTGCTAAATCATATTTAACTGCAGATTAAAAAGTGTATAATAATATATTCCGAAGAGAACAACTTAGTTGTCATGCCGTTTTATTCAATAAGCGGCCCGCAGTCGTGAGATTCAGGAAATAAACACAAGTCCCACCTCGTATCAAGCAAGGACATTGGGAAGAATGACTCTCATGTCCATCTTCAGTTTTACAATTTTACTAATCTCTAAAGTTACTATCCGCTATTCATGAGCACACACTCGTGGTACATTTTAAACTTTTATATGACCTCCTTAAATAAATAAAAAAGGATACTGTTCAGGTTGCCAACAGCAACAAAAATCGTAGGATATACAACTCTATTGATCTATTTATGTTATTGTATAAAATGATCCTCTAAGAAATATGTTAATTGTACTTATAAGATGGAATTTCTTGGCCCTGAATCCGAATATAATCACTTCCTTGATATTTCTTTATGCTATTATGAAGGTACTTCTATGGTTAAAAGCCATTTGCTTGAATATACATCAACATAAATATAAGTATTCACAAACGGGAAGACAAGTGATACATATCACTTTTCATGAAGTCTTATCTAAGTACACAAAAGTATATTATGTCTAAAGCACTCAAACATCTGTACGTATTCAAGAGTAAAAAAACTATACATTATATTTCATTGTATTACGTGAAATATTAGGTCAAATCTCTCTCTTTAAAAACAGTTATTGCATGTTTATAAGATGTGTATCATGTTTCAAGAGTCGCTTAAATAAATAACTCTTTTAATACCTGAGACCTGGTGTGGGGGTACAGGAAAAAGAGTCCTCTTTCTGACCTCATAAATAAAGTTGTTACGTCTCTTTTTTATTTTAGTTGCTTGCTCAATTTTTTATTTATGTTTTGTTATAGGTATATGATACTCAAAGTGGGTGGTGTGGAAGGGAGTTCATCCATTCTAAAATGTAGTAATACTCTTTTATGAATAATATAAAAAAGTTTTTTTCGACTTGATAAGTTAAAAAAACCTACTTACTTATGAGTAGAGTTAATTTAAAATGTGTAGGTTGAATTTGGATTGAAAAGAAATCAAAATAGGTGTTAAGTGATAGGCATATTCATTTATATATGTAAATCTTTTTTTATAAAGAGTAGGTATTAGTGTTGGTCTTCAGTGAGTTGGACCAATATTTCGATCTAACCCGCAATTTTAGAACGTAGATAAAAATTTAATTGTTTTCAAATTGTAAACCGATTTTATCGATGTCTATCTATGGAAAAAAATCCACCTGTTCCGTCTCATGTATGGGTTGTACAAATATGAATTTTGCGAAACTTTGAGACAAGAACGTTATTGCGTTGATGTTCATTATTTTGGAACACACGTTACGTCATCAAAAAATCATCTAAAGAGTGGGGACCCAGAACATTTAAATACAATTCTATCCCAAAAACTTTAATGGAGAGGTTTTAGTACGCAACCAAATGATAGCTTCAAAAAAATACAACAACAATAAAATCCATGCAACATCAAGCCAATGACAGCCCATTTGGCAAAGAATAACCAAATTTTTGCAGTAATCATACGACTGACTTCTGGCCTTTCTCCTTGTGGCCCTCCTCTAGCTCTGATATCAACCTAATTGACTTTTGAATTTGGGGCATCTTGGAGAATAATTTCTACTGAATCTCTCATCCAAATTTGAATTTACCCAAGCTGACATCATGACAGTGTGATACGCTATGGACACGGCTTTCATCGTAAAGAACTGATCCTTGTTTGGCCGACGCGGAGTTAAAATTTTTCCTACTTGTGAAGGAGGCTTATTAACTAAAAAATATTTTATTTTTTCAATATACATCCTCCAAAATTTCAAAGTCTGTATTATTGATATTTTTATCGTCAACTTGATTTTCTAGGGAATGGTCATATGTCATCAAAATTAGTTATAAGTCTCGTGGATGAACCAAAATTAACAAAAAGTACTGTTTTCAAAATTGCCAATTGATATTGCTATTAATATATATAATATCTTATTTTCATATGATTTATTTTTGATTATACAGGGAGCGGGGATCAGATTGTCGCCTACTTTAAACCTTGATAATTTGAAGACGACATTATCAAATAAAAAACTGGTTACCAAATAGGAAAGCTATTCTCGTCAGCTGACGATACGTAGTTCAGTTAGCATCATGCCGTCATCATATGAGGAGATAAAGAGCTATAAGTGGAACGAGAAGTTTTCGAGGTCCGCCGTAGTCATGGCATTGGTTAATAATGGAGGTGAAATCTCCAATTCAACGATTGCTTCAGCCTTAGGAGTGAATTTACAGACTGTTCAGCGTATCCGTAAGAAGCTAGAGGACACCTGGGATGTTGATGCCACCATAAAGAGGGCACCCAAGGAGGAGGGTGCCGACAGGAAGGTCAGGGATACCGACTTTGTCGACAAGGTGAAGAAGATGGTTGAGGATGACCCTACCAGGTCCATAAAGGCCATGGCGAGGGATCTGGGCTGCCATGAGAAAACAATAAGGGAATGTGTATCTCAGCACCCTGCCATGTGTCCAAAATCTTCATGCAGTGGTTAACCGAGAACTCTTATGACGTCGTAACCAAGGATTTGTGGCCTCCTAACTCTCCCGACCTTAATCTTTGGACTATTTTGTCTGGGGCTATGTCTTTCGACATAGCCCCAGACATCCCCATAGCACCAAGGCCAGCCTGATGGACTCCATCAAGGAGGTATTCGGCAACATGGACAATGAGATGGTCAGAAGAGCCTGCGGCCGGTTCAGAGGCCATATTGAGGCCGTTATTTATGCCAACAGTGATTATATCGAATGAATGGCTACTCTATACCTATATGCTCGTCATAGTTTTGATTTTCAATAAAAAGTTAAAAAATGTATATTTTGTGTTGTTTTTGTAGAAAAATATTTTGGCGACAATTTGATCCCCGTTCCCTGTATATGGGGATGACCATGGCATAGAAATTGATCTTAAGAAAAGAACCACACCAAGAGAGTAGAGTGTATTCCTTCTTAAGGTAGAATTTTATCCATCTATATATGTATAACAATAAATATATTCTTTGGTTGAAACTATGACAGGATCCATTCACTATGAGATTCAAATATAAGGCTCTGGAAGTGAAATATATAATAAGATTTGTTAATTACAAATACTAATAGGTACTTCAACAATTTGAAGAATTCTACCATAAAAACTAAAATTTATAAAAACAAAACATTTAAAATATTGAATTATTCTAAGACAGACAAATTTGATATTTATATATGCGTTTACTTTTCACAGTTGCTAAGACATAAGATCATTAATACCGGAAGAAGTGGATCTCTATGTTCTCCAAGATTAAAGACCAAAGGAAGATCGAGGCAATCGAATGAAGATACTTCCTTCTGGATCCTCCATCTCAAGAGACGTTCTAATTCTGACTCCAAATTCTACGAGGGATAATGAAAAATACCAGGCTTTATGAGTGAGTCAGGTGAACACCTTCATTTGGACGGAGATTCCAGGATTATTCACAAGGAGTAGGGTATTTTAATATTTCAAATTTAGTAATTATTTAATTTGAAATTTTGTACAAAGTGCGGTATTGTGATATTAACTAATACTCGCATGAAATAATTTAATTGGCATTGAAATCATAACCAATATGATGATGATGTTGCCTATATTTTAGTACACCCCCATAAAAAATGGGATCGCTCAAAATACAAATTCGAACAAAAATAATTGAAGTTACATATTTTATAAGCAGATCTTTTTAAAATTAGACATTGTATATAGGTTATGATATTTCTCATCAGTCATCACCATGTATTATGCATATGTTATAACGATCTAAAAAAGAGTGTCGTTATTCACAATTTTTCAGCCTCAAAATGCAAATATATTAAGTTTAGAACAAGATACAGAATCAAAAAAACACTCTAAAATTTAAAAAAATACACTTGTACAAAAGTTGTATTAATCCTACTCTTAATTTCCGGATTGTTTTAATGGTAAAAAATCACTCTGAACAATAATAGTTCTTTTTTTATGACGCCGGATATTTCAAAATTCATGGGACTGAGAGAAAATATCCGATCTTTTTGGATTTTAAACTAAAAGATATAGTCATTTGTTTAAAATTCGTGTTCTTCAGTGTATTTTATCCATTGAGTCGGTCTTGACCTAATCTTAAATAAAACCAATTTTTTACCCTATTCTGATGAATGAATTGTAAAAATATGATTGATGCAACATATTTTAAGTAGATGCCCACAATTTGGAACAGAAATAAGATCATCAAAAATTAATTTTCTGTCAATACGGAATTTTAATGCAATGTATTTTTTGTATGACTAATCCAGACAGAATTTTTCTAAAATACTGGTGCAAGCCTGACTTCTTGAACGGATTGATTTAGTTCATAATAGTCACTTACCCTCTAGGATTTTCAGATCAATGCCTAAAACAAATGAATATGAGTTGGACAAATATGATTGGTGCCAAAAATTGAACCAAACCCTTATTGCGCCAATGTTTACCTTTTTGAAAACACACATAACGTCATCAACAATTCATTTATAGACCATTATAGACCTACTTTAAAATTTGATAAATATAGACTGAATTTTTCTTCTTGATCGATCCAGACCAAATTTCTAAAAGGATCTAATTAGTTTGGTCCACTAATTTTTTTATTGGTATCAGACCGGTCTATGTTTTAAGAACGACAGCCAACAATTGTAAGTTGTAACAATGTACAATTAAAATATGTTTGTTTGTTGTTTTTTTCTGTATTCAAACTGGTGAAAATAAATTGCATCATTGAACTCAGATTGCTTTTTCGTCAAGCTTTTTATATAAAATTTGACACTGTTTATAAAAAAAAGTTATAAGGAAAAGTTTTCTTATTAACAGTTCTGTTCTTTGTTTAGGCAAGGGATTTTTTTTTTTCATTCAATTTTTTGTTTTTTATATATATAGTGTGTCATCAAAATGTTATACTTACATACATACAACATTTCAAAAGAGTTGATACATTTTTAATAATATTTCGCTCAAACTTATTGAAAAAAAGTGTTTAATGCCAAAGTTATTTAAAAAAGTACTACAGTCTGTTGAAAAAGAAACAGGTTAACCCCAATTAAATTCTAAACTATATAAACAATTCGAAAGTTGGTGTGACAGTCTTTATTGTCTTATTAACTAGTTGTTTCAAAAAATGGCGCGTTCTCAAAAAATTATCAATGCGCCCTCCATGTGAATAAAACAAATCAATATATTTTATTATATAATATTATCATTCCGGGAGTTGTATTATTTTGCCGCCAGACAAAGACACTCTCTGTCGTTTTGTTTACAAACAAATACAGGGAGCGGGGATCAAATTGTAAAATATTTTTCAAAAAACAACTATACATTTTTTAACTTTTTTGGAGGCCTATGAATTATAGGTGACTTTCATTTATTTTGGCAAATTCATATTTTTGAATGGGTATTCCCATAAATTTATACGTTTAGCTTTTAAGATATCCGCCCTCAGCAGCCAGCGTGCATTATAAATGGGGTAAAACATGCGACATAGCCCCTGATGATGACGTCCCTCAACCATCTTCTTCAGTATAGTCGGTGTCCCAGCACACTAATCGTTAACGTCGGAAAATATAACATACTATTTTGATGGGTGATCCTACTTGCCCTCCTCCTCTTAATTACATAGTTAAGGGGCAAGGAAAGGGAGGAGGAAGCCACATCTCCCATGCAAAAATGCTGCAAAATTCTCAGCAGACCACTTTTAGGTTTTTTTGGACTTATGAATGAGTGTGCTGTCTTGTTGCCGAATATAGTTACTAATACTAAATTATTCTTTCAAGTGTCATAATACTGTTAATTCATCTTTAAGTGTATGTAATGGGTATTAGATTTGTTTATATTCCAAAGCATCTTAGAATACACTTGATGGTCCTCATTTTTTGAAACTTTTTTAATCTTTGAAACTTTAATTAGAATTTAATTTGCATCAAATAGTTTTTTCACAGTTAAAAAATACCATTTGTAATTAATCACTTATTAAAGCTTATTAATTCAATTCTTAAAGGAATCAATGTGATTTTCTATTAAAAAAGTATTTTTATACCTTATTTTACTGCTTTATTAATTTATAAACAATATTCACAAATTATAATTATGGTTTGTTTTAAAAACCATCATTGAAGCAAAGTAAAAAAAATATTATCGCAGTAGGACTAGAGGGATTTTTTCAAGATATTTGGACAATTTTATATCTGGAGGATCATATAAGCATTGAAAGGTTGCATTATGCGGAGGAAGTTATGAGTTTATTTTTTATAAAGTATTCCATGGAAAGGAGGAAGGCTCAGTTCCATCCTTGGACTGAAGTATTTTCCTGAATGTTATAGATATCATCGAGAGTAACTTCTATGTTATCAAAGGTAGTAACATCTGAAACAGAAAATTACTATAGCCATGCATCAGTAGAAATATACACTACAAACTCCAATGATTGTCTAATCCTGGATGGATACTTATTCCAAAAAATATAATCGATTGAGTCGATTTGACTTCTCCTCTTACTCCAATAATATTTTCATCGTTTTGCATAGACTTTTCCATGGTTTGTATAATTCAATTTCAACTATCTCGTGTCACAGTCTTCAATTTCAAAATAGAAGGAGAAAGTATGATTTACGCCCAAATTTATACAATGTATCCAATTTTCAATATTCCTTCACTCATAACACGACCTTACTACAGAAGCACAAAAATAAACATTGTATTTTCTGCTATTTTCCCCTAATCAGTGTTGTAAACGTTGATTTGTTAAATTATAATTAACTTATGTGAAGTTGTCAAGACTTATCAACAATTATTTGAAAAATAAATCCATAGTTTGGAAAATTTGGCCCAGAATGTGCAAATACAAATTGATTTTGGGCCTTTTTAAATAAATATTTTTGTAAGAAAGGTTGCACGGGACAATCAAGGTAATGCCCTGATGAATAACTTTCTTTTTTTATGTGTAAAGATATATATTATTAAACCACATACCATATTGAATATAGATTGTGAATGAGCCAATATCGATATTAGATCTGCAGGTCAATAAAAAACATATTAATGGTTTTTATGTTTTGATAAATGACCATCCATGCATACCTTATACATCTATATACAATATGGGTTTATATACATATATATACTTCTTAAAGCCCCATGCTGAATCCCTAATCTAACCCATGCTTTAATCAATAAATAATATCATAATTAAAACAAACCAAAACTTTATTGTTCAGGCATCCACTCAATATAATTATTTATAACTCTTAAATAAGGTAATAAAAAAATAATATTTAGACATCAAACCAATAATGGTAATGAGTAGCTTTAGTTTTATGAGCACCTCATAAATAATATTTATGATCTTTCATAATAACAAATTCCTTTATTTATAAATAGAGTAATTTAGCCCATAACTTTTTTCATTATATTTCCACCAAGTCTGCAACACCATTATGTTAATAATACAAAATCTAAGTAGTTCTAGTAAGCTATGAATGACTTGTAAGTTATCAGTGCCTATAAATAATAAATGCATTTAGATTAATCTCAATATTTATTTGGGTATATTAGGGGATGAATAATATGTATGTATATTAGCATGGAGCTTATTTTTAAAATGTTGGACTATAGGTCAGCAAATGTTCCATTGGTTTAATACGTTTTTAAAATATTTCGAGGTAGTTCAACAATCCTACAGTTGACATCATCTATGTAATGAACATGGTTGCTTTTTGACATAAATATCACTCTTAGTTAATTAAAATTGCAATGAAATGTCTTTCAAAAGTTTTATTTGATAATTTATGTAATTTATCAATACAATAGAATGATAATTGTATGTAAATAAATCGTAGCTTTCTGTCTATTTTTTGCAGTTACGTATAAAGAGATGGGACCCAAAACTTTCAGTGTCATAGCCACTCTACAGACCTTAATCCCATAGACAATCTTTCTCCTTCGGCAAATTTTCGAAATTGGTAAATGATCAAATACTTATTTACTCGACTATATTATATTATATAAGATATCCGAAGTAGACTGACAATGTTGTCTCCAGGGCATAAAAGTAAAAATAAATGCATTATATTTTTAATGGATCTGTTTTTCCAAAAATTTTAATCTCATTGGCCATCAAAAATGTGCTTACGTGACGGTTGGACTAGACAATTTCCATTACTTAATCTACATTTTCGACACTTGGCCATCGAGAGTGTGGTCCGTATTTGTAATCAAAATTATTGAAACGAAATTCACGATACCAAAATTGTATACTTTTCAGCTGTTACCTTTAATACTATTTACATTATCACCCAACTAGCTTTTGTTTTTGCATTGTTCGAAGAAAAACTTAAAAATATAGTGTATTTTCTCTTTTCTGATGTCCATCTTTGACGATTGCTCAACTAGATTGTGTCAAACAATCACAAAACTGTCAAAAAAACTTTTTTTTGTAGGAAATATTATCTTTCTTACACCATCCACCATAATCCAATCGCACTCTTCACAGCACAAGATTCACATTACTTTCGCCATCTATTAGAAACGTAATGAATGTATTTTTACTACTTCAATTATTTATCGTTTCATGAGGCATCCTTTAGATTCAATTTGGACACGTCGTTAATTTTAGAACGACGTAGTGTCAAAGTTAATTAACTAATACAACCTTATTTTTCAAAATAAAATATGTTTTTTAACAAAATCAAAAATGCATTACATCAAATAGTTTTCTTTCACTCTAAAGTGTACAATGTACCTCTTCTAAGAATCTAAGTACCCCTAAGTCTTACCCCTGCTATATAAATATAATAAATATTTTGTAATAAATTACTACATACTATAAAAATTAAATAATATAATAGCACGTTCTTCCTTCATTCGTAAAAAAGCTGTTTCAATAGATAGGTACTTTACTTAAGCTCATTGGGGAAATCAGAGTAAAAATGTGTAGAACAGGTAAGTACATATGTACTTAATGGGAAAAGTATCACTGCAATAGCAATTTTTTTAGCAACAAAATGTATGTATGTAACATGCATAACTTTAGATTGAGAACATTAAATTTAAGCCAATGGTTAACTTTTTCGTAGGTAACTTAGTATATCTAAAGTATTTGTGGTTTTTTCATTAAAAAAAACCCAACATGTAATACTTTTTTTTCACAATTGATGGCAATGAAATAAAGGTGATGACGTCTTACACCTGATTTGATCATAATATTTGTAGCACATTAACAAAAAAGCAAGCTAGAATTAATTTTCTCAAATGTGAACGTGGATTAAATTTCTTTCTTATATGAATGATCCTTTATATATGTATATCACAATCTATTCTTATAAACTTCTTGGGTGTGCCCCAAATTACACTTACAGTAGCCAAAATTTATAATTATTAAAAATATACATATTTTATTTGTGAGGTGCCATATTGGTGCCCAATTAAGTTTCATAAATCAAATAAAGATTCTAAACTATTGCTAAAATAATTGGCTATCTCAATTTATACCAGAGATTTGAATAAAAAGCCTTTTGTATTTTATATATAAAACACAGGAAAATTGATATTTTTCCTCTTCTTTACTTTTGCTAAGTATCGTTTTTATGTTTTTCTCGTTTGTTTTGTTTTTAATTGAGCCAAAACATTACATAAATAATTTTGAGTCACAAAACTTATTTTTCACTGAGTGCAAATAACTCCCTACAGTCAAGTGTAACATAGCTCTTTGTCAGTGAACTGGGACTTTCGGTACCCCCAATTTTATATTTGTATTATTTTAAAAAGTTGAATGAAGGTTTAGTTATTTTAAAGAATTTGTTCCCTTTTAGGTCGTTCTTTCAATTTCCATTTTTCAATTTTTTAGACTTATTCATTTGCTACTTGTGTAATAGTAGCTGACATTACATATATATACACTAAAAAAATCATCAAATTGATGCGTATATATTGGACACACTCAATTTATTAAAAGTAATGAATATTTCAAATAATTTGTATCAAAAATACAACCATATTGGGTAATCTGGCTATGCTATTTACAAATTATATGTTATGTTGTTTAAATTATTCTACCAAATATATATATATATATATTTGTCAATGTATTTAACTCTTTGAGTATTTTAGGCTTTTAACACTCAGTTAGGTAACTAGAATTTATTTTAGCTTTGTTTTCATAAGAGAAGAGAAAAAATGGGAGATGATTTTAATCGAGATTTAGGACTTTTTAATAAACTGCTTTGCTTAAAAGTCATTTCTTTGCTTCTCTCTTTTGATTGTGGGGATTATCCTTTTTCGGCATTGTGAGTTCTTACAGATACAACAAAAGTTCCAAATTTATAAAATTTGGCCAACCTCATAAAAAAAATTATGGTTATTAAATTGATTCACAAAATTTGCTTTGAATAATGAGTGTTATGGCAATTTGTAATTTGTATCAAAAATAAAATGGTTTTATATAAAAATAACAAATTTTCTTGTTAAACCCCAAACTTCGGTATTATAACTAATTTCCTTTTGCAACCTTCCGAATTGACTGTATCGTTCGTTGTTGAGTATTGTGGTCAATTTTTGGGGGAGTTTTCGGCAATGAGGCAAAGTCCATAGGACAATAAGGGATAGTTTTACTTTGTCTATACCAAAAATCGACCTAAAGATATATTTTTTCCTCAATGTTTTATAATTTTACATTTTTTTAAAGTTAATTTAATTGATATGTAAGACTGCAAAATAGATGAATAGTTAAATTAATGTTACAAAATTGAAATACCTTTTGTTTAGGGAGGGTGTTTTGATGACTATTACCTAAGTTCACCTACTGCGTTCAGGAAGGATATTCAATAACGAAGAGTTAAGCTATAAGGGCCTAAGGAGTTGTTCAAAAAGTACATACGGGGCATCCACATACCACAGGGCCATTTAGGGGGTAGGTGGGGGGGGGTTGCTAAAACTACGTTTAGTTTGAGGAGGAGAGGGTTATCATAATATCACGTAGATCTTAATAAAATTCCGATATGGGATTAATGACGTCATCAGGAACAGATTTTTTTTTTAAATCAGAAAAAGGATCGTGCTTTTTTTTCTAAAAATTGTTATTTTAGATATAAGTAAATATATTGGTTTTCTAAAAATAACAATTGCTGCACGAAAGTACGGGAATATGGCCACAATAAGGCAAACCAAGCAAGCACCACGTATACGTAAAATATTGACTCCACATTTATCAGTGTCCGGTACTTGTACATTTAAATATTTTTAGCCAGACAAAATGTTACCTTTGGACTTTTGCTTTAATTCCCATTTTGAGAAAAAGGGCATTTCAATTTAATATATAAATAAATAAGGCTTATACGATTGTGATTGTTTATTTTTGGTTAACATTGATTTTCCCTTTGTATATTTAAATGAAAATATGTAATTTTTAATCCTATAAAACCAAATAAATGATTGTTTTCATAAACAAAAAAATAATGGAATTAATTTTTTCATATTTTGATGCGTGTCAATCCCCATGAGTCTTTTTTAGCGTATAAAATCCACCATGTCTAATGAATATTAATTAGGAGAAATGATTACGACTATTTCCTTTCAAATCATAGTCGTGTGTGTTTATATTCATTTGTAAATACTAATTTTATTAATATATATCTCTTGTTCGAACTTATTCCCTATTCAAATTTGTATAATATTGTATATATTGAAATTTTATGACATGATTTTACAATTATTCTTAGAGAAAACTACCATTTTATGCGTTTTATTGTTATACAGATTACATATTTCCATTAAAAATTTGACAGGGAACTTCAATTTTAACGAAAAATAAACTATCACAATGAAAGTGAAATATGCTTCAGCTAATATGGATGAAGGCCAAAATATCTAGGGTCATTTAATAACATACCTGTAATGCAATTTTTGTAACGACTGACCAAATAAATGGCAGAAAGTATTACTCACTGTTTGAATGTCCCCATAATCAGTTTTATCTTATTTTCGATACACACATTGTTTCTTCTCTCAGGAAATTGTTACACATACCCCCCCCCCTCTCCCCAATCCCTTTAACTAACTATAACAGCATGATTAAATATTGCACAGCTAATTAATTCAACGCACGAATATTTCTTCTTAAAAAAATATATGTATAAAGAGATATGTACAATTTTTTTTTTTTTTTGCAAATTTTCGTTTTCTCCATTAGCTTAGTCATTCTCTGCACAATTCCTTGGCTATAACTCCCCCCTTTTCATTATTGATACATATATGTAACTTAATACTTAGTTCATGCTTTGCAACGACGTAATTTAGAATTAATTAAAGTAAATAATTACATATTTTACAGTGTGAGGGGACTATTACCCCCTGGAACATTGCCTTCCCATCTTTGCCCCCAAAACATTTTCTACAATTATGGAGATTCATACAGGGATTTGTCTCATCCTGGAGATGGTTCTTATCTATCTGGAGCCCAAACCTGTAGGTAGCAGGCACAATTGGTGTAGCCTAACAATTTGCGTGGGGTCGCCTAATGCCTCCTAAAAAGTTGTTTTACCATACCAAATGCCCTTGCGTTATATTTGTTAATATCAATATTATCTATTTATAATAGTCACCAAACTAAAATTTATTTTGTTGAATTTCAGATGATCCATCATGAATGGATAGACATGTATTAGGATAAGAAAATATAGTGAGTGGTTTTTAAAGCATGGATTTACTTTTATAGTTGAGGCAAGAATTAAAAAATCTAAAATATGTCCTTTGCAAAGAAATTATGTGAGTCGAATTATTGAAGCCAAACAAAATTTAATACCTTTGCGAGTTCAGAGGTCCAGTATTTTTAGAACAGAGTTTATGGTGTAAAAAATCACCTTGATTTTTTGACGGCAAACACCAAAAGCAAATTAAAGACACTAAATCTTCATTTTTGGTGGTTCTCAGAATCGCCAGAGCTGATCAACCCCAAAAATTGTCAAGAAGTTGCTGCTACCAGCAACTAAAGCTATTGTTCAAATTATGCATGGAGCTCAATATGATCACAAATTGAATATAATATACCTGTGTAATAACACAGGTACTAGTTAAGTCTAAATAAACAAATTTATGGTAGTAGATCCTCTTTGAATGCATTTTTAGAGTTACTGCAAGTGCATAAATATTATCAAGGGGTCATGGAACGAGTAAGGTTGGGACCCGCTGATCTAACGTTTCAATGATCGTTTTCCCATCTGCAGATGGGCGCAATAAAAAGCTAAACTAATGTATTTATTTTTGAGGTTCCTTTAATTAGTCACGTGGAGTTGAACTGATTAAATATAAGTAAACATTAAGGTATCACAGTCTATCCATCTGACCTAGAAATGGCGTTTAAAGTCCATAAACATTAAGTATATTTCCTTCTCTAGGAACGACGGAAAATCAAACTTATGCACATTGAGCTCAAAAAAATAATTTCCTGCAGATGTAAAAACTATTATCGGATCTTAATATGGGTCAGTCTAATCTATGGCTGGGGGAAAATGAAATAACTCCTACTAATTTCTCAAATAGCTCTCAAGGCACATCTACGGATTTTTAAATGAGTCAGTGGATGGGAGATAATGAATAAACTTACTAATGTCTCAAATGGCAAATGTATGTGTAGAGTAACCGTGTTACATTAAAACAAGTTAGAACAAACTGCCGCTTCTTCAAGGAACCCCTATATTATCGTCTGAACTCCAGGTCGATGGGTTGTGCAGTTTAAATTTCAGACCTCTATGCAGATTCAAAACCATCAACGCCACCGTTTCAAGAGCCAAAAGTATCCTATTAATATCAAAATGTTTTTTATTGAATGGCAGCTTCAGTGGATGCTATCTATGTTTTACGTTGTTTTTTTTTGTAGATGAAAAAACAATATACGGATATCGATATAGGTAGTAAAATTACTACATATTGTAGTGTAATAATGTGCAATTTTTCGATGACAATGTTCCAGTGGATATAACTCCAGCGGGTGATTTTTCTAAAAGCATTTTACATGAATACATCAAAATTGTTGTCAATAGAAATAATTATTTTTAAAGGATTGATTTAGTAACGTGTTTCTCTAGTTGGATAAGTGCAATTAGCTTATGTTAGATGGTGTAAAAAAATAATATTTATTTTTAGAATTACTTTCTTTTCATACAATTTTGTAATTATTTGACTCAATACCGTTGGAGCACACGTCCAGGATGGACACCAGCAAGGAGAAGATAGGCCATATACTATTTTTTGTTCTATGAAAGGGAAAAATGCAAGGTAGAAAATGTGTACATTGTTTATGGTCTTGATATCGTCACAGCCAATTACAGACAATTTTGGTTTAGTTTGTTCCGTTCCAGTAATTATGGTATTAAAGTTGCAAGGGCAATTGTTGAAAGTGTATATAAAGTAACGGAAATTGTCTTGTCTGATTGTCAGGTATGTACAGTTTTGATTACAAGGTGTACAAGGAGCGGGGATCAAATTGTCGCCTACTTTAAACCTTGATAACTTGAAGACGACATTATCAAATAAAATACCTGTTACCAAATAGGAAAGCTATTCTTGTCAGCTGACGATACGTAGTTCAGTTAGCATAATGCCGTCATCATATGAGGAGATAAAGAGCTATAAGTGGAACGAGGAGCTTTCGAGGTCCACCGTAGTAATGGCATTGGTTAATAATGGAGGTGAAATCTCCAATTCAACGATTGCTTCAACCTTAGGAGTGAATTTACAGATCCGTATCCGTAAGAAGCTAAAGGACAGCTGGGATGTTGATGCCACCACAAAGAGGGCACCCAAGGAGGAGGGCGCCGACAGGAAGGTCAGGGACACAAACTTTGTCGATAAGGTGAAGAAGATGGTTGAAGATGACCCTACCAGGTCCATAAAGGCCATGGCGAGGGATCTGGGCTGCCATGAGAAAACAATAAAGGACTGTGTATCTGAGGATCTTGAACCAGAAGGCAAAGGACAACAGGCTGATGAAGTCAACAAAATTGCTCAACAAGCTCGAACACCCAAAGCAGCCCGGGATGCTTTGGTTTTTCTCTTATGAAAAGAATTTTTGTCAAGATCAGAAGGTCAACAAGCAGAATAACTGGTAGATAGCCACCTGCATGTGAGGAAGGTAATGAAGACCAAGTTCCCTGCAATGGGCATGGTGTTCGGGGTGGTCAGCAGTGAAGGTCATGTTATGCCTCCCCACATATTGAAACGGGTCTAAAGGTAAATACAGAGGTTTAACTGGATGTTAGGGTGATGGTGGTTCACCCCTGGATCCAAGGGGTGGCCGGAGACAGGCCCTGGGGGTGGCAACAGGACTCAGCACCCTGCCATGTGTCCAAAATCTCCATGCAGTGTTAACCGAGAACTGTTATGAAGTCGTAACCAAGGATTTGTGGCCTCCTAACTCTCCCGACCTTAATCCTTTGGACTATTTTGTCTGGGGCTATGTCGAGAGACATACCAACAGATCCCCATAGCACTAAGGCCAGCCTGATGGACTCCATCAAGGAGATATTCGGCAACATGGACAATGAGATGGTCAGAAGAGCCTGCGGCCAGTTCAGAGGCCGTATTGAGGCCGTTATTGATGCCAACGGTGATTATATCGAATGAATGGCTATTCTATACCAATAAAAAAGTTAAAAAATGTATATTTTGTGTTGTTTTTTGTAGAAAAATATTTTTGCGACAATTTGATCCCCGCTCCCTGTATATGTACTACATATGTCTTTTCACGGAAAATATGGACCAAATATAAGTAGTCTTAAAGTACATTTTATCAAAGGATTTGATTAAAGAACAGCAACCATTTATTAGAGTCAGATTTGACTTTGCAATTTTTCCCATGCGCAAAATATATATATATATTTGGTATTTTTTTCTTCGTTTTATAATTTTCTTTGCACATTTTATAATCCTTTTATTTTTGCTTTACTTTTGCATGTTTAAAAAAGTGTAATCGAAAATAAAGACACAATTGCATGCTTCGATTACCAATCATCTGATAGGACTTATACGAGGGTAAAAATTAATTATACTCTGCGGAAAAAAAACCTTATAAAGTTATATATGATTGAATTAACAATTTTAAAAGATAATTTCTTACGGTTCAGAGGGGGTGAGGGGTGCCAAATTACATATCTATAATTTTGTCTACTATATTTCGAGGAAAAATAATTTCCCCAAAAATATATGTAATTTATTATTCAAAAAGCTACGAGATGATAATGAGATTAAAAAGCTTTCCCCAAAAAAGTTAATATGAGTTATTTTTCATATATTTTCCGTATACATTTATGAGCCATTTGTTTGACACCCTTCCAAAAAAAAGTTAGAGTAAAACCAACCATCCAACCATTGGTTGTATATAAATGGTTCAACAAAGATATAAATCATAGATTGGGTGTTCAAATCGTCCTACATATATTTTATTCAATAGATATTTAGAAGGAAGTAATATATTTTCCATTGCATTACTTTTGTTGAAGGTATTCTCCGCATCCAAGAGACTCTAAATCTTTCTTCTTTTGACAGAGGATATGGAAAAGGGGGATTATAGAAGGTAGAACCACTACCACATACAGGGTTTTACAAAAAATATACTGCTTTCTTTTTGATAATGGATACCGTTTTACTTGCAAAAATGATTTTATCCGCTATAACCACTCGTTACTTGACAATATGCAATATGTTAGTAATGTTGTTTTGACAGTCGCACTTGACTTCAAATTTAAATTTCCAAATCTATTAACTCATGTCGGTTTTAGGGGGAAAAACACACATTATATACCGTTTGAGGTGCATAAAAGGGAATACCAGAATGTTTTAAGAATGCATTAAATCTTGATTAGGGATTCTTGTAAAAATAAACCTTCAAAATATTTAATTACGTGATAAACAATTTAACAACTATAATAATTAAGTAGTCATTCCAATTTCATATATTTTTTATAGGTAAATATCCATTAAAATGCTGAAATTACTTTAATAAATATAAGACATAAAAAAAAATATTTTATTAGAATATTCTTAACAGCAGAATTTGGAGTTATAACAAGATATATCCTATAATAAAAACATTTAATTTTTATACAAAATTCTATAAAGTAGTTTTTGCTCTGTGCAAACTTTTTGAATCAAATAAATACCCAAATGTTTTTTATGAGGCTGTATTTCTCATAAAAATTAATAGATAGAAAGTTAAAGGTTCTGAGCGTTTTCCGGTTTATTTTGAGAATGAAATGAACATAGCTTCAATTTAAATGGTTCCCAAAGGTTTTCTAGCTAATATTCAGTCCCTGGACGATAGAATAAGTGCTCAGATGCCGATCCAACCAGACAATTTCCATTATTTTAGTGATATTTTCAGCGTCCATATTACCGGAACAGAATCGTTGGACCTAGCACTTTGCTGTTGCATTCGATACTGTATTGGGTCCTATTTTTTTCAAGCTGCCTGCTCCACCTTTTCACATTGGTCATAGTGATACCAAAAAATGTATCAATTATTTTCTTTTTTTTACTACTATTTATGAACGCTGTAACACACAAATAGCTTCACCAAAGACAAGACTGTAGATTAAATTTTTTTAAGTGTATACTTAACCTTTAAGCATACTTTAGCTTTTTTTAATGCAAGGTACAAATTGTGAGATATAGCTCACAAAAGACATATAGAAAAAAAACGCTGATAACTTTTTACTTAACCAAATATACATTTGAAGCTACCGTTGTACGTCACAGTCATTACAAGTAATAAAAATTGGTTTTTACAATGTTACAAACCCTGAAATTTTTTTGAGTGAAGAACAGATACAATCAGCTGTAACAAGGAAGAAGGGGGAATCAAGGACATTGTCAAGAATAACTCCGAATGATGAACTTCAATTCTACTCCAATTCTACTATGAGTCCAAGAAGGACTTATGTACAATTATAACTTAGTAAATCAATCTTACTTTTTCTCTTTCATGGGCATACCAGAATGTCCAATCAGGTTTGGAATATAATTGAATCAATTAAGAAGATAATTTAAATGTTCATGAATCAATTAATAAGGACAAGGTCTTAGGAAAAGAAAATTCATTATTCAGGTTACTAATTACAAATAAATGATTCCGATATAGGAGGACAACCTCAACACTTATTGTAAATAATTTCGAGGGGAAAATAAATCGGCTTGAATTCTTCATTCTGTGGATTGCCCTGTAAGACCTCACAACAACCATTTTATTAAATAAAGAAAAATCTAATGAGTTTGTATTCAATATTCCTACAACGTTTCTTTATCCATAGCAGAGTAGTTTGTGAGGATATCTCCTTATCAATAAAACTATTTTGATATAGATGTTATTACCATTATAATGCAACTATCTGCATATGCTGCCTGTTCAATTACATCAAAGATCCTTTTTAGCCTTGATAGACTCGTGGATGGAGCATTGGAACTCATAACAGTGTTCAAAGAAGACGGAGTTAAACTATGATATTTGTTATTATTATACAAACACTGCCTGAGATCAATTGGAGGTTAAAGGATGGATTATTACTAGTTCATCCTGTCTCTCCATAATTCTCGTGTCGTTACCGTGATCGACAAAAGCAAATGAATGGTGTTACGGGGAAAAAGACAGATACATGTGAACAAAGACTTGGACTTGCAGGATTTTTTCCTATATTTGGTTTTATGTTTATTTGAGAGAGTTTTGGTAAAATACATAATTAATATAGTTATTTAGAATAACACATCACTAATTTTAAATAACGTACACGACGTAGCTACTTGAACATGATGGTCCCTTGCCTTTCCATATTATATTCAATTTAGCTACTCCACTGTTAATGAACATTAATAACTGTATAAAATAATAATGATTCATGATAACAGTATCTTTTTCTATACAAACACAAATTAAAAAGGACATTATCTCTTTTGTCAACTCATTACCTTCCATTGCATAATTAATCATTAAATAAACCCTAATGCATGACAAAATAATAAAGTATTTATCATAAAAGCAATGCATTTTTGGAAAAATGACTAATTACAGACAAATATTTTTGGTATAAGCCAAATTGTGCTAAATGACATTTAAAAAAGGATATCTAATCAATATACGTGTACTAATACGAGGGGGTTCATAAAAGTTTCCGACCTCAACGTGAAGATGGCTGGACACGTAGAATAAAGCTATATATTCACAGTTACTCATTGAAGTTTGAGCCATTTTGAACGTGAAGTTGTGAAGTACCAGTCATTTGCGTGAGTTGAGGGAAGTGTTTTTGTAAAAATCGGATATGGCTCTGGTGGCATAGTTTAGGAGTAATATTTCCGAGTTTTTGTGACAATTAATTACTATAAATGAAACAAAGATACACCATTATAAGCCCGAAAAAAACCCTCAAAAAAGCAACAGTCAAAACAGTGAGTTGCAATTATTTTTGTCGAATGAAGAGGGAATCACGTTGGTCAAAATTATTTTGCTGGAAAAAAACGCTTAGAATTATTTTGACGGGTCACAGAGATGGTGAAAGTATCGCTGGGAGAAGTGAGTAGAGATACAGGGAGACTGTGTTGAAAAAAAAATTAAAAAAATCAAAACATGTCTTGCATCTTTGTTAGGTCAGAAACTTTTCAAACCCCTCTTGCATATCTGACCGAAATCGTAAACCGATACATTGAGGAAAATATATCATATCTACTTCTAATCTGTATAAAAGAAAATTCATACAAATTTCAATTTTTCCGGTCAGAAAAAAGAAAGGAACGGAAAAAAATTGTTGGTCAATTTTTGTAGCTATAGAATGTTTAATACTCAGAATAAGGAATAACGCATAAGGAGAATTACTTTAAGGTAAATTGATCAACGTGGAGTTTTGTCACCCAAAAACACTAATTTTTGGTTAGCATTGCCCATAACGATATTAATTAGAACTAAACGGATGAAACTATTGAAATTGCCTGAAAGGAACAAAGTTTTGTCTGGAAGACATATAAAAAATGATTGACTCTATTTATATAAATCATTAAAAACTTTATTCACAAAATTGACCTTCTAATTACATTTTGTTTTCTCTTTTGAAGAGTTTTTCATTGAGAACTAAGAAAGTTGGTTGAAAATCAAATTTGTCTTTCATATTTGACAAAAACAATCTCACCTTTATTTTCATTCACAAATTCCAAAAGAACACGAGATCGAAAATTATATTTAAGATTTTTAAAATAGAATGCAAATAAACCTGAATATAATTGTGTCAGTACAAGTTTGTTCCAAAACTTACTCAATTATCTGTTGTAAAAATAAATTTTAAAGTATTTCATATTATTTTCCTTAAAGCATAGATTGTAACAAAAAAAATGTGTGATTGTAAAAAATATCTTTGGATTGATTTGAAGGCTATCAAGGAACTTTGAAGCACCTGAGTATGTTTAGGAAGCTTTTTCAAAAATCAAATTAATACCATTAAAAAAAGAGTATTTATATATAAATAACACTATGCAATAAAATGAAGGTCTTGGAGCACCCACAGGCTGAAACACAAATTTATTATAGTTTTTTAATCCGTAGAACACAAAAATGACCATTAAAACTATAACAGATATCAGTTTTGCCTTTAAAACCAATTCGAAGAAATCAAGTTTATAGAGTATAACTCAGATTTAGTGTCATATTTTGACATGAAAGAACCCTATTCATGAAAATAAATGTAAATATATTTATTGATACACACATTTCAGTATTTAAAAAATGAATCGATCATTACATTTACCTTGATTACAATTAATATAAAATGTAAATTACTACAAAAAAAAAACGACTAAAATGAAAGAACTTACTTAGAATTTAATATCTCTTTTACTTTTTCTTTAAATTCTTTATGCCCAAGGTGAAATTAAAGAAAATACTGTACTTTAGAATTTAAATAAAATTGCAATTAAAAAAGGTTGTGTTTTGATTGATTTTTGGTCAATTTAGTCTTTAATATTTTTTAAGATATTTAAAAATAATAAGCTGGTCTCTTGGATGAATATAGATTTCAA
Source organism: Lepeophtheirus salmonis (assembly GCF_016086655.4). Lineage (NCBI taxonomy): Eukaryota > Metazoa > Arthropoda > Copepoda > Siphonostomatoida > Caligidae > Lepeophtheirus > Lepeophtheirus salmonis. The sequence goes on along the minus strand of NC_052141.2, from coordinate 2,511,068 downwards.
TCATATTCTGGAAAAAGAAAATTGAATCATTTGTTATGATTTTTAATTAAATAATTACTTATAATTTAGATGTAAGGACATTAAAACAAGATGATAGATGCTTCATATTCAAAAATAGTGATTATATATTTTTTTGCATATTATGATCTTTTCTTGTAGATATCCCTCTCAGCTCTCCGAATGGGTATAAAATCTTACATGTTTGGGTTTATACCAATTCAAAACGAAACAAAGGATACTAATTGTTCACTTTCAGTATCCTTTGTTCCTTTGATATTACATAATCAATTAACAATGCCATCTCCAGCCTTATTATCGCGTAGTTAGTGTGCACTGGAAGTGAAATAGTGTGTTAATTAGATTTTTAATGTGTAAGTAGGTCTATTACACACAGATACTTTCTTTCAATCAGACTTGGAGACAGGTACATGGGCAACCGAATTTATTTAAATTTTCCTAAGACCAATGTTGTAGACTGGAATATCGTAGAGGACAATTGACAATGTTTCCATGCATTGGAGTACAGCTGTCTAAATTACCTACTCCTACTTGTCATGGTGGTGACAAGAGCAATGTTTTTTCTTAGCCATCAACACCAAATTATGTGTTCTATAGTATTATTCATAGGAAAGTTGTAAAAAAATGACTCTTAACCTCTCAAAATTTGCAAAATATAGATAAACAAATACTAACAAATAGCCACGTGAACTTTGCCTCATTATTATTAAAAAAAGTTACCTACAAATGGACAAAGATAATATTTTATTAGCCTAAAAATATGGTGCATTTTCGGCTCTGTATGGGAAAAATTGAAAGTTTTTATGTATTGATATAAATCATTACATAAACAAAACCATCTGATGTTTGTATTCCTTTGATTCAATTACAAAATATTCAACAAATGTAGGTTAATCTAAAAGGTATAGCATTATATATGTATAATTTTTTTTTACAAACATTGGAAAAGTTATGACAGAGATATTTTATTGTTAGTCTCTTCCATAAAAATATACATAACTTTCAAAAGTTATACATACATGATACAATTTTACAAAATAAAATACATTAATAAATTTGTTAGTTCTTTTATATAGTTCATTACGGTTAATGTCCTTAGATGAACTAAGAGACAATTTCATTTAATATATGTGTACATACATATATATAGGGAGAACCATTCACAAATGTTATTAAAATACATAGTAGTCAACTATTAACCTAATTTTGTTTTGTCTAGATTATCGTCGAGCTGGAATAAGATAACTTACTCCAATTTCCCTCATTAGGTCTCTCAATATAATCTACATATATGTATATGGTCTTAATCAGTCAGAAAGCAAAATACATATTATATATTTATAAGCAATTATTACAGTATATGTTAATGAACAAAAGCCCTTCACTAATTAGAAGAAAATAAATGTTTTAACTACACGAGAACCTTATAGAACGAACTAAATACATTCACAGCATTAGTTCGTTGAACGAGCTACATCTTTCATTAAATTAAAAAAAAAAAAAATTTCGTTGCTTTATAAAATAATTTTTTTTTTATATAATCATTCCTAAAAAGAGGTTATAATATATATAAAGGGTTGATCATCAGTTTTAACTAGTTCCGTGATTGGTTGAACAATAAAACTAAATATTTTTTGAAATTTAATCAACATTCAAAATTTATTTCATAAAACCGATTCATTCCATGAGACGAGATTGAAATGTCTCACAAGCTTCACGAAACGTATCTATAGGAAGTCTGGCCTATTTTGTCTTAATTGCAGCATGAACATCTTCAAAATTGGAATTTTTGCGGTTTTTACATTGGACTTGAGATATCCTTATACATAGATATGGACTCACTTTAAACTGCACTTGACAATGAATACTGGTATATAGTGGAGCTTTGCCTAGCTGAAATGTCACCATTTTTGTTTTGAATATGCTGGTGTCAAACCATGGAACGCCCACAGCCTCCTAAACATATGAAAGATTATCAAATCCGTCTTTATTATACAGAGACATTCTCGGATATAACTATTGGACTAGCTAAACTTTTCTCCTTTACTTTAAACCATTGTCCAAACCATTAAGGATTGGCTATAAGCCCGCTTTGTTAAAGTTTGTATGTCTAAAAAGTGACTTTCTGATTATAATACCAATCGTTTTGTCAGTTGATTTTTTGACTCTGGTACCATTTCTTCTCATTCAGGAACCCTTTAGATCTTCTCCGTTTGCATAATTCTAAAAAAAAAATGGTTCTTTTTTTTTAGACGTCATCCGAGACATTCTGACAGTGACGAAACTGGAGACAGACCATCCCTAGATCCATATGGATAATTTGAATCGTCTAAGACCTGGACTCTTTGATCTCTTTTACCATTTTAGCCATTGATCTGTGGGGATTCCTGTAAATTTTGCTTTAACTTCCCGTACGTTTATTGGATTTCTAGGCGACTTTGGGCGTTTACTTCATAGCTTATCATCAATATTTCAAGTATCTCGAATCTTATTGATGTTATATTTTACAGAATAGAGACTAATTGAAGGTCTGAAATCAGAAATATTTGCTGCTATGATGTATATTACGTAAACCAAGGTGGTATTATAACCATAGATTTAAAAAAATATGTTTATGGTTCTTAAATTTTCCAATGATGTTATGTCTATTCTTTTATTTTTGAAGAGAGAACATACAAGTATAAGGTAATCACTTGTGTGTGGAAGACGAAAAGTAACTCTCAGATGTTGTTGAGCAATGAGTAGAATTAAGGGCCAACATGGTATTAATTTTTGTTTTTGTCATTGGTAGATACGGAGTGGGATTTGTGTTTTTTTCTTGCTTTAATGGCTACTTGATATATCTAATATTATGTTACGACAGTGAAGCTACTTTTCTTCCAAACATTCTTCATATTGTGAGGTTTGCCATGTTTCTTTTATGTTTATATACTGGCAGGAAATATTTTATGCATCACTGCTAATCAGATGATAATTCCCGGGTCGCAAAAACGAGAAGAAAACATAAAGCAAAAAAAACTAAAAAACTTTGTAACATGTGTTTATATTGACGGGCCACATATACAATATGACATTTTACCAGTTCATTTATGAATTGTGAGGATTGCGTGTATTGCCTTCATCTCATAAATGCTTGCATTTAATTTAATGAAATGACATGCCAGCTAAGCTACTCTCCTTCCAAACATTCTTCTAATTGTCAGGAGGACCTTTATAAATTTTGATTTCATATTTATTGCATACTCATAGATCATGTTATTTTCAACTATGGAAATAACTACCGTTTTGTTAGATATATTTTTTAAAACAGAGGCATTTCAACGTGTGAAAGAAAATGACAAAAATATTAATATGTTAAATCAATACTTTTTTTATATATATTTTGTTTGCAAAAGTGCAATTAAGATACAAATATGACTTTTGATTGTGATATCTAAAATACATATGTAGGCCGTGAACACAAAAACAAGCAGGAATGATTTCTTGCAAAATTATGTGTGGATTTAGATTTGTATTCTTATACAAATAATTATATTATTAAAAACTAAGAAGTTGATAGATTTTATTCGTATCTGGTCCTTTATAAGTCTTTTAAATAAAATGAAAGTTCTAAACTACAATTAAAAATGTTTAATACTTTAAGTCATCCCACAAATTCAAATACTAAGCTCATAATTGTCTCATATATATACAATATGTATAGGTATATGTTGAGCAATGTGGACCAAGTGGAAATATGAAATCTACTCCATAAAACCAACAAAAAACATTATGTACAATTGGGAAGGTTCCATAAGTGAATGAGACGTAGCTCTACTTTACCCATTGCTCCACCAAAAGTTGACCTGGTGTTCATTGACTATATTAAGTCTATGATTCCAACATGGAGTTATTTTTGGATTAGTTTATTATCTGTAATAAGTTTCCAGAGCAATTTGAACTGCATAGAATCATGTGGTTGCTGTATGTTTAGCACATAATTTTATTTATATATTTATATGCAGTTTAAAATCATATTTAGTAAATGTTATTTACACTTCATAATTTGTGGAGCATCAACTTAAAATCAATCTCGAATAAAAAAAAGGGAAAAAAATCAAGTTTATTTTTTATTTCATATGGACATACAACCCAATATATCATAGGATTATAGGATTTGTATTTAAATTTGCAGGATAATTTATGGTACTCAATAATTTTAACTTAAGTGGAGAACCTTTATTTTTATTTAAAAGTCTGTTATTGGACACAATAACAGACTTTTAAAATAAGTCTGTCAATTTCTCATTTTGAAGATGAATTTTGGCCTTTTTAAGAGTGCAATTTAAAAATAGCAAATACAAATGAATGATAATTTGTGGAAGAATACAAAAGTAATTAACACTTCCCTTTTAAAAAAAAAAAAAAAAAAAAAAAAAAAAAAAATAATATAATTATTAAATAATAATTATAGCTCATTTTTATTTATTTATTGACAGACACTTTTTAAGTTGCAACAAAAACAATAAAGGTTGACTGAATAAAAAAAAATCATTGCTCATAAAATTACAAATGAATGTAGGCTAGAGTCTATAGTCTTTATATTTATATATGGCGGCATATATTGGCAAAATATGGCCCTTTTCAAAACAAATCCATCAATTTCTGAGTTATTTATTTGACGATCAATTTTGTCTAATTTAAATAAAGTTTTAACTGATTAATAAAAACAATTTGTAGATAAAAACTAAATTAAACTTGTCTAAAAATACAAGTATAATCCAAGCTCAATTTTTGAATGAGTCATTCTATCTTGTTTTTGTTGACGGACCACAAATATATGTACATAAGTCTTTTTATTTCATGGACATATTTGAGTCAAATATAGGCTTAATATTCAAATATGTGTGATGAGTTAAGATACTCAAGAACTATACTTATTAGTTGAAATCTTTTATTTGATTTAAACGACATTTTCCTTTAAAATCTTTCAATTTATCATTATGTTATCGTGACGATCAAATTTGTATAACGAAAATGCAACTTGCTGTATTTTCAGAACCCGCCTATAACTAATTCTGTCATAAAACTATGTACGCAAGTAATTGTTCTCTCCGAATGAAACAAAATATATGCATGAGAAAACTTTATTAATATTAATTATGATGATAAACAGATTCTTTCATCAGCATACAAAAAATAATTTATTTTTCCGTCTTCATCAATACTTTTTGTAAAAAATATTATTACTTCTCTGATAATTAATGCATATTACATACATATATGCCAAGATCATGCATGTCTGTCCTCTGTTCTTGAATCTATCCACGTTTTCCTCTTTCTTCTTGTTGTTATGGGCGTTGAATTTAGATGAGCACATACAATACGTGACAAGATATCTTCATCGTTCCCTCGTCCTTTCTACAGTCTTATATGTATACATATATCCTCAGAAACATGTTCAAAAAGGATCAAAGTAGGGGATGGGTAGGTATTACCTACATATGTATATATCATAAGTGGGATATTAGAAAAATAATGAAGAAACCCCACATCAAAATAGGTTGAGTGACTATGGTTTATGGCTGTTGATACCGAGAGGTCCATTAAAGTCTGAACACTTTGAATTTTAAACTTTCAATAATATATAACTTATAAATTAACAATAAAATTTCAACAAAATTAATACTAAAAATGGATATATGTCTGAAATTTCTCCATTAGTCGCCATTAGCAGTAATGATGGCTTCCAGTTGGTGGAGGAAGGCATGACACCTGCTGGGGATGTATTGCTCTGTCATGACGTACTATAAGTGGCTGAGAGTGGCTTAAAGGGTTACGTGTTTGGATGACAAACACAGCAAACCTTCAACTCAATTTGCACCCAAAAAGTGTAGTCCAGGGGTTGCCATCAAGGCTGTAGGGCGGGGAAGTCTCGAAAAAGTATTCAAAAGAGTCTATAAACGGAGGAGAATGGTTTCTTTCTTTGCTGGTGTCAAAAGAGGACTCTCAATCATCACAAGGCTATTTTCACACACTTTTTTATAGCTTTCTTGACATTCTGAGGGAAACCTCCCGAGATCTCTTGCATGAAACCTCATACACTTGTGGAGATTGCCTGGGATGTTTTCTTTAACTCTTGTGGTGCTAGTTTATCCTTTTTGAAATAGTCAATCTTTCTTGCTAAAGTTCCAAACTTAACTCACGGCGTATTTGGCGGTCTTGAAGACGCTCATCTGCTTGTAGTGAATGAATTGAATTCTTTGATTAAGTTCAAGTGTTATTTTTTTCGACTTGTGTGTAAGCTAGAGAGCTTCTGCTTGTTCTGATTTATGAAAACTATTAATTAATGTTTTCATAAATCGAAATAGAAATTAAATTCATACACACAATCTTCATTAATTATTCAATGAGTAAGTGTTTCGACTTCAATTAACCACCCGTTATATGTACAAACAGAATAATAATTATATTCGAAAGGAGCCACATTGGGGCCTAAATAAGTATCTTAAATCTAATGGAAATTCGAAACTATAATTAAAACTCCTAAATATCATATCTCAATACACGTATAAAAATAATAACCCTATTTAGTATGAAATACTTGCTTTATATATATGACGCACAAATAAATGGGGATTTTCACCTGTTTTTGATTCTTGTTAGAGCTTTTTTATATGTTGACGAACCACATAGAAGGATTTTGAAAACTTTTATTGACAAAATCATAGAATAAAAACATTTTACATGTTCTGAGCCTGGGAAATATAAGGATATATAATTTCTGATTACGTCTATTTGTAAATATAGATCAAGGGGCCCATTGAAATCTGTACACTTACTTATTCAATATTAAATTAACCTTGATTGACTGAAATTAATTAATTTTCGATATAATAGGTCTATTATACACAAACCCATTATTTCTCCTATAGATGGCTTTAATAATATGGATCTGGCGTTTATAAGTCCGAAAAGGGTTAAACTAAATGACATTAGAAAGATCAGATTTCGTATTAAAAGTACTCTTTACATAAGGTTATTATTACTGGAATCAGTATTTTTTAATCGAGCATCAAAGATGGACACAAGCAATGAGAAAATCCGCTACGTTATACAGTTTTCTATGATAAAGGCGAAAACGTAATCCAGGAGGCTAAAAATGTAAATGACGTGTTTATGGTCCGTATACTCTAACAACCAATCATGCGTGATTTTGGTTTCGTCGATTCTTTTCCGGTAATTTAGATATCAAATATGTACCTCACTGTGGAAAATAAATTATCGAAAACATCAATAAAATTATGGAAATAATCGAAGGTGACCGTCATATAGGCACTGTTTTAATTGCCCAAGAGCTATTTTTTCAAATTTGACCGTTTATAGCCACTTAATTAAGGCTGGATTCAATAGAATCTGCAGAGATTCCACACATTTGCTGAAAAACTGTCATGACATAGAAAGATCGTCGAAGCTGCTATAGGATCCTTAAAAAGGTCAGGTCAATCCTTGAATGGGACTGACCGCTAAAAATAAATATTATCAAAAAAATTTAATTCCAGGCAATTTTTCTCAAATGTCTATTTTTCTACATGCAATCCTCCGCTCAAAAAAAAGGGTTATACTGGGTAGCTTAGGTTAATCCGCACCACCTTTAACTGCATCCTGATCAAAAAGAAAGGGAAGTGGAGTTTTGACATTTTATTTACTTGTTCTAATAATACAAAAGAAATATTCATTCATTGTGTCCACCATCTTCCCCAATTATTCGCTAGCCTGCAGATCTAAAGTATATGTAGGCTTTAGCAACCCCATAGGGTATACTTAGTCCAAGTACTTGATGATGGAGGCCTTCAAGGAGTCAATGCTGTTGTGTGAATAGGAAGAGATCTTCCTCTCTAACACTTCCACAAAGACATACCTCATGGGATCGCGGGGGATAAAAAGTCAGGTCTGGGGTCCCTTAAACGGCACCTTTTCCTCTTTCTACAAGTTTTTGGTCTTGCAGGCCTTTTTGAGAAGGAAATTAGTCTTATTGAAACAAGAATGCGACAAAATTGGCCTCAGCTTTCATTCAAGGTATTACTTGGTCAGAGAGTAGTTCACAGTAACTGTTGTCAGCAACACTCTCTTTTGGCTGAGCGGGTACAAATGTACTCTCCATTGCTACCATCTTTCGATGAACTGAAAGTAATATGGTGCATGCCCAATAATCTATGCAGCTCAACTTTTGATTTTGGGGTTGGCATTGTTTTAATTCCCTTTACCTTACATTTTAGAGGCATATAATCTTTCAATAAAATAGTATGTCCAAGAAAGTCTACCGATTTCATCAAAAACTCACATTTTTCAGGGTAGAGGATCATACCAGCTTTTTTAAGTAGTGATAAACCACGTTCAACGTTTTGCAATACTCATCCATCGACTCTGAAGCGACAAAGATATCATCAAGGTACACCAACACATTTGGAATTCCTCGTAGAATTGAATCGATGAGTCCCTGAAATGTTTGTACAGCATTTATAAGACTAAAAGGCATCATCAAATATTCATATAAACTAAATGGCGTCATGATTGCAGTTTTATTTATTGAAGTGCTATTGATGGGTATTTGGTTATACGGTCTGAGTAAATCAATTTTAATAAAAACAGTCATACTTTTAGAGTAGACACCAATTCTCTTAGATTTGGGATGGGATACCGATCAGGTCCTTCATCCTATTTAATTGACGATAGTCGCTGTACATTCGCAAGCTTCCTTTGGGTTGTGGAACGACGTGAATAGTGGAAACAAATTTGAAGAAGACGATCGTAGAATTCATTTCTTCAACAATTTGTTGATTTCGTCTCTTACAAAATTTAACTTCTAAACCTCCAACTTGCGTGATTTCGCAAAGCAAGGAGGACCTTTTGTCTCGATATGGTGTTCAACTCCGTTAGCTGGATAAGTTTCAATGAAACTTTTATTATCAAAGACATCATTATATTTCGATTTGATTTCATGAGTCTTTGATAGTTATGTAATGAAGCACAGTTCATCTCGGAATAACTTTTTATTGAAAATATCAATTCTAAATCTGAAATAATATAAAAAATCTGCATCCAGAATTGGACAACCACTTTGTACCACAATAAATTTCCATCGGAAATCTCTTAGATCTTCTAGATTGAGAGTTAAAGGTGTTCTACCAATAACATTAACGAGGGTTCCTCCATATCCAATAATAGGGAAGAGTTTTTCTCAAACAAGACTTTTACATTTTGTAAATGGAATGACAGACACTTGAACTTCTGTATCTACCAGAAAGTGAATCAAATTTGAATGGTCTTTGTTGAAAAAGAAGTTTGATGGTTTATTTACAACCTCGGTCTCGTGCAACCAAAGGCAATTTAGTTTTTTGAAACAAGTACATACATAAAAATAGCAACTAGGTCCTGAACAGGTTGTTGCGTTCATTCCAAATATAGAATGATTATAGGAAATATCTTTATTCTCGTTACATTTAGTAAATTTGGACGTGTTATGAATAGGCTTTTTTAAGACATGACTGATAGGTGTCAAAGCAGACGAGTCTTCAACAGTGCAAATATGTGTTTTGATCAGTTCTTTGGCTACAACACACATTTTCCTTCAACTTTTCAATCGAATGGGACTGTGCTCTCAAGCACTCCTGCTGGTCTTTAGGCACATTTCTGATGAGGGCCTCCCTTAGTACATGATGATTCAAATCATGTATGTATTTCTCGTCAAGGAGACGCTCAACTTCATCCATAACTTTCCCAGGGGAAAATCCCGATGAATTGTACAGCATATCAGATTTTTTTTTCAATTCTGTTTGAAGGTACCATATTTTTGTAGAATTGTCTTTCTTGCAACATCATACATGAGACCTTCCTTTTGAATAGGGATATACCTAAAAACTTCACCAGGTAATGCTGAAGCCAATAAACAATATTTCGTCTGATCTTCATTGATCTTCCTCATCAAAAAATCCAGCTTAATTCTTCAAAACCAATTTATGGATCCATCGCCGAGAATTTGGGAAGATGTAGTTCTCCTACGGCAAGCGTGAAGAAGCTAATCTCTTCCGCCATGTACTTTTGTTTGATCTGAGGGATATTGTGCGCATGACCATCAGAATGAGATTTTTTAGGAGGCATGATATCTCGTCAGGGTCACTACTGTTAAGATTTAAATAATTTTATTTTAACTGAGTAAAAATAATCATTCCTTTTTACAAAAATAAAAAGGAGAAAATAAGACAAGGAATACAAGGTAGCATGAGGAATCATAAATAGCATCTAATGTAGTCAAACTCCTTCATATATCTTTGATATAAACTATTTTTTTGAAATTTCAATTGAAAAAGTATGCATAAAAAAGGCTATTATACAACTACGGGCAATAGTAAGAATTTAAATTTACAGAATTGCAAGTAAATTTATAAACTCACTTTTAACAAATATATAAAAACCCACTAATCTCCATATAAAAAAACTGCGATAAAAAAACCCATTCTTTATTTCTGTTTAAGAATTTTTGTTTATTTTTTCAACGAAAAAGTTTGTCAGTTTTTATACATCATATTCAAGAAAAATATTATTCAAAGAAAGCAAATTTGCAGTTCTAATGCACATAAATTATTTTATACATATATAAATAATCTTGAAACTTTTTTATATTTCTTCATTTAATCTCTTTTTGGGAAGTGGGGGAGGGGGGTGTTGAAAAGCAATGATATACAATCATAAATAAAAAATATATTTTTAGAAAGCCATCAACTTTTAAAACTTCATCCTGGGTTGATAGATATACAAATGTCCATTTCAAGTTGAAACATTAATTAGGGGTCTTTTTCATAATCATACAATGTCTAAAACATAGATTATCAATATGAAGCCCTCGGGAAATTCTAGAAAAACAATTTTAAAAGAACTAAAATTACCATTTGGTAGCGCCCAAAACCTCTGCTGAGTATCAATTTGAATTATGTATCTCAATTTGTTCGAAAGTTTGGTCGACTATGCATTTTTTAGTGTGAATAAAATAGTGTAATAAATGGCCTTTTACTCTTCAACTTCGTTGTCAGGGGTAAAAATGAATAAAATTGATTATGGTAAAAATAATATTAATTGTGTTTCTATGGGCAAACTGACATGCATTACCGAAAAATCTCACACAAGGATGAATCATTTGCAACCATTTGTTTCTTCTGAGTCTTTGAAAAGTCTTTTAATGTTATGCAAAAGAAAATTGAAGCAGTTTTTTTTATACATTATTTTTCGAATACATACGCTTCGAACTTATAAGCATGGTAGTTGTTGAAGTAAGGTCAACTCGATAAATAAAATTAAATACTCTTCAGGCGAAAATGGAAGCCAAAACAGTGGAGGTAATTGTTTTAGTGCAATATTATAAACATGTTCTTTGTAAGCAACCATGTGCTCTGAATTGTAAAACAAAGCTAATGCAGTCGACATACCTTATTAACTTTATAAACGGACCCAGAGCTCTTTGTAGTCAATCCACGAATGAAAATGTATGAGTATTCCAAGACAAAAACCATTTCCATGTCAACAGTGTCAAGAGGTGTAAAAATTGCTGGTGATATATTCTTAAGGCTTCTGAAACGACCTTTACTTATTGAAGTTCCAATAATATCTCGTCTTCAGCGTTGTAAACGCATTTTAAATTATCTTAAACATAAGGGAAACTGTTTGTTTTCTAGAGGGATGTAAAACCTTCTACTGTTGATCCTGTTATTAACAGGCGAAATGAGAGATATAAAATCCTTAATTTAATCAGGTAAAGCGAGATCTCGAGAGAAAATACCGTTACCTGCCCCTCCAGAACGTCTGGTTGCTGACTGATGACATAACCGGGTTGGACGTAAACGGGAATCTCTTTTCTAGTAAAGTTCATTTTTCACATAAGAATTAACAGTTGACGTCAATCATAAATTTTATCTCACCAAAAAGTTCGAGCCGGATGTTTGCAAAAAATGCCTACAAAACCTTTTTTATAAAGATATACAGTTTTAGAACCATATTTTATGGAAAAGTTTGTTTCATTTGTGGGCATTGTATACAAATTTTTGGGATGAGTTAAGATATTCAATAATTTTTATAATAGTTTAATATCTTTTTTTTCTTTTTATTTAAAAGACTTAGGTTAGCCCCAATATGGCCTTTCTTTTATTGTAACAATTCGTTAATAATTGTATTTTATGTGCAATTTTCACTAACCCTAAAGGTAAATTAAAGTAATCCTTGTTCATATAAATAATTTGATAATTCGCCAAAGAGTACAAATATCAGTCTAACTTGTCTTTGAGTTTGCTAGGCTCTTTGGATTTGATAGGCCACATATTTGAAAGTAAAAGTATTTTTAAATTTTAAACCTCAATTATATCAAATGTATTTCTATTATAATATATTTGTTTTTCAATGACTGATTACTTTTCATGTTAAAATATGATACATTGGGCCATTGTTTTTTTTTGTGAGTTTTTTTTTCTTTTTTGTTTTTGCAAAATGATTGCAAAAATAAACAATGACATGCTCCAGCATTTTCCCTCTTTTTAAAAAAAATATTATTTTAAAAGAACGAATTGAAAAAGACATGATTACAAATTCAATTTTTTATTATTTTTGATGATAAATGTAATTCATTATGTAAAAAAAAAAAAATGCTGATAAAAAAACTATTTTTCTTTTTACATTTTTCGTAATGCATTTTGCCATTTGCCAATATGACAAATACAACCTCATATATATAAACATATATTTTATTAGATTTATATATATTACATAGATATTGCCAAGGAAATATATATATATATATATATATGAATGAATGAATTATTTATTCAAATAATATATCATAGATATTCCGTGCTTGTGTCAGTTACGGTAAAAAAGAATTTATTTCATTTGGATTTAAGTATATACTATATTTCAATAGATAAGTATATGTGCGACAATATTCCATAATAAAATTATATGCTTTTTTCAGATAGATTTACTTAATTTCAAAAACATGTACAGTAGGCGTCAATTATTGATTTTTTGAGGACTAACGAAAATGATATTTAACCATCCGTTATTAAACTTACACTTTATTCAGGGTGACAAGATATATATGACGATACTTGGGAAGCTTTCTTTGATAAATATGGAATCAATTGACGAATTATTGGTCCCAAATATTTAGAAATGAGACGAAACTCTCCTTGGAATCCTTACCGAGAGCGACAACATAACAGTTGCTCATATTCTGTAGTGAGACGTTGTTCACGAGATTAGGGAGTAATTTTAGCTTTCTTTGGTAAATACAGACTCTTAGGCGGCTGATTTTTAAGGGAGAGACGCAAGCTTATTTATAATAGGAGAGATCCAGGATGACCGGGAGAGATGAGAGGAAGAAGGACGTGGAGGAATGAAACTACACACTGTTTATACGCTCATGTGTATTCTAACTATACTCTAAATATATTTACATAAGACGACACTATTTATAATACATAAAACTCAGTACTTAAATACATAAACGAATATACAGGAAGATAAAAACCAGAAAGGACATATTAAATACATAACATCACCCCCCAAGCACCAAATCCATGGCGGTGCTTAAACAGGTTCCTCTCCATGAACAGCAGCCTATAGATCCGCTCCATCCATGTCCAGGCGAGGACAAAGCATTCTTCCTTGTATTTTAAAAGTTTATCTCCATAGACGTGCCGTGCTCTCAGCACGCGCACCGGAGAAAGGAGAACAATACTCCTCATAAAGGTTTCAAGGACCCGAGCACCTTGCTCGTCCCTGGGAGAAATAACATTCACCCTTGTTGAAGTTTTAAGGACCCGAGCACCCTGCTCGTCCCTGGGAGAAACAACACTCACCCTTGTCGAGGTTTTAAGGACCCGAGCACCCTGCTCGTCCCTGGGAGACATCTTGCTCGATGTACCCTCATCCAACTCGGGATGATCCACAAGAGAGACCGTTCCACATCCATCAACCAATGATGTGAACGGGAGAGTAGGAACAGAGGAGAACCAAAATTGTGTAGGAATAAATCCATTGTTAATTATGTGGTCCCGGACCCGGACACACACTTCACTTCTTGAAAGTGACCAAGGTTCTCTTCCTTCCTCCACGAGGCCCAAACATAGGCACAGTCCATATTGCTCCGCCTTCCGTAGACGAACGAGCGTTCTCCCCATCGACGAAAAAGGGCTACCCAACTCCAACAGGGCTAGCTTCGCCGACGATCCCACAGCAGGGAGGTCACGTGATCCTGATCCCATCCTCGTCGCCAATGTTGCGTCTTGACGAGGGAGAGACGCAAGCTTATTTATAATAGGAGAGATCCAGGATGACCGGGAGAGATGAGAGGAAGAAGGACGTGGAGGAATGAAACTACACACTGTTTATACGCTCATGTGTATTCTAACTATACTCTAAATATATTTACATAAGACGACACTATTTATAATACATAAAACTCAGTACTAAAACTCAGTACTTAAATACATAAACGAATATACAGGAAGATAAAAGACATTTATAAAAATGTTACTTATTCTTTAAAATCTACAAATATATTTAAGTTTTAATGGTAATATTTTTCAGTATGTTCTTAAAACATTACATTTGATGACATATAATTCTTTATTTATTTTGATAAATCCTTGTTCAGGATTTATTCGTATATTTAAATGAATATAAACAATGTCTTGGGAATTTAATAAACTATTTTGCTTCTAAGTGGCTCCTTTTTTTTCAGATATATTTCAAGGATTTTTCTTTTTTCAATGTGAGGACTGAGCGTATAACAATAACTACAATATTATAAAATTAAGGATCATATTATTTTAAATAATGCACACAACCTTATAAAAATATGACATAGCTAATTATATTAATTTTGGTGTATACCTTATTTTGATAATACATCAATAATATTTACGGTACGCACAACAAGTGTCGTCAAACAGACTACGTGTTAGAAGTACAATTTGCAGAATGGAAATGTTAATTTAACAATAAGCATTGTAGGATTTTGATTTATATAGCCATTTAAAAATAACTTTTTTAATATCATTCTCTATTGGTTAAGAGATTTTAAAGTTATGTTTCTAAATTTATTCCTTATTGTTCACTTAATAGAAAAACAAAATGTAGAATAAAGAAATACTTTGGATACTCAAATGATCCGATAAATTTAAAATTATTTTGTAGAGTGCTTAGAAGATGCATCCGAGAGGCAAGGCTACAGTTGGATCTGATTTTACCCCCCCCCTCCATATTTAAAAGATCGAGAATAATATTGCACAAAATGTGGCCTCTGTCTGTTTTTTTAGCGTAGAACCCCAAAACGATATAAATAATAAAGAGTGAAATTAGGACATACAGTAAATTCTTAACTTAAACTAACAAAAAAATATTCTTTTTGATGACTTTAACTTTGATTAATAATTAAAACAATTTAAAAACCTATACAGAGCCTTCACCCAAAAAATGGAATAGTATTTAATTAAAATTTTACTCGCATTCTTTTTAATTACAAGGCTTCATTTTGCAGCTCAAAGACAGCTAAAATAAAATTCAGAACCCTTGCATTCATACCATGCCTCTATGTGTACAAAAATATGAGCAACAATATCATAGACAATGCGTGTTCGATCTCCTTCTACTTTAAGTAAAATTTGCAGCACACTTGATATGTTAATAAAAATAATTTTAAAATAAAAATTGAGGATAATTCGTTAAAGAATACAAAGGCAATCCGGGCTCAATTTTGAGACAAACCATTGTTGCTCTTTTGGTGTTAACCGGCCTCATACTCTAAATATATATATAGAACATAAACATTTTTTTAACTCAATGACGTTCATGTTACTCATCAGCAAACATAAATATTTCAATCAACCCATTCTACCTATCAATCTATATGTATCTTTAAATAATGATAACGACTGACTCTTCTTACATTCTATACTAATACAAATATGTCCAGATGTCATCTCTCCATGTACATATTCTCCCTTTTAAATATTTTCAATCACACGTCTAAATAATCTTTTCTGATGGTCAATAA
This sequence comes from Lepeophtheirus salmonis, assembly GCF_016086655.4. NCBI lineage: Eukaryota > Metazoa > Arthropoda > Copepoda > Siphonostomatoida > Caligidae > Lepeophtheirus > Lepeophtheirus salmonis. The sequence goes on along the minus strand of NC_052141.2, from coordinate 2,494,969 downwards.
TATACAAGTCACTCACTTGTATGTAATGACCTAAATAACATTATCTAATATCTAGGCAAAGGAAAGTCTGTAGATTAATATAGAAAGATTTAGTCTTCTTATCCATAGAAAGAAAAGAGTTACTACAGAAATATATTGATAACGATGTACAATAACTTATTGAGCTTAGACAAATGATAATATTTGTGTTCGTATTTAGTTGTGAGTTTATAGGATATTATGTTTTATCTACCTGTCTGTGTATTTCAGGACATGCAGTTTAGGCAGGGATTCTCAAAAAATTTCAATGATCTACCACTTGTAAAATATTTTAAAATGTTTCTTCATCTAAACACTCCCTCACCAGCCCAAACTATTTTTAGCTTCACTCATATACCACCTGTAAAATTTTCTTTTTAAATATAAAGTACACCCTGAAATACGTGTGGTACCATTTGAGAACCACTGGTCTAGGGGGTATCATATACAGGAAGCGGGGATCAAATTTTCGCCTACTTTAAACCTTGATAACTTGAAGACGACATTATCAAATAAAAAACCAGTTACCAAATAGGAAAGCTATTCTCGTCAGCGGACGATACGTAGTTCAGTTAGCATCATGCCGTCATCATATGAGGAGATAAAGAGCTATAAGTGGAACGAGGAGCTTTCGAGGTCCGCCGTAGTCATGGCATTGGTTAATAATGGAGGTGAAATCTCCAATTCAACGATTGCTTCAACCTTAGGAGTGAATTTACGGACTGTTCAGCGTATCTGTAAGAAGCTAGAGGACACCGGTGATGTTGATGCCACCATAAAGAGGGCACACAAGGAGGAGGGCGCCGACAGGAAGGTCAGGGACACCGACTTTGTCGACAAGGTGAAGAAGATGGTTGAGGATGACCCTACCAGGTCCATGAAGGCCATGGCCAGGCCCTGGGTGTGGCAACAGGACTCAGCACCCTGCCATATGTCCAAAATCTCCATGCAGTGGTTAACCGAGAACTGTTATGACGTCGTAACCAAGGGTTTGTGGCCTCCTAACTCTCCCGACCTTAATCCTTTGGACTATTTTGTCTGGGGCTATGTCGAGAGACATACCAACAGACATCCTCATAGCACCAAGGCCAGCCTGATGGACTCCATCAAGGAGGTATGCGGCAACATGGACAATGAGATGGTCAGAAGAGCCTGCGGCCGGTTCAGAGGCCGTATTGAGGCTGTTATTGATGCCAACGGTGATTATATCGAATGAATGGCTACTCTATACCTATATGCTCGTCATAGTTTTGATTTTCAATAAAAAGTTAAAAAATGTATATTTTGTGTTGTTTTTGTAGAAAAATATTTTGGCGACAATTTGATCCCCGCTCCTTTAATACAGTATGCGTGGTAGAATCGTGGAATTTATGATAGCAAACAAATAGAGTAAACTTTTGCAAGGTTAAAAGGAGTAGAACATTAAGGCCTTATGAAATACTTATTTACTGATATATCTTTCAATTTTTCAAAATATTTATTTTGGCTCTATCTATTTTCCCCAACCTGAGTTTAAAGACGCAGCAGCATTTTTTGATTAAGGGTATGGACATAGCCTTTAACTACTGCTCGACGGAGGCCTCTCTTTTAGACTACGACCCAAATTACATAATCGAGGAAGGTGACAGACAGTCCAGGGAGAATGGTGGCCAAAAAGACATTTATCATTAATCCAAGTCAACTTTTTCTGCCCTCTATTGACCTTGTTACCCTTGGTTGCAGTTGAAAGCAGTTGCCGATGTTGTGGAACATAAGAGGCCTTCCCAAATCTCCAAATTAATGGGGCTCTGATCTAAATCCACCAGGCTTTTAATATAGTAAACAAGACTCCAGGAGCACCCTACGACCTTCATCATCGCCTCGACGATCACATGGGCGGGATCTAATTAGATAGCCTTTGCTTTTTGCCTCCACGCTGACAACTGTAGATCTGTGAAAGTAATTTTATATATATTGGTTATTTCATTCATTTAATAACGCAACCTAGTTTTTTACAAAAATCACCTTAAAGTAATCCAGATTGATTTAAAACCGAATCCACGATTTTACCTCACATACTATTCAGAATTTATAAAAGTCAGAGCAACAAATCTTTTTTTATTTTTTGTTCAAAAGGCAATAAAACAATTTTTATAAATTAGAAAAGTTTTGTTAGTATCTCATAATGATAATACAAGCTTATAATTTTGTATTACAATGTTATTAAAATTTTATTAGATAGGTGACGTCCCCCCAATTGTGCATACTCTGAACTACAGTATTTTAATACCTTGTGATTTTTTTGTTCATTTTTTTTTTCTCTTTAAATAATTTAGCATTAAGTGAGAAAACTATTGTGGTCTAAAAAATGCAAAATTGTGTAGCCAAGATATCCTATATTGTTTTTTTCTTAAAATATATATTAAGGAAGTTTTGTCAATCCCACTAAAAAACTGGCTAAGTTGAAATTAGATTATTTTTATAAAATATTCTTTGAAATTATTTTGTGGCAATATTTCATTTCTACCCACTTTCCACATTACTCCAACAAATAACAAGTACTGGCTATACATATTTATAAGAAAATTTTATAATCTTGCTTCAAAAATTAAGCCACACCCCTCCTGCTACAACTTTTACTGCTTGATTGGCACGCATTATAAAAAAAAGACGTTTTATTGGCACACTCTGCATATATATATATATCCCGTGTTTCTTTAATAAATGTGTTTTATAAAAATAAATTATTGGGTATGGCCAAAAAGTTTTTGTATGAGTTTAAAAAAAATTTATAACATAATAAAGATTAATGTTTTTATAAATATAAACTCTTTATTCTTATATTTTTGATTTTGTCTGAAAAAAAAAAATAATATGACATAACAAGATTTTTATAAAATTGGTTTGGTAGAAAGAAAAAAAAAATCAATACTAAGCTTATTGGTAGCAAGGCATTAGAAGAATTTTAACCCATCCAGACAAAAGGTCTTACATTTTTTCTAAATTTGAACAGCTCGTTCTTTTGGAACAATAATTTTACTAAAAATGAATCTATAACTACAAAATTTGGACATATATACTCTATGACTATAACTTAACAACGAAGTAGTAACATACAAAAGTTGTGTCTAAAAAAATTACTGCAGGGACTCTTATAATTGTTGTCTAAACAAGTAGAAATTTGGTAAGCCTCCGTCATATCAAAATGATATTTTTTAAATAAAAAAAGGATTTACGTGTCTCAAAATTTGTACATAAATCCCCCTTTTTATTCTTCTAATGTATGGTATAAAAAAAGAACAAAATAACGTTAAACGACATTCGAAATGTAATGTGCGCAATTTATGAAGTTGCTCTTATGAATATAGCTACAAATATTAATATTGAAAGTACTTCCTTCATATCTAAAAAATATATTATTTTGATCAAAAAAGTTAAAA